>NC_047660.1:26984220-27312970 GCF_011762505.2 Arvicanthis niloticus | reverse complement strand
GTGTAGCTTTCTTATCATTACTAAGATAAACACTTCAACAGCAGATTCCCTAGTCTTTGGATCTTAGAATTTTCTTCCACTGTTCCTCTTTTTTACTTTATTTGCTGGGCCTTAGGTGCAGTAGTTGTATTGGAAATATATACTTTTGGAGCTGGGCTACATATGATTCATTGATGTCTACTCAAAATAAGTTGTGGTTTTCTGTAAATATCTACACTGTATGTTCAAAGAAGCTTCTTTGATGAAGGGTGAAAGTTACACCAAACTGCATCTAAAATACATTTTAGAATGCATTTGGAAATTATGATGGTATAGTAAAATTATGGTAGTAGGTTTTCTTCTAAGATGCGTGATTTTACTAGCACCTGACAGTTGGGTAGGTTACTAGTATTCTTGATTATTTTCATCTTATTGAGTGCACTTTAAGTTTAATTATTCAACTGTTGATTACTACAAGAATATGAATATTACAATTTCACTTTCCAAAGTCTTATCAGGCTTGTAATTGTTATAATTCATAGACATCACATTTAGACAGATGTATGAAGTGCTTACCTGGCTTCAAAGCTTACATATTACTTTCTATTAGTATAAAAACTGTATGACATAAAGGAGGATTTTCAGGTTACATACAGCTAAAATCTTCTGAGTCTTGTGTCTAAAGAGTCTTCAGCAATAAAGATTTATTATCAAACTTACTTTTAAACCTGTAGCTGCAGACAATGACAATAGATAATATTGTTCTGGAAATCACTTGTACAATTATTTTTGTTTTTCGTTTTTTAGAAGGGAGAGCTATGAGTCACCTCATAAAATATAATCTTTAATTTTTATCTAAATACTAAAAAATAACAATTTTATATTTATTAAACTTGAAAAGTATTCCATTGTGTAAATGTGTACCATGGCAAGGTGAACAGAGCTCTATCCTGCCTAGTTATGTAATATTGTTTAGATAGTCTACAGCTTTTCTAGATAGCATTGACAGTCTAAATTTCATAAGTTAATTTTATATATACATATGCATATGTAATAATTAATGATAATAATCATAATAAAGGTATGTTTATATGTATTGCATATGATTTTAGGTAATTATAAAATAAATAAATTCCTTGTGACTTATCACACATTCCTTGTGACTTATCACACATAATTCCTTGGTCTTATTTGCAGATCTTACCTGTCTATTTTTCTGTATATGCCTTCATAATTATGTACCCATTTGGAGTCCATTTCTTCACCATACAACCTTAATCCCTTCTTCAAACTCTCTTATGCCCCTTTTTCACCTTGGAAGTTTCTGAAGTCCTTCGAAATTTGGAGATTCAGAGCTGGAAACTATACCAAACATAGAGAAGTTACAATTGTTTTTGTTTTTCTTTTTTCAAGGGCAGGGCTAAGGGTCACCTGATAAAATATAATCTTTAATTTCTATCTAAATACTAAAAACATTAACAATTTTATGTTTATTAAACTTGAAAGTTATTATATTATGTAAATGTTCTATGGTTTTCTTATTTATTTATATATTTAAAAAACATTTAAGGTATTTCCATTTTCTATCTATTGTGAATAGAATAATAGTGATCTTTGTTGGGAAAGTATCTGTATAGTAAGATGTTGAGTCTTACACACATAAACACACACACACATGCATATATATATATATATATTTTATATATATATATATTTTATATATATATATATTTATATATATATCCTGCCTTTCAGAGTAGCTGAACCAGCTTGTAACCTCTCCAATAATAAATTGTTTTCTCCCCCTACATCATCTGTAGAATTTGTTGTCATTTATATTATTGACCATTCTTATTGGGCAAATTTAAATCTCAGAGTTATTTATACTTGCATTCTGATAGTCTCTGAGGATGATGAACACTTTCTGAGGCAGTATTTCTTAGCCATTTTATGTCTTCTTTAAGGTCTATTGAAATAAATACCTCATGTGTAAATTGGACCTTTGTTTTTGAGTTATTTCCATATTTTGGATATTAATATTTTGTGAGATGTATAACTGGAAAAGATTCCTTCCTACTCTGTGTGGTCTTTTTTTCTCCACTGAACTTATTATTTCATAGCTGCTTAGAATGCTTTTAGATTTATGAGTCCCACTTGCCAATTGTTAGCCTTAATTCCTGGGTAATTGGTTTCCCCTCAGAAAATAATTTCCACACTAATAATTTGTAGATACTTTTTTTCTTCTTGCAGTTTTTGCATTTCATGATTAAAATTGAGATCTTTTATCTACTTGGAGTTCTTTTGTATAGCATGACATATAAAGATATATTTTATTCTTTGGGACATGGGCAACATTTTTATTCCTAGCATCATTTGTAAAGATGCTACCTTTTGTCTCCTGTAAACTTTTGGTATCTTTGTTAAATACAAGATTGCTATAATTACATCTTGGAATTAAGGGAATGTAAGAGAAGAAAGGCCTGTACAATGAAAGATTTAAGAAGATATTGCAAAATGGTAAGATGGGGGAATTCTTATCTGTAATTCAGAGAAATGAGGATATGGAACCTGTAGAGGCCATCTTGGGACCCAAGCAGAAATCATAGTGGAGTGTTAGGGATACCAACTCACCCACAAAACTTTGAACCCAAAATTTATCTTGTCTACAGGAAATTCAGGGATGGTGGATTGAACAGAGACTAGGAAAATGGCCAACCAATACCTGGACCAATTTGGGACTCTTCCCATGGGCAAATACTAATCCCTGACACTGTTATTGATATTCTGTTATGCTTGAAGACAGGAGTCTAGAATGACTGTCATCTGAGTGGCTCCACCCAGCAGCTGCAGACATCAACATCTAAGCAGTGGATGGACCATGGGGACACTTACAGAAGAATAGGAAGAAGAACTGTGAACACAAGAATGGATTGGAACTCCACAGGAAGACCAACAGAGTCAACTAACCTGGACCCTTGGGGCTCTCAGTGAATGTTGGGGGCCGACTTTTAGCAGAAAGCGGCTATCAGCTTTGCAGCCATCTTGAGCCATATACCCTGACATGAGACTTGGATTACAATAGCCTACAACAACTGAGCACACTCCCATAATATTGGTTTAGATACCTTGAGATTAAAGGTGGGTGAGATTAAAGGTGTGTGACTTAAGAGTATGACTTAGAAGTATACAGATCAGAGTTAGAGACAAGACCTAAGGACATGATTAAAGGTGTAACTTAGAGGCGTGACTTAGAAGTTTGACATATAAAAGGCAGAGACAGAACAGATCAGAATCAGACTGAGATCAGAATCAGACACAGCAGACAGAGGAGACAGAGAAGGAGACACTTAGAGGAAGAAAGACAGAAGAATAAACGGGATTGAATCACACCCTGTCTGGTCTCCATTCTACGAGTCTGCCCTCACCCTCCCTCTTGCTGAACCCCGACCCGCGGACCGGAGTGGCAGCTTGGGACGAGATACAGTGGCCGCCCAAACGTGGGTCGGCCCGGGCCTCAACATTTTGCCTGGGCTGCGACGTGGAGCTAGTGTGGACCCCAACAAGTAAACATCGGTCTCTCTGCACATATGTAGTAGATGTGAAGCCTGGCAATCATCAGGGTTGTGAACAACTGGAGGACAAGGCTATCCCAAAACCTGTTGCCTATATGTGTGATATTGGAAAATGGGCTATAAAGTGTTACCTTCAGGGCATGTCATAATCTATACAATCATAAATTCCAGCAGCTTCAGCTGTCTATCATGAATCTACACAAGACAGGAGCTATGGGCATGGATTGGGGAGAGTTTCAATGCAGTCCTCCTACTCTTGAATTACTAGCAATGGACCATAATAATGACATTATATGTGTCTATGTGCTTACTAAGGATTTAAACAAGCTACAAACCATAGGTCTAAACCCATAATTACACAGGTTGCATTATTTAAAATGACCAAACAAACAAAGATATAATTGTAGGAAATGAATTTGTGGAGGAAATTGTGGTGATAAAAACAGAAGGTAAAATAACAAAGGTGGTGATAGTCAGAATATTTTATACATATAATCAAAAGTTGGGGTACTCAGAATATTTTATACATATAATCAAGTATCAAAGAGTAAAGTCAGTACATTTTTAGAAAGATCATAGTAGTGTCTGTTTTCATTTCTTTCCTTTTTTTTTTTCTTCTAGGAAAACTTAAAGTGTGATAATAAGTTTATGAATCATCCTGTTTTACTCTCAACAAGACATTTAATTTTACCAATAACTGACTTACAAGGAAAAATCAGTACACAGAATTTGACATGATTATTTGTCCTCCTGGAAATGCAGTCCCAGCTCAGTAGTAAAGATTTCTGGAAATGAGCTTTTAAGAAAAATGTAATTTTTACAGAAAACTATCTAAGAGCTATGATCTTAATTATTAAAATACAAACTTACCACCATTTTTCCTACTGAACATTAGTTAATTTTTGCTGGTGTAGTGGTGATGTAACTGAATGATGTAGCATGGCATGTTCATTAAAAAATAAATAGGGATTATAGAAATAGCTCAGTGGTTAAGAGCACTGAGTACTCTTCCCAAGGTGCTGAGTTCAATTCCCAGAAAACACATGGTGGCTCACAACCATCTATAATGAGGGTCTGATGCCCTCTTCTGGTGTGGGGTAATAAGGGAAGGATCTGGGAGGGAAAGTGGATGGGGGTGGCGGGGGAGAGGGGAACTTGATCTGGTATTGGATGAGGGAAAAGGAATGAAGCCCTGAGGGCCAGCAGAAAGAATGGAAACAGGCAACCTAAGGAGGTAGCAAGTTGGGGGGACACTCTAGAATGTATCAGACACCTGGGAGGTAAGAGAACTCTCAGGACTCAAATTGAAGGACATTAGGTGAAACGCTGGACAGAGGGAGAGGAAGGTGGAGGTGCAATTCCACGGTCAAAACTCTGACCCATAATTGTTTCTGTTTGAAAAAACTATAGGGATTGCAATCGTGTGAAGCCTGAGGAAAACAAGGTCCAGCCACAGGCCCAAAGTGGGATTCAGCTCAAGTAGAGGGCCCAAGGCCTAACACTCTTACTGAGGCTATGGAGTGCTCACAAATGTGATCTATCATGATTGACTTCCAGAAGACCCAAAAAGCAGCTGAAAAAGTCAGCTGCAGATATTTACACCTAACCAATGGACAGAAGCTGCTGACTTCTGTGGTTGAATTAGGGAAAGGTTGAAAGGAGATGAGGAGGAGGGCGGCTCTGGAGGAGGACTTACAGTTTTGATTAATCTAGACCCCTGGGATCTCTCAAACACTGGACAACCAAAAGGGCTGCATATACCAACTGATATGAAGCCCCCAACACATATACAGCATGTTTGTTTATGCTGGGTCTGTGTTCAATCAGAGATGATGCACCTATAACCTTTAAGAAACTGGAGGTCCCAGAAAGTTTAGAGGTCAGGTGGGGTGGAGGGAGGGGTGGGTACATCTTTCTGGAGACAGTGGTGTGGGTTGGAGGTATGGGTTGTAGAACAGAAAGAGGGTGGATGAGGTGGAGGGAGAAATAAAATCTGGAGTGTAAAAATTCAGTCAATCAATATATATATATATGTATATGTATATATATATATATATATTTATACATATATTTAAAAAGAAAATAAATTTTAAAAAATAAAGGAAAAAATAAAGAGGAAAAATAGGAAAACATATTGACTTGTGATTTTAGAGGCTGGAAGTTTTAGGCTAGTAAGCCAGTTCTTTAGACTAATAAAAACAGTCCATATATTTCTTTCTTTGCCCTTTTAGTAATGGGTCAATGAGACAGAAGAAGAGAAATGGCTGTTTTCTGTGGAAATTAGTCCTACAAAAAGGACATTAATTAATTCAGAAGGGTGGTAAGGTGTGGATCTCAAAATACTCTCAATAAGTCCCATATATGACATAACTACATGGAGGATCTGGTTTTCAATACACAGATTTGGGGAACAAAGAAAAATGATAGCACTGACAGATATATATATATATATATATATATATATATATATATATATATTGCACTGTACTAGAGAAGTAAATGAGATGGACACACTAACAACACTAACAGTAAAAAATGCAAAAAATGCAAAAAATGCAAAAAAAAGTTCCATCAAGAAAAGCTTGCAAAACAGAAACTCCACAGCAAGACAACAGAAAGCAAAAAAAAAAAAAAAAAAAAAAAAAAAATCTAGAAAGGTAATAACAATTAGGAGGTTAAGAATGGTATTAAGGAGAATGTTTGCTAGAGGTTTAGACTAATGCCTAGAAAAAAAAAAAGCAACAAATCATTTCTATCTACACCCAATGCAAAGTATTAGATAGAAGAGAAAGATCAGTTCATGGTATCTCAGACTTAGAAAGATCAATTTCAGTTAGTACATCAGAGATCTTAATTTGAAAACTCAAGAATAGCAATACAAAACAAATTAAGGCAGGGAAAACATATGCTACTTTGAGTCGTTAATAATGTACCACTTAAAGAACATGGCTATATCTAAATATAAACCCGAGAGGAAAAATCTCCATCAGACTTTTCATTTGTCCATTGTAAAATACTTCACCTATTTAGGTTCATCAGTGAATTTGTTTAGTCTGCGCTAAAGACTGTCTTCAAGCTGAGTCACAAATCACACCAAATCTTCTGGTGCCTTTACTGAATTTCTATTTATTTACATGTGTGTGAACATCAAAATTGTCTCAAATCAAATAACTTCACTTAGATTAACTTTTTAACTTTTCTATATCCTATATATATATATTACATTTATTTTTTAGTTCTTTCTGTTTGTACCTTTATTTGATTTCTACACAATTTAAACATCTGTGTTCATGGTTCATTCCTTTGTTAATTTCAGTTAAAATAATCTAAAGTCTTATGAGCCTTTATCACAATAAATGTCTCTTGTTTCTCTAGCTTTGTAAAAGCATGCTTGAAAACTTATTTTACATTGTGTTCATATAAACTCATAATTATATGTTACATATTTTAAAATTAATTAATTTATTTATTAAAAGTTAATCAAAGGCTTTATAAGTTTGCTAATGCTCAGTAACAAGATGCCCATAAAATTAGAAGTGTAACCCAATACCCAACCTAGATATACCAACTATTTTGACTGGAGGAGACACAAGAACATCTGCCTCCATGTTCCTCTCTCTTTTGTCTGCTAGCTCTTCCTCTCCGCCTATCCTTATTCCTCCTCTTCCTCTCCTTACTACTCCCACCTTAGCTCTTCCTACATATCACTCTTCCTCTTAAAATAAAACTTTCTCTCAAAATACAATTAGAGCATAACTATATTTGTATCAGTAAAGTACAGGATAGACCTAATACCCAATCCATCATTTTTTTTTTTTTTTTTGACTAGTCAGAACCTCTGTTATCTCTCCTAACTAAAAGACTTCATTCTGAACCTGGCTTTTTTCTTGACTTTAGAATGAATGTCAACTGAAAACTATCTACTCAAATCTTTTCTCTCAAAGTAAATAGCCAGGATTGGCTATGAAACTGTAAGTCACCAACCCCGTCAGAAATCCAGAATGACTGAATTAACTGAAATTGTGGGAAGCACAAAGCATAGCTTCTAAAACTTAGCCAACGTATAGAGATCACTGAACACCTGGACATTTCCTATACTACAAAATGTTGGAGCATCTGATCTTCAGCCTTCTGGCCCAGGATCATCCGAAAGACCTAGTGATGCAGAATTATTAAGGGTTGATTACTCTGTATTGGAAGATAATCAGTCAACTATTCTGCAAGTGTGTTCTTTTCTGGAGAGTAATTTGTCTATAGATGAAAAGAGGTAATACTTGCCTAAGGCTGTCTCACCACTACTGGAGTAAGTCCAAAAATGTTCAATTTCTTCTTAGAATCCAAGACAGAAAGCTGTCAGAAGCAGACACGTCTCTAATCAAAATGAACATTAATACAGAAATGTTTGTAAAGTCAGTATTCTGTGGACTTCTGATGTTTTGAAAACAAAATATTCTTGTAAGGCAATCTGGATTGTTGTCTGTTAATTCCTCTCAGCTATTTCAAAATAAAATATAGAAAACACCCTAACAATAAACTCAGAGCCATGAATTTGCTATAGGCCCTTAACTCACAGGCTAACCATCACAAATCCATTTTAAAAAAGTTAAAGAAGGACTGGGTCTAAGCCTTTTATTCCTAAATGTGTTATATAGGCACAATGCCTATGAGAGTAATATGAATCTCACTTTTATATCAATAAGAAACTCATACCAACGAAAGCCTTGAATTTGAAATCAAAGTCAATTTTGTACCATTTAAGAAATTATAATGTCGTCTTAATAACAATTATACAGATTTCTACTAATAGGCTGTGGCTATGCAATAAATGTTAGCTAATCCTCCCTGTTCTAACAAAACCACTACTTTTCCCTAGAAAGACAGCCCAATATTAACCACCTTAGTCCCCAAGCCCAGGGAATAGGGGCGCTGACTCTTCTTTAACTTCTTCAAGCTGATTAAGGACATTGAGATATTAGAAGAGGGGCAAGGGGAAGAGTAAATTGATAAGCCTGATGCTGTGTCTTCACTGCATACAGCTGGAATTCCAGGACATCAGAGGTTCGAGCAGGTCTGCTCAGCTTGCTTGATGAGTAGATATACCAAGGCTGTGTATTCTGCAATATACAATTCTCAAAACAATTTTTTGTGTCAAGATAATTTTTTGTTTGAATTCTGGAATCTAGTCTTCTGGCAGCCTGTCTCTGTCATGCCTAATCCATGCAATTCTGGGAGTTTTTATGAGGGTGTGGTCCCACCATCCTCCCACTTCTGCCTCTCTGCTCTCTCCTATTGTCTTGGTTGTATCAGAACTTTGTGGGGTGGATGTTACTACTAGGGTTAGAGCTGGGTCCCAAAATCTGCTCAGTGCTCAAGCACAGACAGGAAGGAACCAATGCTCCTGGACAGGAGTGAATTCCTGGGTCCTTGTGGGTCCCAGTTACTCCCTGTTTGGGGCAGGTGTTGTTGTCTCCTTACCTAAGATACTGCACAGGTAAGAGCTCCTGGGAGGCCCACTTCCTCTGGGTTCTGTGAGATTGGGGGCAGAGCTGCCTCCTGGGATTTGCTCAGTGCCTACATATTTATTTTTAAACCAATATATGTCAAAATTTATTAACAGTCTGATCAGGGATTTTGGTTTTCATTGCAACCATCTTGGTGAAATCCACTGCTGGACTATTAAATTATCAAAATAGTTTTATGATATCTTTTAGCTCTTGTTTTTCATCTCTTCTCTAGAGTATTTCAAAACAAAGGAGCCAGTAACCACATTACAGATCATGAGTTAGATACTGTTTCATCTTCATTCACATTACTTCATTTTCTATTTCAACCAAATAGCCTTCAACATTTCTCATAGGGATTATTTTTTTTATTGTATTTCAAATATAGCATTTCTTACTTCTCTCACCATATTTCCTCTCTCTCCTTCAAATTTATAACTTTTCTTATCATTAATGTTATTGCATGCATTTATGTATTTGCATATGCATATGTAATTTCCAATATAACTTGTTGAGTCCATAAAATGTTTCTATTATATTATATTTTCAGGACTGACCTTTTAGCATTAGAGCACCAGATGGTATGCTCCTTTCTGGGAGCTATTTCTCCTGCTCTCAGGTACGCATTTACCTACAGTTCTTTGAGTGGGGTTGGGGAATTGTGGGCTTTCTTTCCTTTCAGCTTTTCCCCATTTCTGTTTTCTTTATTAGTCTCATATTTTGGTGAAAACTTTGGTAATGCTTTAGAACTTTAGATCCTGAAGTTCTTAAGAGAAAGAAATTTTACAGCTAATCAGCAGATCCTCTTGTTTTTTATAATCTTCCATCTCCTCATTCACAAGTTTCTGTGAACCATAGGAGGTGTGGGAGTGTTTGAAAGTGTATTCATTGGGACTGAGGTCCACAAGTCAACATATTTATTGTTATAATTTTTATAGTAGTCCATATGTGTTGCAAAAAGAAATATTTTTGATGAAGAGTATAGACTACAACATATTTAACTCCATTTATAAATATATATTTATATGCAGCTTAATGAAAATTCCTCATCTTGGCCAACAGTGCTACCTCCAGAAACCAAAACCTAATAAAAAAATACCAGACCCATGAAGCTCTCTGTTTAACTCTTTACAGGGCTGTCTGAATGATTCAATAAACATATAGCCTATTGATATAGTCCTTCATTACTCCTTTAGAAGTAGAAGGTAAATCACTTTTTCTGAAGGCACCATGCCCTTCAGAAACAGGGATGAGAGGTCTCTGAGGTAAAACTGTCCTAAATTTCTCCCTTTCTCAGAAGGATTTCATGGTACCAGAATTTGCCTCTTTTAAAAGAGAGAGGCAACCAGCAGTCGTAACCAGCCATGATGACTATACACCATATGAGCAACTGTCTGGGCATGATAACCTTACAGGTACAATAATAGCACAGACACCCTAGCAATAACCAGTGGCTCTCTAACTGGACTTAAGACACACCCAACAAGGGGGATATCACTCATAGTACTGAAACCCATGCTGACTAATAAATAATAGTAAAATCACTGTTAATGGAAGAGAATCTACAATAATTAATTTACTAAACCATCATAATCCCTAACAACAATCTGTAAAGATTTGTCCTCGTAAACTTTTGTCATTGACATTTTTCTAGTTAATTTTGGTTTGTCACACATTCTTTCTTTGTTCTTTTCATTCCCCCTCACTTAGCCTAGGCTTCCTATTCATTGACCTGAAAGTAATGAGTCATCCTTAGGGTTCTTTACATTTACTATGTCTATTGAGCAACTGTTCTCTTCAGATAATTGTGCAGACTGTTGTTTCCTATCCCTCCTATCTTTGCTATTACAATATCAAAGATGAGGTTTTCCTGACTGTCTTAAAGAACAGAGCACATCCTTGAGCATGTCTTCCTCAATCTTTACTACGTTTTTTACTCTTACATGTTTTAAGAATGTATTAATTAAGAAGGCAATGCTTCTGCTTCTGCTATTTATTTAAGTTCCAATAGGCAAAAGAATGGTTCTGAGATTATGGTTGATACTTAATAGAGTAAATACACGAAGAAAAGTAAACTCTGTTACATGAAGAAATAGATTCATAAATTAATGATGGGGGTTTATAGCTAGATCATTTAATAGCTGTGTTTAAATTAGTCATTGATATAAAACAGTGGTTCATAACTTTAAAGCTCAATTTATTCTTTTAGATCAACTTTATCTGAAGAAGTCTGAATGTATGTTTATATGAAGAATTTTTAACAGAATCTCATTCCATATATTATATTGGTAATTATTCTATACTTCTACACTTTTCCCAAAGTAGGGAACTGGTGTAATATTATCCTGACAGAAGCTTTACAGCTTTGTTACTTCTCCTATTACTATTTTAAGAATGAGACAGATGTGCTTCTTAGCACTGCATAGATCTTAATTAGGCCACAAAGGAATGTGTAAGAGTATCTCTTCCTTCCCCTGAATAATCATGTGGTTTGTAAGTTTCAGTCAAATTCTTTAACATCCATGACAGAGAATCATGACAGAGAACCCAGAATTCACTACTGCTCCATTTGACCTGTTGGTTGTTCTCTGGTGCTGATGCTATTCCATCTATTGCTATCTATGTTATTTATGTTATTTCAGATAACATTGTAATTTGCCTTATTCAAAGTCTTTTATTATCCCAGAAAAATTTAAATGGTAACCTTTTGTATAGGAAAAATATAGTTTTGAAATTCTTCATTTGAACTACATAATTTTCTAATTAACTTCATTATGATTTTTTAAAAACTGGCAAGTATGTTGGATTTTCTTTTTAAAAAAAAACTTTTTTACTTGTAACAAAAAGATCTTATTAAGTCTTAATTCTTTCAAGTTCATACTAGAGAAGGAAATATGTATTACAGATCACCATATTTATGTTTAGTATTACTAAACCTAAGAAAAACAGTTAATTTCATAGGAATAAGTAATAAAATGACTGTGAGATATAAGAAATAATTTTTATTTTGACAATCTTTCTTTTGTCTTCATGAAAGAAAGATAATCCCACATTGGAATGCCATTATAAATACTTGCTCTTGTGAAAAAAGCTATTTCATACCTTTAAGGTGTATTTGTGACTCATGCTTGGATATCAGAGAATGAATATGCAGTTTGCATTCATGCCTTAGATTTTAAATAAAAACTGAGAGGATTTGCAATAACAATTATTGGAAAAACATCAGAAATTTGAAGGAGAGTGAGGAGTGTTATACATGAGTGTTTGGAGAATTATAAGCAGAGAGGAAAATGTAATTAATATAAAAACTCAAAAATAAAAATAAATATGCTAGGTAGGTTTATCTTGTCCTTAGCACCGCAAGAAAATACGAGCTTTAGTCTTCCCTCAAACATGAATGTAACTCCTATGAATCTAATGAGTTATAGCTTCCAAATCTCTCTACCTAGGTTTTGCTTTGTCTAAGATTCCAACTACCAAAGAATTTCCTTCTAATAGGTAGGATGAAGACAGACTATACCATTTTTACTGCTCCTGAAATTCAATACCTTAGGTTTCATCCTCAGCTCTGTAGCTGGCAATATAATGTGGTCTTTCTTTCCTCTGTGATAACAACTCCAATAGATCACAAAGACATTATCTCCCAATCTTCCTTTACCCAAATCACCCCAATTACCATGCCTTTAACACCAACAACCATTCCCTGTGAAAAACAGGTTGGAAAACAGGCAACACATGGACATCAAAGTTCCAAAAAATCTAGAAACAGAAACTAAGAAATAAAATACCAACCCCAAAGACAAGTTCAGTAACCAGTATCTTGTACTTTCATAATCCCATACTCAAATGACAAAGTGCCAGTATAAAAATACAATGAAAAATAGCCAGGGAAATATGTCTCCATTCTATGTTAGTTATACTGCCATAGCAGGCCTCGAATATTCCAACATGACTGAAGCAGGAGAAAAGGAGCTTAAAACAGATTTTCTGAGTATAATAGGGTCCTAAAAGAGGAAATAAATAAATCCCTAAAAGTCCAGGAAAGTACACACCAACAGTAGAAGAGAATAAAGCTGCTCAAGATTTGAAATTGGAAAAAGAATCAATAAAGAAAACAAAACAAAATAATAATAATAAGGTAATCTGGAAATGAAAAAAAAAAAAGAATTTGACCATGAACTATAGAGGTAAGTTTTCTCAATATGATACACAAGATGTAAGAATCAGAGAAATAGAAGAAATAGATAGACTCCCAACACAAAAACATTCAGGAAATAGGGTGCACAATGGAAAGACCAAACCTAAGAGTAAATGGTATAAAGAAATTAGAAGAAATGCAGCTCAGGTGCCACAAAAAATATTTTTAACAAAATTATAAAAGTAAAATTTTCAACATCCCCCCCCAAAAAATGCCTAAACGGTATAAGAAACAAACTGAATACCAAATATATTGGAACAAAAAGTAACCATTCCATGTAATGTTAAAAATATTAAATATACAGAACCTCATGAAAGTGGAAAGCTTCTGTAAAGCAAAGGAAATATTCAATAAGACTAGTCAGAAAATTGGAAATAGACCTACTTGAAGACCCAGCAATACCATTCTTGGGAATATACCCAAATTTTGGGGGGCATGTGTTTTACTATATTCATAGTGGTCTTGTTCGTGATAGCCAGAAGCTGGGAACAATCCAGATGTCCCATGACAGAAGAATGGATACAGAAATGAGGAGGGAGGGAGGGACCTGAGAAGGAAAGTGGATGGGGTTTGAGGGAGACAGGGGAACCTGATCTGATATTGGGTGAAGAAAAAGGACTGAGGACCTAAGGACCAGCAGACAGAGTAAAAACAGACAACCTCTGGGGGTAGGAGGTTTGGGGGACCCTCCAGAATGTACTAGAGACCTGGAAAAAGAGAGACTCAAAAATTAGGTATCTTAGATGAACTGCCCAACAGTAGGGAGAGGGAACTTATAGAGCCCACCTCTAGCAGGAAGAGAGGGCATCATGTGAGGTAGGGGGTTGTCATTCCACAGTCAAAATTCTGACCCATAATTGTTACTGTCTGAAAGAACTGCAGGGATGGAAATGGAGTGGAGCCTGAGGAATAGAAGGTCCAGTGACAGGACCAAAGTGGGATTCAGCTCAAGGGTAGGTCCCAAGGTCTGACACTATTACCGAGGCTATGGAGCACTCACATAAAGGGACCTATCATGACCTCACTCTGGAAGACCCAACAAGCAGCAGAAAGAGTCAGATGCAGGTATTTGTACCCAACCAATGGACAGAAGCTGCTGGGCCCTATGGTTGAATTAGGGAAAGGCTGGAAGAAACTGAGGAGGGTGACCCTATAGGAGGACCAGCTGTCTCAATTAACTTGGACCACTGAGAGCTCTCAAACCAGGCAGCATACACCAGCTAATATGAGGCCCCCAACACATATACAGCAGAGGACTGACTGCCAGGTCAGGGAGGAGGTATGGAATGTAGAACAGTAGAAGAATGATCCAGGGAAGGGAATAAAATCTGGAGTGTAAATAAATAATTAAATAAATAAAAGACAAAAAAAAAGAGAGAGAGAGAAATCTCTAAAACAAAATAAATTAAGATACCCAAGAGTAGTTAAAACATTAGTAAGAAATAATCAAACTGAGAATGAATAAAATGAAAGAAAAAACTATATTAAAAAATCAATGAAACAAAAGTTCTTTCTTTGATTACTATAGAGAAACCTTTATTTAAGCTCACCTAAAGATGACAATGGAAAATAACAAGAGACACTGAGTAAATTCAAAGAATCATAAGGACATGCTATAAGTCATTTATGCCACCAAATCTGAAAATCTAAAAGAAATAGAAAATATTCTTTGTGGCTACCACTTACCAAAGTTAAAACAAGATGATATTACCAATTTATATAGACCCCTAGTGAAATAGAAGAAATTATTAAAAGTATCACAGCAGAAGATACCTGTGAGGTGAGATAATGTATAGAAAGTGTGGGAGAAGAATGTGGGATAGGAAAGAATTTGGTGTGTGGTGTAGAAACCTAGTGCAGTGTAAACTTCCCGGAACGTAAGACAGTGAACCTAATGAGGACTAATAATGAAGGATGCAGAGTCTCACCCAGTTATCTCTTGTATGCAAGCAAGGCTTCTAATAGTTACATATGTTGCATTCAAATGAGTTATTGGTTAATAGGTAGCTTGAAAATCCCCAAACACCTCAGGCTGTTGCTAAGACAAAAGATTTCTCTGGGATAACTGACAGTAAGCCCCTTTTGCTAAAGACACCACCTGCATAACTCATTCAACAAGAATGAGTTGAACTTGTGTCAACATGGAGCACTAACCTTAAGATCTAGTCTCTTTTTTTGATGGAAGGTTCTCTGAAGTCATAAAGGAAAATGTGGACTCCTGTCTAGCCATAAAACCTTTGTCCTACAATCTATCTAGCATACATACTATGCTAGGGAAATGGTGGCACAGAAATTGTGGGAGTGGTCAACCAAATTCTGATTTGACCTGAGGCTCACTGAACTAAAAGGAACCCACACTTAATACTGCTTGAATAAACAAAACTCGAGACTAGATATCCCAGACATCTAGTATAAAATCAAACACTACTGCTCTACAGAAAGAGAGATAGAAGAGAGAGAGAGAGAGAGAGAGAGAGAGAGAGAGAGAGAGAGAGAGAGAGAGAGAGACGAGACAGAGAAAAAGACAGAGAAAGAAAGAGAGAAAAAGAGACAAAGGGACATTCCTTTGGGAGGTGAGGAGAAGTACTAAGAGAACTCTGGTGGACAAGAGGCTCTGTTTCCCTCAGAATATCATAAATTCAGATGTATTCCACATCACTATAGTCATGTATCTGGGATGTGGATGGAAAAATGAGATAATACTACAAATCCCCTATGCTTAAGAAGGTATAATATACCCAGAATAGATACGTCTGCCCCCCCTAGAAAGTTACAAAATATCAAGAAATTGATTAACAATAATAAAAATTCCTATATGTCAAAAATAGAAAAACTGGAGAGAAAGAATATGACATATATTAAATCTTTAGTGTGTCAAAATTTTAAAGAAAAATTGTTTTGCAAGCCTGTGTAACTAAATAATTTGAGTAAGAAATACTTTGCAAAGGTATAGAAATAGAATATCATGTTTTGGATAGCTAGTATTACCAAAATTTATATTAATCATATTAAAATTTGATTTGATTTTATTGTAAATAATTATGTATAGAGGAATATTAGAAACAATGCTGGTTGCTGATAATCAGATATTAAACAACAAATGATTTTTAAGTATTTAACATACAAATTACATTTTTGTCACAAAAAATTCACTTCCTTACAACAAAAAATAAAATGGTAGGAGAAATAATTATATTTATGACTAAGGATAGGTTAATGGTTACTTTTGATTTCTGTATAATAATCCTGAAAAACTATATCACAATATTATAAATTTTTCTAATAGTGATTCACTGTGTAGAAATACCTTTTGCCCCAGAATTTCATCCTTTAAATGAAATGAAAGTAATCTTGAAGAATTCCACATATTTCCAATAAAAGAAAGAATGAGAGACAATCTAATTTAGTGAATATTAGTTAACTTTGTTCATATGGCCAATGCTAATGTTTAAAAACAGATCAAAAAAAATTAAACTTAGCTGTCTAACAAGGAGATTTCAGGCCCCATGTCACCCATCATTTCTCAGAAGTATATATTGACATGACATTTAATCTAAGACATTGGTTCTTTCAATCATTCCATTTTTAATCAATTTCAGGAGTAATGTCAATTTAAAAGTAATTTTAAAACCTGTAATCTAAAAACAATATTTCGGTGTGCAATTCAAATGTGCATATAGAGATCTGTATGAAGTAATATCTGTGATAAAATTTGGAGTTTGCTAAGACTTTGTTTGCAATGAACATGGGATGTAGCAGCTCTAAGCTACTTCAGACAACATAGAAACTATGCCAGATAAAATCTCTAGGGTGTGCCTAGGCTCATCTTTAGGGCCTAAATGATATCTGAAAGAACTCAGGACAAGCTACAATATATGCCTTTGAAGATGTAAAATAAATTTAATTTTCATGAAATTAGAATTGTGCTATAGAAAAAAAGTGGAATTTGTATATTGAACATAGTTAATATATCTGGAAAATGCAATTGGATTTTTATGTGTTTAAAAACAATATCTGAAGTTTTAATAAACAGAGGTTTACAAATTTGATAGACAGTACACAGCAATTTCAAGAAGTTAATATAAGCTTATTTTATAGGCAGAATATCATAACCAAATTCAAGGTGAACGTTTTTAGATGTTTTGTGTTTGCTGAGTGAAGATGATATTTAGATATTTAGATGATAGATAAGTTAACCACAGGGTAACTTAATCAGAACACATAAAATTAATGAGAACATTATTATAAATTGTTTTAAGGTATTCTCCAATGATGGAATATTACTGCACTGCATAAATGATGCAACATAATACCCAATTCATATTTGACTGACTCATGTTAATTAATAGTCACTGTAACATGATAATACATGTTATTCTTCAAAGAACTACCATCCTTTTTAGGCATATCAATAGCATTTATTCAAATAGAAATATCATCTTCAAGCCATGGTAACATGAATTCAAAATTTTAGGAAAATTGTAAGGGTGAAAAATCAACCTAGACCAAATCAAAATAACATGAGACTTTAATCTTATCATTTTTTGTACACAATGGGCATTAGAAGCATTAGTCCATGCTCAATTATACATAAGATCATATTTTTGTATTGATTTTTATCTGTGAATAGCAGTATGATTTTAGATACATATAATTTATTGTGTTATAAAATTTGAGAATGCCAGTCAAGTAATGATATTTTGAGTCTCTGGTAAAGTTTCTGTTAAGGCATTAACTGCCATTAGGTACATTAATTCAATTGGCCTTGGCATATTTTAAGGAGTATCTTTATCCTGTTTTGAAATTCTCATTATATTACCCATGTTCCCAATTATTCCAGTATTTTCAACATGTGTTTGTTAAATATTTGAAAAAAAGCTAAAGTAATCTGAGCATAGGAAATATCAATTAAACATATATTACCAGAATTACCGGCTATAAGAAGGCATGTAAGGCATTTTCTTAATTAATGATTAAAAGAGGAGTCCCAAGTCTCCGGAGCATGTTGCAGGATATTTTATCACATTGTGAAATCCAAGATTGAGAATAGAAAAATCCTTGAGGTGGTGTGACTCAGTTTACCACACACCTTTTACCCAAGAACACTCTGTTTACAAAACAGGTAGTAACAATATGACTCAGTTCTAGAAGCTTTAACTTAAGTGCTGTCTGTAAATATGAGTTAAGGAACATCAACAATAGTACAAGACACTGAGCAACCAACCCATTTATAGGAAGTGAACATAGAAAAAAGAAAGAAGAGACATTGAGTTGAAGTTTAATTAAGAAAGGATAAAGAAGGACAAGCTTTTCTCTTCACGAATAGAATATCAGCGAATAGGAAGATCACCTAATGCTTTCTCTGCCTCTCTTAATTAGCAGTCTTTCACAACATCTGGCTCCTGAGTCTTCATTTGACAAATTGAACATTTGGGGTTTTGTGTTTTTTAAAACAGCAGGTCTGGTGATCCAGGGTTCTATGAGTAAGCAGTCTGAGTAAGGCCCTGGCAACAAGATAGTAAGTAGCATCCATCCATGAACTCTCCAACAATTCCTGCTTCTAAGACCCTGCTCTCTTTGAGTTCCTGTCCTGATTTTCGTTAATGATGAACACTGACATTGAAGCAAATAAACCTTTTCCCCTCAAGTAGCTTTGGTCATGCATCACACCAATAGTGACTAAATGGCTAAGACAACATCTGTGATACTTATATACATTTTTTCATAATCATTTTTTGTTCTTTTCAAGTTTGTGTGTAGTTTTGTGTCTCGACTTGAGAACAGCGATACTTTAAATTATCTAGTAAAGCGTCTGAGACTCAAAACTAATTTCATTATCATAATCGTATTGTTTTAAGATTGCAGGCCATTTATTATGTCTTAACAATTATTATTTTAAGAAGAGGACATTTAAAGAAAAGGATGTGAAGGGATTTGTAAACCCATAGGAAGAACAACAACATCAATCCCTGCACACACACACACACACACACACACACACACACACACACACACACAGCTCTCAGGGACTAAACCACCAACAAAAGACAACAAAGAGTAATCATGGAGGGACCCATGGCTCCAGCTGCATATAGCCTTATGTGGGAATAATGGGAGAAGATGCCCTTGGTCCTGTGAAGGCTTGATGCCCCAGTGTAGGGGAATGCCAAGGCGGTGAGGAGGGAGTGTGTTTTTTGGGTGGGGGAGCACCCTCATAGAAGCAGGGGGAGGGGAGGGTATAGGAGGTTTGTGGAGTGGAGACCAGGAAAGGGGATAACATTTGAAATGTAAATAAATAAAATATCTCAAATGGATGTAGACAGAAAGGGGGGTGCTGATGAGTGCAGGGGAGTAAGTGAAAGTGAGATGGTAAGCAAGGCTGAGGACAGGTTTGCACAGTAGAGGTGGGAGAAAAATGGAAGAGAAAGACCAATCTACACAAATTATTTTTTAAAGCACCATAATCATACCTAATATCTTACATGCTGAATAATATCCTAAATTTTTGACTAAAGTAGTTTTATTCTTAGGAAATGTATTTGAAATTGAACTTTCATGCCTACAATAGAAGTAGAGTGTTGAATCTCCAGTTCTTTATTTGTTCTATTGTAGAAGGCTTAGAAAGAAATATGTGAAAGGATTTTTTTATGATGTGTTTCTAATGAGTGTTTCCACATAAGCATTTCTTTTTTTGCTATCATTGATATTTAGAGAATACTACATTACATGGTCTCGGATAAGTTATCATTTAAGTTATATTGAGGACTTTAGTTAAATTTAAGTATACTAGCTAGCCAAATATTAAACTTAGATACACAGTCTAACGAAGGATTAAATGGAAACTGTTTTTTTTTTAACTTAGATAATTCAGATAATAGATGATAACATTTTATGTGGGTTTGTGAACAGGAATATATGAATATTTTTGTGTCCAGCTACATATATATGTATGTTCATATATACTTGAAGGTCTGTAATCAACATAAGCTGTGCTTCTCAATAACTATAGTCATTAATTTTGTTATATTCTACAAAACTCACATTAAGCCCCAAACTCACTGATTAGTTTAGGATGACCGGCCGTCTGACCTTAGTGATCTGATTATTCTCTTTACCTTCCCAGTGGTGTAACGTGTATGCATAAACATGCCTGGCCTTTATGTAGATTCTGGAAATCAAACCGAAGTTCTCATGCTGCTGTGGCAAATTCTTTATCAAATGAGCTATTTCCACAGCGTCAGGAATTATATTTCTGAATATGTACTTTATTCGATGAATATAACTTCACTAATTAGACATAAAATTCAATAATCTCTTAATCTATTTGCAATTGAGGAAAAAAAGAAATGTAGTGGAAGTTGCTCTAATCCTTGTTCTTGTATTTACAGGATAATTTTGTGTTACTCTTTAATATGTTTTACCCAAAATAGAGAAATTAGAAGCGACTTGTTTTCTGTCATTACTCCCCTATCCTTGGCCACCTCTGTCTAGTATCTTCTCCTGAACAAATTGCATCTTAGAGCATTGAGCAAAACAGTGTTAACTCTGTATGTTCTTTTTTAAAGAGTGTGATGTTAATGAGTGGAGTAGTATCCCTGATTAACTTTTCTTATTTTTATATATTTGGCAAATTAAGTGTACTCTACAACTCTACCAATTGTAAGAAAATGTTAAATGGATTCAGTTACAAAACAAAACTGTACAATAATTTAAAAAAACTAATAATTTCCTCATTAGATAAGACCAAACTCTACTTATCATTTTATACTGTACTTTCTCTAAGTTGGACAAGCTTTATATATAAAGAACATGCCAATTGGATTCTACATAGTATATGTAATGTCAATCTAAACACATACAGCTATGATTTAATTTCCACAGATGTGATCTACTTTGAGAAAATGAGTTATAAATGATAATGGGTTCACTCTCTCTTTAGATCTCACTAAATACTTGTATTTTAAGAGTAATCATTTTCTTGATCACCCATTTCCTGAGAGAGTTCTTCAGAGAAGAACATGTGAGATTATTTTAGGTTGACAGCACTCGAGTGGCAGCTTATTTAAACCAGTAATAAGCTCATTAAATCTAAAGATTTCATAGAAACTGTGATAAGAGACACAATCAACTTAAGGGCTTTTCAAGGAAAAAAAATCAAAAAGTATACTTTAAAACAACTGAATAAGAGGAATTTGATTGCCACCTTTCCCATATCACTAAATCATCTTTGATGCTAATGGAAAATGAATACCAGAAATTCACTAGACTTAGGGATCACTTCACAACCAGCCATAGCACATGTGGCAAATGCTCTTCATTCTTTTTTTTCCATCAAATTTCTGTCTATATATCAAAGCAAAGTTTTCCTTGGCATAAAAATCTATCTGACTCTGACAGCCATCTAAAATTTTTCTCTTCTCTGAATTCAATGGCCATTCTTATCTATCTGGTTTTCTTGAATGTTTCACTATAGAATCTTGTTTCCAACTGCTATTTGTATTGGTATAGTCTTATCTTTAAAATTATTTTACTACCTATTGGAAATACATTCTAAATATTAGGTTTACCTCAAGTGTATGAACACTTTGGGGTTTATTGGGTTAAAATATCTGATAAACTTAGAGACAGAAAATATTGTTGTAGAAATTTGTTATAAGTTTCTTATCTTGATACATCATATGTGGAAATGGTAAGTGGCAGCAGATGATTGGCAAGATAAAACAGTTGGAATGTGTTTTAAATCCCATCATTCCAGATAGTCTCATGGAAAAATGTGACATTCGATTAAGACTTAAGTGTAATATACGATTAAGACTTAAGTGTAATATATTTGAGTGAGGACTTAGAAGGTTTTATATTTTCTCCACTGAGCAGTAATTAGAGGTAACCAGTAGTTAGAAATTTGTTGACAAAAAATTCTTTAGGAAAAAGTGGTAAAGAAAAAAACTTATTTAAAACTAAAAGTTTCAGTTTATATGTCACAAATAGTATGAGTTTATTATCTTACTTTGGAAAATAGTTTTTGCTTATGGAAGTGTCTATCCCAAAATAAAAACTTAAATGAGAACTAGCAAGGCCTGTGTATTATGTACCTTTTGTTGCTAAAATAGAATGCCATGGCTAAAACTAACTTATAGAGGAATGTATATGTTTGGCTTATGATTTCAGAAGAAAAGTATAAAAGGCAGAGGAGACATGGGAGCAGACAGCCTGAGGAGAAGACTGAGAAGAGCATCTTCTATCCAAGGCATAGAACAGAGATAGTGACCTCCAAGTATGCCAAGACTTTAATCTCTCAAAGGTCACCAGAACAGACAAGCTTGCTCCAGAAATGTTTATATCTTAAAGGTTCCATAATTTTTCCAAAATATCACCACCAACTGAGAATCAGTTACTCAAATACTTGAGATAGCAGGGGCCATTTTTTTTTTCATTCAAACCACAATGACAAATGATCAAATTAGTAATAATTACCCTGTTGACAGAGTTTTATATGATAACATGTAAACTCGACTCACACTAAGAAGCTTATATGCAGAGCAGTTGGTTAGAATAATTCTAACTCTGTGCTTTCTAAGAGAACATACATATTTTAACCAGGAGTGTATCATGAGTAGTGTCTGCCATTTTCCAGGGTCTACTTCTTGTGTTCTCTAACACACTTGTTTTTCCCACATTCCAGGAGCACACATAATGGTTAAAATGCCATTAATATATTGTTTTCTGTATTGTTTTTCATATAGCATATATATGTGTTGCTTCCCAATCTCAGGCATTAGAAATGAAAATTAGCTGCTTCCATAGAACTTTTATATTACCTCAGTATTGGGCAAATTGTTCCAAATTAGTAAGCTATAGTTTAATATTGTCTCTAGTGGTGAATGAACCTTTGCTATACACTATATCAAACAGAAAATCAGCTTGCTGTGCAATGTCCTTCCTTGTCAGCTCCCGTGGCTGGGATAGTAGGAAGCTACTGTGACTTAGTAATTCTTACTTGAACAAGAAGAGGGTGATCAGTATCACTTTAATGAAATGCCAATGCTCAATGATAGTCTGCAGGTAAAAATTTTGGAGAATTGAGATTAGAGTGAAGCATAAACTAAGAATGAGATCTAAGTAGGTTTGATGAAGATGGTAGGTATGCTGGAAGAAATGAAAATAAAATAAATTTTAGAAGGGACAAATAGGCAGTAGATTAATAACTTTCAAAGAGATACCGAAGATTTAAGAAATGCTGCATGATTAGAAAAGGATTTGAAGTGGGTAATGTGATTGGGAGTATTAGAAATTTAGAATGTGATTTTAAAGACCCACATTTATTAATGAAATAATTAAATGGTTAATACATATGAGAGAATGATTTTTTTTCCATTTTATTTTTATTTTTGTCATTGTTTTTGATTGGTTGGTTAGTTTTTGTCTGTTTATTTTTGTTGTTGTTTTAGTTTTGTGTTGTTTTTAGCAGATAAGATTTTATTTTGTATCCCTGCATGTCCTGAGATTTACTCTGTAGATCTTTGATCTGGCTGGCCTCGAACTCAGGGAACTGCCTACTTCTGCCTCCTCAGTGCTGGGATTAGCATAATCACCATCACTGGCTGGCCTATTGTTGATTTAATAGCAAGTAGTAACAAGTGTGGATTGTAGAAACTAAGGGAGTTTTATAAAATTAACTCCAGTATGAAAAAGACAATGTCTCGTGAGTTCACATCTCTTTTGAGGCTTGGAGTTTTGTTGTTGTATTTTTTCCTATTTTTTTTTTTGAAAAAACCAATGACTTTTCTAATAGTTTGGACCATGCCTCATAAAACACATGCCAATCAATAGATTGGTATATGTAGTCAGCACATATTTGATTAGAGAGAGAGAGAAAGAGAGAGAGAGAGAATGAGGCAGAGAGAGAAGAGGGGGAGGGGGAGAGAGGGAGAGAGAGAGGAAATAAAGAAGTTAAAAATGAATGAAAAAGTGGCTTTTTAGTGTAGTGAAGAAGTAGAGAGGTGGGTCTGGGAGTCTGGGAGGGGTTGGGGGGAAGGATGAGAAGTGAGTGTTATCAGAAAACTTACTATTAGATTTCAAATTACTAAAATAGCAAATTTGTGTCCTCAATAAAAATATGAAGAAAAACACAACTCCTATTTGAATACTCACATAAGATTTTCAAAAGATGGAATTATAAGTAAGTTCAGTTACAAAACTCACAGGCTGTCCAACACTCAAAGCACAGATGGCCATAAGGCCTGACGGTGAAGAAGAACACTACACTGACTAACCACATGATGGAGAGATGGAAAAAAAATCGAAATACATGAGAGGTAGGTGGGCTATGAAGAGAGGCAGAACTGGAGACTAGTGGGACACAACAGGGGTGAAGGCCAGGCTGACGTGTGTGCCCGGTAGTTTCACCTAAGACCATGATAATGTCTTGCTCCTTCTCTGGGGCCAAGGTCCAAATTTAATTGTTGAGGGCCTGTGTTGATGTCCAGGGCCAATGTTCCCACCTAAGGCAAGGCAGATATTTGGGTCTGTATTTCACTTTGTAGCCATATTGATCTCCATGAGCCCTGGTACCTAGCAACTGGGACCATGCTCATCTGAGTGACCTGAGCTGCCACCTAAGGCCATGGTGATGTCCAAAACTCACACTGGAATGATGTTATTTTATTTTGAAGTAATGTGAAATATGAAACATTGTATGAACAGATTAGTATCATTTAGATTAGCAATCTTTAAAATGTTTAATGAGCATAGGAACTTATAATATGCATGGAAATTTAGTTAATTTCATACTTTGAGGCTTTGTTGGCAAAGTGACAGGAAGTTTATAATATCAGAGAGATTGACCTATCTCAAATGTACAGATATTACAGAGAAAAGAAGGAAGTCTAACATTCCATTCAAAATCAACATATGTGATTTTACTATTGCAATGTTTACAGCAACATTTTAGACTAATATATTTAACAGGAAAATATGTCAATAAAGAAAGACTATCAGTTAACCATTTATAGAATTTAAATAATACGTTCAATTTATTAGAATAGAAAAATAAAAACATAAAACAAAGAAAAAATGCATATTAAAGTTGAAAAATTTTGCCAAACTCACTGTTCTTACAATACTCATAGACGGAAGTTCCAGAAAGGCAAAAAGATAAATGATATGTACCAAAACCACTTTTACCATTATATGTAGCAAGATGAGGAAGTTAGGTAATCTTAGGCTGCTTCTATTATCTTATACTACTAAAATTACTAGAAAAATATTGCATATTCTGTTGTTTTTTTTTTTTTACTTTTTTTGAAGGTTATTTTAATGAAGATAATTTCAGCAGGAAACAATAATTACAGTTATAAGAGATCCAATTAGTGAGCATGCATTTATTTTTATGTAAAGGCCTCTAAAAGCAATAAACACTTGCTTCCAGTTAGTTTTAAAGGCCTTTGGTTCATTGTTACTATTTAATTTCCAAAGTAATTTCAATGCTAATTAAAATCTTTAATACCTACACAGAAACATCCTATCAAAGGTGATTTAATTTTTTGATACTCTAGGAAGTATATCTAGCTTTCAGAAAACCTGAAAATAAGTGCGTGCTATAGAGAGAAAATTCAGACTATAGACACCAAAGTGTGGTTTTTTTTTTTAGAAGATATATTTCCATCTAATTTCCCCTCAGATGAAAATTGGATTATCAAAAATTCATTAATAATTTGTGAATTTATAAAACATTACATTGATTAAAATCACATTTCATTTCTTCTTTTTTACAATGTTTTTGTGCCCTTTAGTATAGAAAATATTTATAATTTTATCCATATATACCCAGGTTAAAAAGAGCCACTTTATACTGAGAAGATACTCATTCATTTTGAATATATTATATATACATATATGATAAAAACATTTATGTGTATATAATACATATTTAGTCTTTTGCTAGAATTTTAGAGAATTTGAAGCTACAATGATTAAAGATATAAATTCCTAACTTTAGGGGATACCTTAATTTACATATTGGTGATAATATTAGGATAACCAGGTAAATATATGTATCAACATTCCTGTTTATGAAATTTTATATCTTTATCACTTTACTGAAAAGAGGAATTAATTATTGTCACAGTCATTATTATTTCTCTCATGTCTATCCATTTTACCATTATCATAGACATAACTACTTTAGTCTTACAATTTGAATACTGATACAAGTCACTTGTGATTTGAATTCCTGATTAGAAGTGGAATGGAAAGACTATGGGTGTATTTTGTGGTAGTGTTGTTGGTTTTGACATTGTTTACTTGATGTGTTTGCTTTTGTCCTTTTCTTGTGATGTTGCACCAACATTGCATGTCCTGGATATCCCTGTGACTAGATTACCATGGACGGTGTGATAACTTCTTGTATTTAAAATAAATATCTTTGCAAACTGATGCTGTGAATCTTTCCAGAGAGATGATGCCAAATCAACAAGTAAGTGAATACTTGTTATAGTCTTGAGATAAACCAAACATCACTCTCTTACATAACTGACCTGTTATACAATGAATGTATCATGTTCATAGTAATGATATATCCATAAGTAGCAGTTAGTTGAAAGGATAATTAAAATTATTTTTGTTTCTAAGATCATTGTCTTAGTTAGGTCTCGCTGTCAATTTGATACAAGTGTGGAGTTAGCTGAGAATGGTTTCTTCATTAATGGTTTTCTCAGATAAACTTTTTCTGTGAGTACGCCTGTGACAGATTGTGTCTATAATTGATTTATGTTGGAGAGCAAGTCCTCTGTGGGTATGAAAAATTCTATAAGCAGGAGGTAGTGAACAGCAAGCTAGCTTAGTATGAGCCTACCTATGAGCAACATTTGTTTGTTTGCCCATGTTCTTGCACTAGATTTTGACTTAATATTATTCAATATGTTGTAACTTGTAAAATCTAATAAATTCTTCTCTTCATTATATTGCTTTTACTTGCAGATTTCTTTAAACAGAACAACAGAAAGTCTGCTAAAATAATTACTGTCAAGCACAACAAACAAGATGTTTATTAATAAGTAAATTAGTGAGTAAATATTTGCTAAGTTAATTTAGAGAAAATTCAATGCTTGTGAGCAAAATATACTTATTTCTCTGCTTCCTTTCCTGGATATTTAAAGAGTATATGATGTATTCATTCTTGCTTCATTTGTTATTCAATTGTTGAATTATAAGAGATGCATTCTGTTATTGTGTACTCTAGCTTATACTACTAAAAAGAGTCAGAACACTACCTTTTATGAGGTCATCTTGCTTTGGTTATGAGATTTAATTTCAATTTCAAATATTTTCATAACCATAACAAAAATGGACACTTTTGTGAAGCAGAAAGATGTGAATTGTTTGAAGATGTACTTCAGAGTAGCAATGCAACTCTATACATAAAGTTTCTATAACTAATAAGTTTCATAATAGATACATGGCAGTGAAAGTTTCTAGAGGCTAACATTCTGTGACCAATGAATCCATGAGTGGCTGCAAACTTGACCTTAATTTTAATAGAACTATAAATACAAGCTTTATCCTCTTTTGAGGATTTCTAAAGTTGTTTTTAAAAGAAAAAAAATGCTTCTTATATTAAGAGAGGTTTCCTGGGGAAAGATTAAAAAGTATTACTACTACTCAGTTTTAAAGAGATAACTAAATGATGTTCCATCATTTAAGGTCAGAGTTTGCATTATTATTATATTTATGATGATGAGTCCATTGTTTTGAAAGCATACCATAATCTTTAAAGCCTAGCTTTTATTCTGTAAGATATATTCTGCTAAATAGTGTGAATATGTCTGAAAAAATATTAAAGACTTTACTTTTATACAATGTATATGAGTGATTGTATGGAGAGGTATGTATGTCCTATCTGTGTGAGCATTTTGTCCACTGGGACCAGAAGAAAGCACAAAAATCATGAGAACCAGAAATGGAGTTACCGATGGTTATGAGATGCCATGTGGAAGGTGAGAACCAAAATTGAGTCCTCTGAAAAACAACAAGCACTCTTATCCAATAAGCCATCTTTTCAGTCTAAAGGAGGCTTTATTAAATTTTCCTTTAGGTTGTATTTATCTCTATTTTATGTGCATGGGTGTTTTACTTGCCTGAATTTCTATATGCCACAGAAGAGAAGTGTCCACAGGGTCCAGAAATAGGGAATGAATTCACAAGAACTGGAGATTAAAATAATGTTAAACTTCCATATAGGTGCTGGGAAATAAATCCAGGTCCTCTGCAAGATCAAACAGTGCTAGTAACTCTTAAGTTCTATTTCCAGCCCAATGTTTTATCTAGTCACCTAGAGTACATCTATTTCATGGGCTGACAAACGTAGCAATTCTACAAATGACATCCAGATGTGTTTTATACAGGAATTCTGGAATCTGAGTTATTTTCTTCTGTTTCTGATAGACATCTCTATAGAATTAAGATGAAAGCGGGACAAAGCCTGGTCAGCCAAATCTGATGAAAACACACCAGTCACTTAAGTTTAGTGAATCTGAAAATGAGAGGGCTGTTCTAGCTTTTCTTTGCTGAGAAAATTTTATACTTGCACCTAAATAATATAGAACTTAGCTCCTCTTTTCCTATATTTAAGGTATTTATAATAGTATTTTTGGCAAAAAATCAGGTTATTCTATCTTGTATACCATGCAATATAACATCAATGATTTTTCAGTAATCTTGTACTCAAATAAAAATGTTTCAAATGAAATATTGTATTCAACAAGGACCTAAATTGATTGATTGATTTTTATTGAAAATATTATTCAATTTTCATAGCCAAGGATTCTATTTCCATCAAGAGACACTATCTTCACAGTCACTCTTGTAGAAGAAACATTCAATTAGGGCAGATTTATAGTTCAGAGATTTAGTCTCTTAATATTATGACAGGAAGCTTGTTGGTATTAAGGTAAACATGGTGGTGGGAGGTAGCTGAGAGTAATCCATCTGGATTTTCAGGAAATAGGAAAACAGTGGAAAAAAATGGGACTTGCTCAAGTATTTCAAACTAAATGTCCACGCCCAGTGATAAGCATCTTCCAACAAGGTGACACCTATCTCAAACTCACAAATGTTGATATATAAATCAAAATCCATAAAATTGCAGAGAAGGCAGTATGACTAAGTAAAATTAGAATAAGAACCACCTCACTTCTCATGATTATTTTCTTGACCCATTATACACTGGATCACAATTTGCATATAATCTTCATTTTTCTTTTAGAAGAATATCTTATTATTATGTATGAATAGATGCACGAAAAATATATTGTAGATTTTACTACAGAGTCACTATTAGTACAATAAAGTTATATGAGTTATTTAAAAATCATTTTTAACTGACCTCCTACTGTCTCTCCTGCTTTCAAGATGTGCAGGCGAAATGGTGGCTCAGATCTTGTGAGAGTGGCCAAGTGATGTTTGGTTTAACTGGAGACCTATGCCAAAAGAGGTAGCTGATGCCCTACACTGTCTTAATGGTCAGGAATAGGAAACTGCTACCCTAGAGACCTAGGGTAGATCAATAAAATATACAACTGGCAATAAATAAATACATAAATAAATAAATAAAATTAATGTAAAGATTCCTAATGATATGCTGTTATACTTACAAGTTAGTGTGTTACCCAGTCATCATTAGAGAAGCTTCTTTCTGAATTTAATGGAAGCAGATTCAGAGACCCATAGCCAAATATGTGGAAAGTCATAATTGGAAGCTCCATGAAGTACCTCACCTCGGAGGAGGGAAACCAACAGAAGAGGGTGAATAAAGATTGAACTAGTCAGAGGGGATGGAGAACACTCAAAGATCTTGGCCCACAGAATCAACTAGGCAGTGCTCACATGGGTTCATATAGACTGAAGTGGCAAGAATGCCAAGTGCATGGGTCTGTATCAAGTTCTTTTCATATATATTGTGGTTATTAGCCTGGTATTTTATGAGACACCTAAAATCTTTTCCTCCTACTGTGCTGCCTTATCAAGCCTCAATAAGAGATATTTTGCCTTGTCTTATTAATGGTTAATGCCATTATGGTTGATATTTCTTTGAAACATAATTTAGCATATGAATACTAGTAGAGTAAACATCTGTAATGGGTTGCATGATCCTATAAGAGTTGCAACATTCTGATCAATTTCTAGACTTCTAAAGAGAACTTTTTTTAATTTATTTTTTATTGGTGATTTTATTTATTTACATTTCAAATGTTGTCCCCCTTCCCCATATTTCTCCCCCCATATTTCACCTTCCCTCCCCTTTGCCTCTATGTGGGTGCTTTCTTCCATACTCCCATTCTCACCCCTCTGCCTCAGCATTTCCTTAAGCTGGGGTATAGATCCTCCATAGGACCAAGGGCCTCTCCTCCCATTGATGCAGTTTTCTGCTACATATGCAGCTGGAGCCATGGGTCCTTCCATGTGTCCACTTTGGTTGGTGGCTTAGTCCCTGGAAATGCTGGATGGTCCCATTAACTGATATTCTGGTCTGCCTATGAGGTGCCTGATGCTCTGGCTCCATAAAATTTTCCAACCCCACTTTCTTGATTTTTTTCTTAACCCTAAATGTAGGAGTAATGAGACACTCTGTGAAGAAATAAGAGTGGGTCATATCATTTTAATGTACAAGTAACTCAAATGAAATTGTTTTCAATGAAAATGATTATCTTCTTTTAGAGAGGGCTAACATACAGCAGAACATGAAAACATGTTTCATGGAATCTAAATTGGAAAACAATGTAATGAATGTTTCAGAAAAAATTACATTAATTATTTTTATAGAATCTTTAAATAGATTTTATGAAACCATACTTTAAGTATATCACTATTATTATTTTCAAAAAAATACAAATGCCTTCGGATTATATTTAAGTAAAAAAAATGACATAAACACAGACTTTGTTAAAAAATTAAGTAAACATCCAAAATAGAAATTTAAATACAGATATTACAAACTGAGAAGGTGTTTTTCTTGATTTACATTCAATCGTTTAAAAATGTAAACATATTATGATGAAGGGAGCACTGATGTGTACCATGTGTGAGAAGAGAGGCCAGGAGAAGACTGAGGTATAAAACAGAAAAGAGTAGGGGCATCTCTGGGACTATCCTCAGACCTGGGTCTCAGGAGGTTTCATGGATTCTATGGAGGTGTACTGAGCTGAGACTCCTAGAAGCAGGGTACATAGAGACTGAAGTGGCCACCTGTAGCCAGACAGTATTTTGAAAGGAAAAAGGGAAACATCAACCCACTCACAAAATCTTCAAGCAAAACTTTATCCCACCTACAAGATACCTAGGGATGAAGATGAAGCAGAGATTGAGAGAATGTCCAACTAATAGGACCAACCTGAGACCTATCTTATAGGAGAGAGCCAACCTCTGACACTATTAATGTTACTCTGTTATGATTTCAGACACAAGCCTAGTGAACAATCTCCTGAGAAGCTTCATCCAGCCCAGCAGCTGATGGAAACAGATGCAAAGACCCACTGCCAAACATTAGGAAGAACACAGAGTCTTGTGGAAGAGTATGGGATAGGATTGAGTAAGCTGAAGGGGTCAAGAACACCACAAGATGACCTCCAGAGTAAACTAATCTGAGCCCATGGGGACACACAGACACTGAAGCTGCAACCACAGGCATGCAGAGATTTGACCTAGGCTCCCTATATATTTATAGCAGATATGCAGCTTGTTCTTCATGTGAATCGCCTAAAAATTGGAGCAGTAGTTGTCTCTGACTCTGGTTCCTGCCATTGTATCCCTTTCTCATCCCTGCACTGTCCGAGGGGGAAGAGGATGCACTTAATCCTATTGTAACTTGATGTTAGGATGAAACCCAAGGGAGTTTCTCCTTCTCCTTTGGGAGGAGAAGAGGGAGATGGGGGCTGAGCCTAGAATGGGAAGTGAATAAATAAATAAAATAATAATGAAAATTTAGAAACTGCATGCCCCAGGGAAGGGTGCTAGTAGGGTGAGTTAGGGGACCACCCTCTCAGAAATAAAGGAGAAGGAATGGGGTAAAGATTTCGTGGAGGGGAGACCAGGAATGGGAGCAATATTTGGAATGTAAATAAACAATTTAATTAATTAAAAATTCTTGAATCCAAAAAAATATAAATATATGGGTGGTATGTTTTTATTTTGGGGTTTTTTTTTTGTTTTTTTTTTGTTTTTGTTTGTTTCTTATTTCATTTATTTGTATATATAGGCTTATTTTGGCAAAATATTTTAGCCCTATGTACTTTCTTCTTAAGAAAGGAAAGACAGATAAGTTAATAGAATATTTAAGAGTCTGTGAACACATCTCATAGATATTGCTCTTATGTAACTTTAACTATTCATTTATTCATTATAAAATGGATTCTTTGTCTTACTTGTTCAATGAACACCATATGATTAAAATTAAATTTAATATGCCTCACATTTGTGTAATTCAAGTGAAGAAAAGTGCACTTAACACTATCAATTTATATATACTTATATAATTCCTTTTAATAAAATAAAATTAATTCTTTGTTTAAAAATTTTCCAAATTTGCTGAAGTATTTTAAATTACACAGATAAAAAACAACCATGATTAAATTTCAAATTCTTAAGAAAATGCATAAAAGTGTCCAATTATTCAAAAAGGTTTATTAATATAGAATATTGACTTTGATACTGATAAAACCATTATTTGTCTATATCATTTGCTTGCTCTGTATTAGTTTGTTCAGTAATTGCAATTATGAGATAAGATAGTAATTTCACTAGATATTGCAGACAGTAAAATTTAGTCTTTGAGCTATTAAATTAATTGACAAAAAACATTATCTATTAAAGACAAAATTTTAGCAATTTGTATCTTTCTTATTTAACCTGTATCTTCTTTGAAAAAAAGAAACAAAAAATGTTTGCCATTAAATTGAATTGATTAGAAGTCTGTATTTTCATATAAAATTTGACAGAACAAGTATAAAAACTCTTTCCAAAAAGTTTAAAGAAAGTGTGATATTTGCTTTGAAAATGTTTAAGAAAAATTTGCAAGGTTTTTTACTGTAAAATTTATTTTATCTTAAGATAATTTAAATCAGTGGGAACACATGCCATATTCTTCACATTTAATGCAGTTTTGTAACCATGCTGTGTAACCTTTGATCTAAGCTAATGGGTAAGCTTTAAAAGTATGTTTGTGACTCATTAGGTGACAAGAAAGATTTGCTTCTTCAGAAATACATGTTTACATTTCTAAAGAGTATGTGACCTAGGAGCATGAAAAATTCTCTACATTGGAAACTTAGCGAACACAGAATCTAAATCTTACGTTATCACAAACAAATCCTTGGAGAGAGATAGCTGCTTCTTTTCCCTGGTACGTGACCAGATTTAATTCTTGTGATTTCCCACGTAAAACATCAGTTTGAACTTTAGGTTACAGCTAGTTTTCAATGCCTTGAGCTATGGATAGTTTTGGGAAGAGTGCAGAATCATGGAGGCACACCTTGGTAAAGCAAGAAAGAAAATTAAAGGGTTTCTTTTACATAGATATTATATGTGTTCGTTTAGAATGAAATATTTAGGTAAATGAAAAGCTAATATCTACTATGGAAAATAATACATTATATTCAAACAATGGTATTAACAGACATTATCCCCACAACAAACTGACTCCAAGACAACTCCCAAACAGTACTGTAAACCTAGCTCACTACCCTTGACTGAAACAATCCTGTACAAGGAAAAAGTACTGTCATTTTCTGTAAATGAATATAGATTCTACCTATATGTTAATTGCATGGTCTCATTCCCATAGAAAAGTGTTGCTTCTATTTCTTATCAGATATTCTTCATTTTATAGTATGCAAAGCTGTTTCTCAGTATACTGCAAAACACATGTAGTAGAAATGCAGTGATTTACTGCTGGTCTTTGTTATTTTTATATTACTGTGATAAAACTCTTTGACAAAGACAACTTGTAAGGAAGGAGTTTAATTTAACTTATAGTTCAGAGGAATGGAGTCAATTATGGTAGAGGAATGGAACTGCTAAAAGTTCACATCATGATCCATAAGCAAAAATCAGAGACAGCACTGTGAATCCCAGGAGTCCTTCTAAGATTGAAAGTATGTCCCTAGTAACATACCTCTTCCAACAAGGTCATACATCCTATTCCTTCTGCAATGATTCCCCCAACTTGGAATCTATAATTTAAAACAAAAAAGAAAAACCAGAAAAAAAAAAACAGAAAAAAGAAAGAAAAGAAAAAAAAACAGGAAAAGAAAGAAAGACAGAAAGAACAAAGAGCTTATGGGATCCATTCTCTTTCAAACGACTACAGTGACTACTGAGTATGCAACCTCATCTAGATTGTCTACAACATCCTCTTCAGGGAAAGCCATAAAACTCATAGGAAATGTATGATCCAGAGGATCAGTACACCTGTTGTTGATAGTAAGTTTCAGGTCTGACTAGGATGATGCACCCATGGTATCTCAACAGTATATTTGCTTAAACAATATCTGAGTAATGACTGCAGCAGTCAACCTGTCAAAGCTGATGGAGGAAGTCCATCATGCCCCCACATCTAGATGAGGATTATGAGAAATCAATGGCTACTAAAAGAGAAAGAATCAGCTGTATCCAGGAACAAAAACCAGGGAAAATAACCCAATTCAAAATGGTCTGCCCTGAGCAACTATTTTTTTTGTGAGCAACACTCTGTAAGATATATGTGCATAAATAAAATATAAAATAAGAGGAAGGAAACAACACATACACACACACACACACTCTATATATATATATATATATATATATATATATATATATATATATATATATTTAATTCATCACAATGTCAAACAAAATATTACTAATAAGATATTTAGAAGTGAATATATACAATATGCTTCATACATTCAAAATGATTCTTTCTCTAAAACTAGCCATGCATATATATATTATATATATATAAAATATATATTATATATATTCACATATAAAATTAAATAATTATATTATTATAATTATAAATATATTATTATATATTCTATATATAATATATTCTATAATAATATTCATTATATTAATATATATTAAAAATTATATATTTGTCAGAAATCTCAGAGGAAGTGGGGGAATGGAGGATTTCAAAGGAGAAATGGATTAAAGGAAGTAATATCAACACATTATAGTAAGACCTTCTCAAAAATAAAATAAAATTTTAAAGAAAACATTATCATTAATGATTTTGTTTAGTCTTTGTAAATGCCACACATGTAGACAATAGAACCATACCATATCCATCTTTTTCCTTCTCTTTTCAATTGCCTCTCAGTTCCCAAGCATCTTTTTTCAAAACTTCATTGCCTGTTTTATTATAACTTACTGAAATTAGTTTGTAGTGCTTATAAGCTTTTCCTTGTCTTAAAATGTATTAAATGAGTGAAAAAAATAAAATTAAAGCCACAAAGATAATTTTGAAAGGACTCTTCAGCAGACACAAAAACAACAAAACAACAGAGGTGATAATGTTAATCCTGATGAAGTTGGTGAGTAATAAATTAAGGCTATTTAGTAATTTTTATTGATATCCTTAAATATCTAAAAAAAAAATTTGATCTTTGTTTTCCTTAATTTCCTGCTTCTTAAGGACACAATCATGGATATAGAGGTATATACAAGTGAAACTACTGAATTATAGCCATCCTAAAACACATAATCATCAGCAATCAGTAAATGGCTCAGTAAGTTCATTGTCATGATTTGATGAGCTCATGAGAAAAGAACAAGAAAATTATGACTTGTGTCACTGATATGACAGTTGAGCAGAAGCAGTAAAAGACAGTTGCAGATGGCTAGTTTTAGAGAAAGAATCGTTTTGAATGTATGAAGCAGATTGTTGCTATATATTCACTTCTAAAAATCTTATTAGCGATATTTTGCTTGACATTGTGATGAATTAAATAGTGAAGATGTTTTATGTTGATGAAGAAACATAAGGAGCATATTTGCATGTAGGAAGGTGTTTAGAAGTACAGAATGTGAAGAAATGAACTAATTGCTACAGTAAATTGAGATAAAAATTTTCTTTATTACATACACGTTTCATAGATACATATATTATTCAACTTTTGTTTTCTGTCTTTCTAAGCACCTTGATTATTTTACTTTTGTTTTAATTATTTTTATTAAGCTAAGGTAGTATACCTGAAGGGCATTAATATAAAATGAAGAGATTGGCTAGGATAAAATTGTACACAGAAACACACTCCTGTTCAATAATATAGACTCACATTCATAAATTTATGATGAACAACTTCAAAATCATTACTAGCTATTCATTTTCTATGCTTTTATATAAAGTGGAAAGATGCCTCAGTGAACAGAAAGCTTGCAGTGAAAACTTACTATGTGTTTAGATTTCAGGATCATGTAAATCTAGGTAATGTAGAAGACGTCTATTAACTTTGTCTTCCTATGGCAAGATATGAGATAGAAACAGAATTCCTAGAATATGACAGCTTTATTAGCCTGGTGTATGTAGCATTGAACAAGACAACAGATCCAGTATCAGGCAAAGCAGATGCTAAGGAGTGGAATCTGTTTCTGACTCATAGGCTTGTGAGTACTTGAACACGCACAGGAACATACAAACATCACCTTCACTATCAACCACATGTATATGGATACATACAAAAATGTAAAAAGATGTATGAAAAAGATTTTTCTATTTCACATAACAAAATAATAAAGTCTATGAAAATGGCGCGATAAAGCTTTCATAAATATCATCTTGGAGTAATGAAAAACAGGAATTAAGGATATTTAAGATAATGTCAATGTACATGTTATATATATCTAGATAATTGTTAATAGTTTATGAATATATCATACACAGTTGATTATCAATACAGTTGTATGTTTAGATTAGTCAGAACCAACTTCTATAATGGTTCTCAAATACTTCAAGCCCCCTTTTTTAGCCCACTGTTCACAGGTTGGAAAGAAAAGATAATAAATAGGACAAGGTGATGTGGACCTGCTTGGAAGTCATTCTTTAGGGTTATTCCAATCTCCATTGTCAGAATACCAGCAGTCCAGTTTTGTAGTGTTAGGATACAAAGAATCCAGCACAAAAGTGTCACCAAACATAAATCAGCAGCTGCAGAAAGATTCATTAGAAACTGTCAGGCTTCCTCTGAAATACATGGGTAACCTGGAATGATCAAGACCAGCCAGGAATGCCTGTGCCTGTATTGTGCCTCTCTCAAGGAAGTGATGATGAGTGAAGATGGAGGAACAAGGAAGCATTCCACACCTAGCTATGCAAGTGCCCCATCACTGTCTGTTGAGTCATACTTATACTGTCTCCAAACAGCACGTATCCTCTTACAGGTCTTGCTTCAGCAAAACATCATGTGAGTTAACATAACACAACCAGAAATTTCCATTTTATTCAGTGATTCAAATAAAACCCTTAGATTAACATTTTTGTTGTTCTTGAGAAAATGTCCAAAAGAAACACACATATTTTTCTGCCTAATATTGTTTATCCAACAAAGACATTGTTGAAAACTTCATCTTGATGTTGAAGAAGCATTATATATACTTCCTACTTCATACTAGTTACCCAATTTATTTTAAACAAATATCAGTCTCCCAAAACAATGATGAATCAATTCATGAAATACCTGCAGATGGTTATATACTAATGGACAATAAAATATTTTATCTTTTTTATTTGCTTTAAAATGTCATAGTGTAAAATATAATTTGGGGAGCTACCTGACTGGAAAGGGTCAATGCTTTCTTATACCTAAAAATTTACTTATTATTAATAGTGAATGAGAACTCTGGCACTGAGGGATGGATACAATGAGTGTAATCTACAGAAGCATTCATGTCCCAAGAGTATAACTCTTTCATTTTAGATGTACAGAAAGCTCTCTTTAACTTACTACGTTTATGTGGTACTTTTGTGTCACTGAGAACAGGATGTCTGAAAGAAGAACTTAAAAATGGATAGACTGATTTGAGTTCAACATCAAAAGATTTTCGTCTACCACAGCAGGGAAAGCAGAGCTGGGCAGCTGAGGTGAGGGTGGCTGGGTTGAGTGTCAGACTATCCCTATGGCAATGGGCCTGGAAACAGTGAGAATAGAGCTGGAGTCAAAGTCCAGGTACCCTTTAAAAGCCCATCCCTAGTGACCTACTTCCACCACCCAGGAGGCCCAACCTACTTAAATTTCATAGGCTCCCAAAATAGCAACACTAAAGTATGAGTGTATGGAAGATATTTTAGATTCAAATGCTAACACTCCTTATTTCAGAGCTCTGCATATTTGAAATGTTCAAGAATGTGCTATGTCACTGGCACATCTTTTGAAATAATTATGGATCATTTGTAATATTCTAGAACAAATATATATGGAAATGATAAAGCTATTTTTCACTTACTACTGATGACATAGCACACATTTCGAAAGTCATGGATAAATGAAAATGTATAAAAAAAACAATCATAAAAGTATCAACAAAGAAAAAGTATACCTGTGTATATGGTGCTCCTGTCTTCACACAGTTGTGATGTAATTTAGACAAGTAGTAATTGTCAGAGGTTGCTTATATTTCTGTGGGCTTTCATGGTCTTGTTCACCAGATGCTTAATTATTTTCTTCAAAATGTATCTCCTTGATTACTAAACATAGGTATACATGTGTGACCATTGATTTGTTTTGTTTTTAAATGACCTTATTTTTAAATCTTCTCTGAGAACTATGGCATGGTGTGAATATTTATGTGACCATATCTCATTAACAAAACTAAGCAAAATTCCCTTCATGGTAATTATGGTTAAAATAAAATAATGACACAAATATACGCCATGGTATAATTGCTGTTATCCCATAGATATATTATTCTCTCATTCAAATGTTATAGAAATATTGTGTACTTAATCTAATTTAAAATCATTTCAAATGCATTTTGGAAGTCATAACTTTTCAAACAATACTGTTGGAGAATGGTGGAGGTAAAACTTACGTCAGGTACACTCTATCACACTACCGGTGAAACCTGCTTTGCTATAGGCTAAAACAAAGGACAAATGGATTCTGTCCTAGAATTTTTTTATCTTAACAACACAGAATAGTACATAACCTAGAAGTAATCTGAGACATTTTTTATAAATCTCTGTATAAAGAAGGTGCATGATAGAACTCAAAACATAGCTGAAATACTTCTTAAATATTTCTTAGATGAAATAAAAGCAGGCATGCTATAATATAGAAAATAGAAATGATTCTGACACATTAGATTGCTAATGATGCTTTTATGATTTTTCTTTATTGTAAAAGAAATGTTCCCTCTTTAAGTGGAATTTCTATTGTTAATAAATTATGTTTCTTAGACCAAAGAAAGGGAAATACACACTTTTTGCTAATTTATCCTCATCTACTGCTTATATTGAGAATATATTGTTCATTCACTTCAGGATTTTGAAGAATTGACAAATACTTGTTTTGTCAAAATTGTATATTATAAATAGGTGCATTAAAATATTTAAAGCAATACAAAAAAAACCAAACCAAACAAACAGAAAACACAAAAACATTGTCCCTGCTTAGATAAGATATTCTTCCACAGCTGGGCAAGGTAGAGGTCCTACAGATTTCAGAAGTATAACAGCATGTTTGCTGGGTCTGAGTCTTTGTTACTACTCCTTGTAGCAACATTTATCTTAAGGTTTTAAGACCTTGAATTGTAGCCTGTGGCCAGGTTGTCAGCACTCCTCCAGGTTACCAGTGGCACTTCTGATTATATTCCCGAGCTCCCAGTGGGATCTTTTAGTAACTGACAAACCCTGTTCTGAGGCTTACTATTCACCAACCCTTGTTTTCACTGCCTGTATCACTTGCAAGGCACAGAAAGTGTTGCTTCTATTCTTCCTTCTCTATGGGGAAACGAAACACGCACAGAGATACAACACAGGCAAGCACATATACAGAGAAAATGGGAGAGAAAGGAAGGATGGAAAGAGAAGAAAAGACTGTAGGAAAAATGCAGCAAAATAAAAGATTTAGGTAAATATGCAAAGCTAAGAAAATGTTTTTCATCAGGAGCTTTATATTGTGAAGCTGATTTTCCAAAATACTCAGCTGCCCTTCAGATTTGGTCAATATCATTACTGAAAAGTATTATGTCAGTAATTGATGTAATCGAAGAGAGTTGAAACAAAATTCAATTATTCAGAAGACAAAATTGCAGGAGAAGTTCAGTTAAAGTGAAATATGTGTCAGAAAGACCACAGAGAGGATTCTACACAGGGAAGATGGGAGTTGTTCAGAATGAAGATGAGAGATTAACAAGAGGTTGTTCATGTTTATTGTAAATGGAGATAAAGTCTTACATGTTCCACTGTGAGAAATACAGTATTTTTAATAAGTACATTAAGTGATTCTTCACCAATAGTTGTGTTTTGCTGTTTCTCGTTTTAGAGCCCTTAATAAAAACTATAAATCTGCTACAGTTTTCTCCATCCAGGACCCAGAGTCATGGCTACTGTAATGTACGATTATGAAATTTCAATATTATACTTTATCATACATTTGTAGGGCAGAAGAATTACATTCTTCTTTCAAAACAAGATGATTTAAAATATCTATATTTTTTATGGTGTGACACAAGTTAAATGTCAAAGATAATGGAATAACAAGCTTAAATCCTGATGTTATGTTTCAAAGTCACATCTGCTTTCTTTGAATGAAAAGGGTGATTTAATGTCAAAAAAATTAAGGTAATCGAGAAAGAAAGCCTTTACACAAAGTGACACTAATTCCTAGCAGAGTTCTACTACTTGTTTGTGATAAGTGAAAATGTCTAAGTGCAAGCTAAATTTTATCTTAGAATGAAAAATAGGTCGAATATGAACTTTAGGATCATTTAGAGAATAACATAAAATAATTTTTTGTAAAGGTTCCTTCACCATGTGTGACGGGATGATACAGGCAACTAAATATCCATGATCAAAGAATTTATTTTTATTTTAAAGCTCACTAATAATTATCATTTCTCATCATGTTCTCTACCTGTCTACCCTGTGTACTTGGGGAAAATGTGCATAATTCATACATCTCAGAGCTAGTTTCTTCTCCTGGCTATTTTTGACACTCGTTTTTGTGGCTGTGAACAGTACAGCCATCCTCACATGCTGCAGACAACATATATCTCAGAATGATCTTTGTCTCTTTTTATTCTTTATGCATTCCTTATATAGTCACTTAGAAAGTGATAGTTTATTCATTATCTATCTTTCTTCTTCCATTCCATTACAGTTTCTTAGAAAATTTTAGTTCTAAAAGAAATGGCCCACATAAAGATATAACTCATAATTTTGACAGGCAGGAAAACTAGATAATGCTTTTGTCTTGGTAAATGGTAATGATTTTAGAAATTTTAGTGCTTCAAACCCACATTTAATTCTTCATCCAGAAGTCAGAGAACCTTCTCAACTCTGCACACATGTTGTAAACGTCACTTGTTCCCAATCACAGTTGTATTGACTTTGCAGGCATTCATCATGATCAACAAGAACAATCTTTGCCCCTGAATGCCTTCTTTTCTGTTCACTATGTAGACTTCCTGTACTCCTTCCCAAATCAAAAAGTTCCAGTTCCAGGTCCTGTCTTAACCCATCCTTTGGATTTTCTTGTAGTGTTCTTATTTCCTTGTGTAATAATATATAACAGTTTAGCTTCTGCACATTTTACCAAACATTACCATGGAGAGCTTGTGTGCTGTAGTTCATGTAATTCTCATAAGAGGCCCAGCCATCACCATCTATGTGGGATGAAATGACATCCCTGAGACGTCACCACATGTTTTCTTCTGAATGAGAAACAGGTAGATATTCTGGACTCTGCTTTTGTACTCTAGCCATATATTATATTTGTATTTTAGATCTAGATTTCGACCCCCAATATTACTTTTTCTCTATATACTTACTTTATTACATCAATCTTCTTTAACCTTGTTGTTCTATATTGACAAGACTCCTTGGCTATTTGAAATTCCACGTAAGAGAACACTGAGCAGACCTTGGGTGGCAGCTCTGCCCCCAACATCCAAGAACCCAGAGGAAGCAGGGATCCCAGGTGCTCGAACTCAGGCAGTATCCTAGGTAAGCAGACAGCAGGGCCCGCCCTCAACAGGGAGTAACTGGGAACCAAAAGGACCCAGGAAGTCACTCCTGGCCTGGAACACTGGTTCCTTCCGGTCTGGGCCAGAGCACTGAGCAGATCTTGGGTGGCAGCTCTGTCCCCAACCTCCAAGAACCCAGAGGAAGCAAGGATCCCAGGCGCTCTAACTTGGACAGTGTCTTAGAAACTAGTTCTCAGATCTGAGGCCTATATCAGACCTCTGCCAGGTCTGCTGTTGTGTGGACCCCGGATTCCACCAGAGACATACTGGAAGGTCCACTCAATCCAGAGCCACAGAGGAACAAATGAACTCAGAGCTTCAGACAACATATCCTGAGATATTCTAGAGGAGACACTGCACCCAAAACAGCAGACACCTAGCTGGACTACTACCTTGGAGGCACCATATCCTGAGGCATCCTAGAGGTACCACTGTAATCAGTGCAGCTGGAAAAGATCACAGAGACATCTGGACTCCTAGGAGATCAGACACAAGCTAGATAACTAGAAAGACAGGCTTCAGTCAGAGACAGCAAGTACAGGCAGCACTAGAGTTAACCAGATGGCAAAAGGCAAGAGCAAGAACATAAGCAACAGAAACCAAAGTTACATGGCATCATCAGAACCCAGCTCCCCCATCAGAGCAAGCCCTGAACACCCCATCACACCAGAAAAGCAGGAATCAGAATTAAAATCACTTCTCATGATGATGATAGAGGGCTTTAAGAAAGACATAAATGACACTCTCAAAGAACTTAAGGAGAGCACTGGTAGACAGATAGAAACCGTTAAAGATGAAACACAAAAATCCCTTAAGGAATTTCAAGAAAATGCAACCAAACGGGAAAGGGAATTAAACAGAACCATGCAGGATCTAAAAATGGAAGTAGAAACAATAAAGAAATCACAAAGGGACAATACCCTGGAGATAGAAAACCTAAAAAAAAGATCAGGAGTCATAGACACAAGTATCACCAACAGAATACAAGAGATGGAAGAGAGAATCTCATGTGCAGAAGATACCATGGAAAACATTGACACAACTGTCAAAGAAAATGCAAAATACAAAAAGCTACTAACCCAAAATATACAAGAAATCCAAGACACAATGAGAAGGCCAAACCTAAGGATAATAGGTATAGATGAGGGGGAAGACTCCCAACTAAAAGGACCAGTAAATATCCTCAACAAAATTATAGAGGAAACCTTCCCTAACCTAAAGAAAGAGATATCCATAAATATACAAGAAGCTTACAGAACTCCAAATAGTTTAGACCAGAAAAGAAATACTTCCCGCCATATAATAGTCAAAACATCAAATGTACAAAACAAAGAAAAAATACTAAAAGCAGTAAGGGAAAAAGGCAAAGTAACATATAAAGGCAGACCTATAAGAATTACACCAGACTTCTCACCAGAGACCATAAAAGCCAGAAGATCCTGGACCGATATCATACAGACCCTAAGAGAACACAAATGTCAGCCCAGACTACTATACCCAGCAAAACTGTCAATCATTATTGATGGAGAAACCAAAATATTCCATGACAAATCCAAATTTACACAGTATCTCAACACAAATCTAGCACTTCAAAGAATAATTGGTGGAAAACTCCAACACAAGGAGGGAAACTACAACCTAGAAAAAGCAAGAAAGTAATCTTCCAAAAACCCCAAAAGAAGATAGTTACACAAACATATCTCCACGGACGTTAGCCCAAAAGCTTGGATTAGGGAAGACTCAACCCACAGACCACATGAAGCTCATGAAGAAGGACGACCAAGAGGGGATGCCTCAGTTCTACTTAGAACGAGAAATAAAAATGCTCAAGGGAGCAAATAGGGAAACAAAACATGGAACAGAAACTGAAAGAGGGGCCATCAGGAGACCTTTCCACCTGGGCATTCACCCCATGTACAGCCACCTAATCTAAACACTGTTGTGGATGGCTGGAAGTGCATAATGTGAGGAACATGATATAGCTGTCTCCTTAGAGGTCAGCCGAAGACTAAAACACTCAGAGGACAATGTTCACAATTAACCACTGATATGATCAGGGGTTTCCCAATGGAGAACTTAGTGAGAGGACTGAAGGAGCAGAAAGGGTTATTGACCCCAGGTGGAAAGCAACAATACCAAACAACCAGAGCCCCCCAGGGTCTAAACCACCAGCCTGGGAACACATAGGGAGGGACCCAAGACTCCAGTGGTATATGTAGGGGAGGATGGCCCTGTCGGACATAGGTGGGAGAGGAGTTTCTTGGTCCCATAAAAAAAAAAAAAGAATGAAAAATGAATGAATGAACACACAGTGGGGGGGGGATGTGAGGGCGGGGAGGGAATAGTGAGGGGGGTAGGTGTGGTCACTGCCTCATAGAAGCATGAGGGGGGGTATGGGGTAGGTTTCTGGGTGGTGGGAGGAAGTAGGCTAAGGGGATAAAATCTGAAACGTAAATACTACAACCAATTTTAAGAAGCGGGAAAAAGTCTTCAGAACCAACATCTTAAAAAAAAAAATGTCAGCCCCCTGGGGGTGGGAAATTTTTTTTTTTTTTTTCTTGATACTAAAACTTGTTCTGAGAATTGTATATTGCAGAATACACAGCCTTGGTGTATCTACTCATCAAGCATACTGAGCAGACCTGCCCAAACCTCTGATGTCCTGGAATTCCATCTGGATTCAGTGAAGACACAGGATCAGAGGCTTATCAACTTACTCTCCCCCCACCCCTCTTCTAAAATCTCAACGCCCTTAATCAGCTTGAAGAAGTTAAAGAAGAGTCAGCGCCCCTATTCCCTGAGCTTGGGGACTAATGTGGTTAATAATGGTCTGTCTTTCTAGGGACAAGTAGTGGTTTTGTTGGAACAGGGGAGATTAGCTAGGACTTACTGCATAGCCATAACCTACTGGTAGAAATCTGTATAATTATTATCAAGATGAAGTTATAAATTCTTAAATGGTACAAAATTTACTTTGATCTCAAATTTAAGGTTTTCATTGGTACGAGCCTCTTATTAATATAAAAATGAGATGAATATTGATACACTCATGGGCATTGTGCCTGTATAACACATTTAGGAATACAATGACTAGACCCAGCCCTTTTTTAACTTTTTTAACTGATTTGGGACGGTTAACCTATGAGTTAAGGGACTATAGCAAATTCATATTTTTGAGTTTATTGTTAGGGTGCTTTCCATATTTTACTTAGAAATAGCTGAGAGGATTTAACAGAAAACAGTCCAGGTTACCTTACATGGATAGTTGGTTTTCAAAACATCAGAAGTCCATAGAACTGATGGTACAAATATTTATATATTAATGTTCATATTGATTAGAGACCTGTCTGCTCCTGACAGCTTCCTGTCGTGGATTCTAATAAGAAATTGAGCATCCTTGGAGTTACTCCAGTTGTGTGGTAACAGCCACTAGGCAAGAATTGCCTCTCTCCATCTACAGACAAATTACTGTCCAGAAAAGGACACACATGCAGAATAGTCGACGGATTATATCTGCCTAGACAGAGTAATCAGTCCTTAATAATCCTGCATCACCAAGGTCTGTCAGATGATTCTGGGCCAGAAGGCTGAAGATTTGATGCTCCAACGTTTGGTAGTATAGGGGCTTTTCAGGTGTTCAGAAGTCTCTATAAATTGGCTAAGTTTTAGAAGCTATGCTTTGTGCTTCCCACAATTATAGTTAACTCAGTCATTCTGGATTTTTGACGGGGTTGAAAACTTATAGCTATTTACCGTAAGAGAAAAGATTTGAGTGGATGGTCGTCAGCTGACATTCATCCTAAAGCCAGGTTCAGAACTAAATGTTTTAGTTAGAATAGATGACAGAGGTGCTGGTTAGTCAACAAAATGATGGACTGGGTATTAGGACTATCTTGTACCTCACTGGTACAAATTGGCATAATTATGCTCTAATTGTATTTTGAGAGAAAAGTTTCATTTTAACAGGAAGGGTGATGTGTAGGAGGAGCTAAAGTAGGAGGAGTACTGAGAGGCAGAAAAGGAGTAAGAAGAGGAGGAGAAGGATAGGAGAAGCTAGGTGATGAAAGAGAGAAAGAGGGGGGAGACAGGGAGGCAGATATTCATGTATCTCCACCAGTCAAAGATAGTTGTTATATCTAGGTCGGTCAGTGGGTTACACCTCTGATTGAACAATTCCAAACTTATAACGCTTATGATTAACATTATTTAAAAAAAATGTATAAATGCAAAAAGGAAAAGGGGGCATGGGTTAGGGGTTTTCTAAGGGGGGGAATGGGGAAAGGGGATGGCATCTGAAGTGTAAATAAAATATCTAATAAAAAAATATTTAAAAAAAAAGAAATTCCACGTAAATTTGAAAATAATACTACTTGAAATTTTGAAAACAACTCTTGGCAATGATTACAGTGAATCGGTATCTCAGGTAGAGCAACATTTAAAATTTGAACTAGATTGAATGTTCCAACCCAAAATAGGCCACACTGCTAAATATTTTAGAAGTAAGAAATTTTTATTTGAAATAAGTCAACACCTGTAAGTTAAATTTATAATCATTTGAAAGTTTTTATGGCAGTTTTTAAGTATCTAATTTCTGGTTATTTATATTGGGAGATAAAACACTTTAAATAATTCATACTAATTATGTATTTTGAAATCTTATTAATAATAAATTAACATTTATTCAAATAGTAATATAGTTTTGTTTTGTTGAGTGTAAAAGTGGTTGTATATTTATCTACACATAAAGATATATATGTATGTGTGCTCTATGTATATATGTGGGGTGTGAAATCAGTGTGTCTGTGTATATGTGTATATGGGGGTACATTACTGTAAGTAAATATCATGTTTTATGATTAGAGAAAATAGATTACTCACAAAGTATTTTTGGTGAACAACTCGGAAGACGTTTTTTTGCAGAGTATTGTGTAACTTGAGTATAAAAAGCTCTCTGTTCCACATAAGAAAACTCCAGAATTTTGATGCTTATGTATGGAAGTTTGTGCAGCTAAACTTCCTTAACAGCAATGCTTCTTTTTTTTTTAATGTATATGAATTAAAAGTGGGATCTAATTGAACTGCATTATGACTTTAGGAACATAAATGCATGTTTATAAGAGAAAAGTAACAAATACCCCAGTAATAATATCTTAAATATCTGGCCATAACAGAAAGTGCAACCTTTTCTCTTACTTCCCCACAGCTGCCCCATATATGTGCTCCTGAATCTCCTGTCATTATATCTAGAAATAATGCTTCTTGACTCTGCCATTGTAGTATCACTGCTTTAAGATTTAATTTTTTCATTGTTCTGCCTTGGGGAGGTAAGCAGTGCTTATCTTTTCATAGAGAAAATAAAATTTATCAACATAGTATCAGAAAAGAGATCAATATTTCACTATTATGTGTGGTGATTAGTATAGTAATCTTGTAGTGGTTTAATGTGATTCAGTAAATTTCCCTCTAGTTTTTATTCATGAAGAATTTGTTTATCCTAAGTATGATAAATTATATGAAATCCTTTTTTTCACTATATATAAATTCTCCACTCTCTATTTTCTGCTGATACTTCATTTTAGCATATTAAATGTTTCCCACAATTCTACATACTAAAAACTGGCCTAGCCCTTTATGGAATTATTGAGATACTTAGAAAATTTTAGAAAATGGAGCCAAAGAATTGGAAGTTCAGTTTTAAGGTTATGCACCTTTGCAGATAACGCAAAACCACCGATCCCTGTTTCTTTCCTTCCTTCTATTCATTATAAGATTAGTTGGTTTTTTACCACTATAACATTTTCATTATGAGATTGTGGTTAGGCGCAGGCCTAAAGCAGTAGAATCAGATAACAATATAAGAGACCAAAATCACGAGGGGAAGTAATACTTCAGTCCTCATGAAATGGTATTCTCTGTTACATTGTAAGAACTGAGATCTGGCTAATGTAGTAATTCTATTTTTAAATTTACTTTTGTGTAATAACATTTATAATACCAGAACAAATTTTCATCAGTTGTTATTTAATTAAATTTATACACCGCAGTGCTCTAATTAGCTATACTTTATTTAGCATATCAATAAACAAATTTTGATGATAGTATGTAAAACTTTACATATTCTTGATTCTTATTCATTTTGATTGATTGTGCCAACTTGTATATTATTCTTGTTTGAAGAATATTTTTGTATAACATCTATAATAATAACAAAAATTTAGCAGTAAACTATCTGATTGATGATCTTATTTTGATTACTTACTATTTTTTATCAGTTAATGGACATGCTATCTTTTTGTTATCTTTACACAGTAGAAATATAGGGATGAAAAGATGTCTTAGTAGGAAATAAGACATGTAGCATAAGCAGGAAGAGTTCAAATCACTAATACCCCCTTAAAAAGCTGTGAGACCAAAAACTTTGAAGGTAGGTTAGTGACCCCATAAAGGCCATTCAGTGACTGGCCCAATTTGGGATCCATCCCATGTGCAGTCACCTAACTGTGACACTATTGCTGATCTCATTATGTGTTTGTAGACATGAGCCTAGCATGGCTGTACTCTGAAAGGCTCTATCAGCAGCTGTCTGAGACAAATGCAGAAACTTACAGCTAATCATTGCATGGAATTCGGGGACACTTAAGGAAGAATTAGGGAAAGGACTGCAATAACTGAAAGGGATGGCAACTCCATAGGAAGACCAACAGTATCGAACTCCTGGGAGCTCCCAGAAACTAAACCACCAACCAAAGAGCATACGTTAACTGGTCTGTGCCACTACCCCGTGATAAATATGTAGCAGAGGACTGCCTTTTCTGGCCTCAGTAGGATAGACTTGATGCCCTAGGTAGGGAGTGATGTGGAGAGCAAAGGTGGGAGAGGGGTGGGTAGTGGGGGAGTTGGGGAGCACTCTCTTAGAGGCAAAGGGGAGAGGGGATTGGTGAACGACTCTAGGACCATGGACCAGGAAAGGGGCAACATTTGGAATGTAAATAATTAAAACAATTAAAAATAAATAAATAAAAATTTGCATGTCCACAGGCATAGATGTCTCTGTCTCTTACTGTGTCTCTCTGTCTTTGTCTTTTTCTGTCTTTGTCTCTGTCTCTGTCTTTCTCATTCTCTCTTATATACACATACAAACACAAAAACATGGATGCACATTAGGATAAGATATGTTTAGTGCTTATCTGTATTAATATTCAAAATATCTTAATTGTATATATACATGTTATTAATAACTATATTATTTAAATGTATACAAATTTGCTCCTTAAATTTTTATGTGAGACACATGCAATGAGAGAGCCAACCCTTGACACAATTAATACTTGCAGATAGGTGGCTAGCATAATTGTCATCTGAGACACTTCACACAGGAACCCAAGGAAACAGATGCAGAAACCTAAGATCAACCAGTAGGTGGGACTCATTGAATCCTGTAGAATATGGAGTAAGAGTGGGTCAGGGTTGGAGGAAGCAAGAAAGGTGAAGCACACCATAAGAAAACCTACAGAGTCAAGAAACTTGGGCTTTATAAGGGCTCACAGAGTCTGAACCAGCAACCAGAGAGCATAAATGAGATAGACCTATGCCTTCTGCATTTATGTAACAGATGTGAATCTTAGTCTTCACGTGGGACCCCTAACAACAAGAAAAGGAACTGTCTCTGATTCTGTGCCTGTTTTAGATCCAGTCCTCCTAACTGAGATGCCTCGCCTAGCTTCAATAAGAAAAGACACTCTTAGTTCAATTGCAACTTAATATGGCAAGCTTGTTTGACATCCATGGGAGGTCTCCTTCTTTGTGAGGAGAAAGGCAGCAGTTGATGTGAGAAGGGAAGAAAAGAGGAATGGTCTTTGAGAAGAGGAGGAAAAGGAAGCTGTGTTCAGGATGTATAGTAAATAAATAAATGAATGAAAAAATAGAATTTTTGCAGTAATTTTAACTTGAAATTTTTTAATTCAAGGGAAAATTATGACATCAGAATCAAGTAAGACATAAGATAAAAAGTAAGATTTTAAGACAGCTCCAGACTTTGAATTCAAAATTTTTAAAAGGTCAACATTCTGGAAACTTTAAGGTCTATGTGTCATGCTACATGTCAGAATGATAACAAGAGCAGTTTTTCAGGTAAATAAAAGATAAAAATCCTAATTATAAAACTCTTAATTCTTGAATATCACCATTTATTCTCTGGATTAGTGTTATCATGGAGGATCTGTCTGTCTTTTCTTTATAAATGCTTCTGAAGTGATTGCAATGATGCTGTATAAAATAAATAATCATTTTTAGTCTTCTTCTCAAGGAAAATAAAATCTATTGCTCCATACCAGCGGTTCTCAATGTGTGGTAAATGGCCATTTCACAGGGGTTGTGTAAGACCTTTGGAAAACGCAGATATTTACCTTAAGTTTCACAACAGTAGCAAAATTACAGTTTTGAAGCAGCAACCAAAACAATCTTATGGTTGGGGTCACCACAACAAAAGTAACTGTAATAAGGTTGGTAGCATTAGGACGGGTGAGAACCACTGATGTATACATACTTAAATACACTTTTAGTAAATTAAATTCTTAGTAACCACACAACTGGTATAAGGAAGATTTTATCTATATAAAATGTTATATATTTTTTAAAAAAATTATGTAGTTGTTCATAGTTACTAATAGACAGCCCAAGATATACTGATAACTTAAGAAACACTACTGTAATTCAAATATAAAGTCATTTAAGATATTTTAGAAAAGTGAACAAAATAAAAAAGAGTTCAGTAGATTTTGAAGCTGTTCGTAAAATTCACACTCAAATAAAATGTGCTTCCCACTTGGAAAAGGGCTCTTTTATTCCATTTAACTAAGTATCAAAGCCAAACACCTAACAGGTCTGAATGGGACTAAATTGTTCTTTGAATTAAACATGTGCTTGAAAGGTTTTCTTCTAATACAAATACTCTAAAGAGCAAACTCCTTTATTTTCGTATATAGTGGTACTTGCTTAGAGACTTCAATAAAAATGTGAGAAAATCAGCTTAATGAAACATACTAGCAAGGCATTTTGCATTTTTTTCTCTCTATGATCTCTGAAACTAAGGTTATGAGGCACAACAGGATTTTCTTATGTAAACCATATAGCAATAGAGAAATGAAGTCTCTTTTACCTCTGTGTGCTATAATTTAAAACAGCAGGGGCTGTTTGATAGGACTTCTTAATCTAAAACTTCTCTAAAGAATGAGATAAAGATGTTTGTCAACCCAGTGACGCAGTGTGACTTGCCTTAGTAATGTTCAAGACATTTTATGAAGAACTTAAGTTTTCTTCCCTGTCAGCAGGGTTTTTGAAACTTGAATCATTTCCTATTTAGACACAGAGGAACATTGTTGTTGCTCTGGTACTTTGTTACCAGACAACTTTAGAAAAATTATAAAGCTTAAAACTAAAATGGAACAATAAATCATTTCTTGCAAACCTTAAAACGACTTAATAACATCTAAATATTAGCTGTTTTTTATGAAATAAAGCTTCAAAAGTGTCACTATTCTCATTTTTATTTCTTTTATATTAAGCAAAATAAAGTACAATCATTATGAAAAGTTCAGTGATATATTTCTCTGAAGTTCTTTTAAAAAGCTCATATTCACTGAACTATAAAAATGAAGAATAAGTATGAATAACGTTAAGTATTTTGATTCACTTGTGTTCTATGTATCAGCTATTTCTTTTTTAAAAGTTTTTATTGGATATTTTATTTACATTTCAGATGTAATACCCTTTCCCCACACCCAGGAACCCCTTATCCCATCCCCCCTCCTCCTGCTTCTATGAGGATAAGCCCCCATACACCCTACCACACCCACCTCCCCACCCACGATTTCCCCACACTGGAGCATCCAGCCATCCTTGGACCAAGGTCTTCCTCACCCACCTTTGCCTGACACTGTCATCATCCCCTACATATACAGCTGGAGCCATGGGTCCCTCCCTATGTGCTCCCAGGCTGGTGGTTTAGACTCTGGGAGCTCTGGTTGCTTAGAATTGTTGCTCTCCTCATGAGGCCTCAAAATCTTTCAGCACCTTCAGTTTTCTCTCTCACTCCTATTGGGAACACCATAATCAGCTCAGTGGTTAGCTGTGAGCATCTGACTCCGTATTTCAGCCTCTGGCAGACCTCTAAGGAGACAGTTATATCAGGCTCCTGTCAGCATGCATTTCCTGGCATCCACATCATTGTCTACCTTTTGTGACTACACAAGGGATGGATATCCAGGTGGAACAGTCTCTGGACAGCCCCTCCTTCAGTTTCTGTCCCAAGCTTTGTCTCCATATTTGCTCCCATGAGTATTTTGTTACCCCTTCTAAGAAGGGCCAAAGCACCCACCTTTTGGTCTTCCTTGTTTATGAGCTTCATGTGGTCTGTGAGTTGTATCTTGGATATTGTGAGCTTTGGGGCTAATGTCCAATTATCAGTGAGTGCATACCATGTGAGTTCTTTTGTGATAGTTTACCTCACTCAGAATAATATTTTCTAGTTCTATCAATTTACCTAAGAATTTCTCTAATTCATTGTTTTTAATAGCTGAGTAATCAGCTATTTCTTTTAGTCTTTTTATACATTTTATATATTATAATGTCATATAATATATATGAATACATATGATTTTAAGCAAATTTTAACCGTTTCATAGAGTCAAGGTGGCTTTCTCCTCCATTCACCTTCTTCTTTCCCTGTGACTCCAAGCTAGGAACTCTAAATCTTGCCTATACCTATTCTGCCCAACTACTGGCATCTGTGTCTGTATTTGCCAATCAGAAATAACTTGGGGGCAGTTACATAGCATCACAAGTCTACATGTAGAATTTTTTGTCTCTGGTGCAACCAGGTCTTGAGAGCCTGCACTTAGCATTACAATATGTTGCAACAGACAAAAGCACAACAATTATACATTTTACACTCAGAACCAGAAAATAACTTTTTCTTGAACAGTGTGGGATGACTGAGTTGAGGTTTTCTACAACAAAAGATAAGTATATGGTGAACTATCAAGGGAAACCAGAAATTAACAAATAATAACTTCATTATCTGAGTACCAACATTTCCTGTGTCTCAAAGTGATGTTTCCCAAGAGACTGCATTCAGGAAAAACCATCTGTGAAGCATGCTACCTTTAGAGTTACATTTCTTTTAATGTTAATGTTTCCATTTGCATATAGTCTACCCATTCTGTTCTTCTCATGCATGTGGTCACATAAATGTAGAAAACTATTAGACATGTATCCTGATAGTATGGAAGGCACAAGGAGTATTGTGTTATTTTTATATTTGCAATTAAGAATCAATTTTTAAAATTATTACTTTTAGTACAGAAAAACTAAATAATAAGAAAAAAAGTAAAAAAATAAGAAAAGTAAGTCTTGTCTTGAAAGCAACATCAACACTGTATGATAAAATTAAACCTAAGATTCAGTGTCAATTTCAAAGTTTCATAAATTAATCAAAAGTTTATATCTATAAAAGCACTGCTATATTTCACACATAACTAAATTATGTGGCAGAGAGAGAGAGTCTTCAAAATTGCCTGAGCATTCTTGCAATAAATAGTATTAATAAATAAATAAATAATAAATAAATAAAATTGAAGCCCATTTGTCCAGATACTTTGTAGAGACCTATATTTTGTTTGTTTTATAAGAAAAAAGAAGAAATGATAAAATGATATAAAAGAAAACTTTTAAATGGTGACAAGAATGATCCAAAGTACAGGAATAATAAATTTAGATAGTGAAATTTATTAGTAAATCTTCATCAGAAGCAGATATAAAGAAATATTAGAAATCCATAGTAAGTCCAACCACAGAGAATATCCCAATACCCAAAGCTCACAGTCAGCCTGAATAAATTTGTAATGGAGGTATAGCCTGCAGAAAACCGAAGTCTGGAGGATTATAAAAGTACCCAGAGGTTACTTATACACTCAAACATGGACACTTCAGCAGAACATGGAAACTTTGATAGAGTTTAATAAAAAATTCATTGAATTCATTGGCTTACCCTTAAACTACAGATAAAAATATAACCAAAAATCAAGACAAAACAAACAAAAACTAAAGTTAAGTATACAAATAAATGGTCAAATACCTCAATCATTAGGAATTATCATTATAGTTTATAATTCTAGGAAATTTTTAAATCTAACCAATTTTTATTTGATGAGAATTAGTAACATGGGGAAAAAAATAAGAAAATTTAAATCAGATTGACTTTTCTTAAGTTTAATAAAATATTAAAATAACAAAAATTGAGATAATATGGCTTAAGCAAAATCAAAGGAAAAAAGTATTCACTAGATAGAGTTTCACAAGGAGTACTTTACATAATTTTAAAAGACACAAACATAGAAAATGATATTAAAAACACGTTTAATGAAATAAAACAGATCATCTACTAAATACTGAATATAAACACAATAAAAATAATACAGCAGAAAATTTCAATAAAAAAAGAAAATTACACAAAAAAATCAAATCAAAGTTTTTAGAAGATTTTTTTAGTTGAGGTTTCCATAGGTATGAAGAGACACCATGACCAAGAGAATTCTTATAAAAGATGGTATCTAATTGGGGGTGACTTACAGTTTCAAAGGTTTGGTACATTATCCTCATGGAAGAAAGCACTGCAAAGTTTATGCAGACCTGGGACTGGAGAAGCCAAAAGTTCTAAATCTTGATCTAAAAGGAGGCAGGGAAAAGATTGACTTCTGCAATGAGCAGAGCTTGAGCAAAATACCTCAAAGCAGGCCTACGCAAAACCTTGTAATTTGAATACACCTGTACAGTAGCTTGTGATAGCACCCTGTTAATCTTGGATAATGAGTAATGCCCTGGCATAATCCACATTCCATTAGTTATTAGGGAGTTGTTGGATATTTGCTTATTTTTCTCTTCAGTTCCAACAGAGCCACATCTACTCAAACAAGGACATGCCTGCTAATAGTGTCACTCCCTGTGTGCCAATCATACAAATACTTGAGTCTATGGGAGAAACATCATTCATATTGAATGATCTTTCTCCCATAGACTCAAGTATTTGTATGATTATATATATATGTATATATATATATAAAATTTAAAAATTGACCATTATTACTCAATACCATGTGCTAGCAGAAAAACCATAATAGAATTTAAACAGCAGCCAATAGTCATGATACCTAAACCAGAAATAACATAACAAACCTCAAAGGGACATGAAATATTAGAGTCCAGAAAAGAGGATAGAGATGGAAAAATTTGAGGTATTATTAATAGAAAAAAGAAAGGCTACAAGAAATCTGCCAATTTTTTTATTGAAAACCAAAAGCATGTCTATCAATCCAAAACTGCAGATGTCCCCCACAGACAATCTGTAACTCAATACACATAAATACATCTGTCTTAGTCAGGATTTCTATTCCTGCACAAACACCATAAACAAGAAACACATTGGGGAGAAAAGGGTTTATTCAGCTTACACTTCCACACTGCTGTTCATTACCAAAGGAAGTCAGGACTGGAACTCAAGAGGGTATGGAAGCAAGAGCTGATGCAGAGGCCATGAAGGATGTTACTTACTGACTTGTTTCCCCTGGCTTGCTCAGCTTGCTTTCTTATAGAACCCAAAACTACCAGCCCAAGGATGGCACCACCCACATGGGTCCTCCTCTCTTAATCACTAATTGAGAAAATGCCTTACAGCTGGATCTCAACGAGGCATTTTCTCAACTGAAGCTCCTTTCTCTGTGATAACTCCGCCTTGTGTCAAGTTGACACACAAAACCAGCCAGTACAACATTGTAGTCAAATAGTTCTCAAAGTCATGGAGAAAAGGCTTGAAAGCTTCTAGATAAAAACAGCTTTGCACAGTTAAATCTAATATTAACAGTAGAGGCAAGTGGGGAAATTGTAAGACTTGCATGTTGCTAGTGGCCTGTAAAATGCCATTGGGAAGCAATATCATAAGATCTTATATATACGTGTGTGTGTGTGTGTGTGTGTGTGTGTGTGTGTGTGTGTGTGTGTGTGTGCATATTGATAATTCTACTCCTGCATGTTTTAAACCACATTACAACATAAACATAAATTAACTTCAGTCTATTATTCTTAGTAGCTGAAGTGAAAAATAACCCAAATGTACAACAACTCAATAATGGACTAATGAAATGTGGATTTTACCAGGGTATTATTCCTTACCCAAGATTAACAGTGTACTATCACAAGCTGCCATACAGGTGCACCCAAATCACATCTAGTGTAGAGGACTACATTTTTTACTTTCAGATAGATGTTAGGATTTTTGGTGTAGAATATTACCGAACCAGAAATAAATCACAGTTTGCTGAGGTTTGTGTGTGGAGGCACAGTAAAAGCATACGCCTGAAGCAATGATTATTCTCATGTTAGTGATGTTGATGGTGAATAACAATCTAATAATTTTCTGAAAAGAATCATTAAATTTTACCCATAGGAAGAATAATTTTAATTTAATACCTTGTAAATCATACTTCAATGAGCATATATAACTTATGGTTCTATATTAGTTAGTTTTCTAGTGATATGATGAAAGAATATGACCTGGCAACCTAAATCAGGTATGGCTTATTTGGGGCTTGTGTTTCTAGAATATAAGAGACCATCAGTATCATGGCTGGGAAGGGTGGTAACAAGCAGTCATGGCAACTAAAGCCGATGAGACCTCAAATATCTAACTGCAAGGAGGAAAGGGGAGGACAGAACTTAAAAGACACAGATCTTTAAATGTTCAAAGTTTAACTACAGTGACACAATTTTTCCAACAAGTCCAAATATCCTAAATCTGATAAATAGCACCATCAATTGTGGACCACATATTTCTATGCCTGAGTTTATGGAAGACATTTTGCAATCGAACAATCACTTTTCACTCTGAAGAACACGTAGCCCGCTTGTTGTATCATAATACAAAAGGCATTTAGTGCAAATCAAAAAGTCCTGATAGTCTCACTAATAATTATAATCTTCTGAGAATCAAGGCAATAACTTAATAATAAAACCTGTAAAAGCAGAACAACAACAACAAAAACAACAAAAAAGATTTTTATTATACTCCCAACATAGAGTGACACATGATATGCAATGCTATTCTAAAACAAAGGAAGAGGACACAATGAGAAAATACTTAAATTGACCAAGAAAAAACTCAGCAGTCACATGTCAAAGGGCTTAGATGTGGTCTGTTCCCTGGGACATCTCTCTCTTTCTATGTCTATCTTTCTTCTGTTCTGACTTTTACTCTCTTCTTTCTCTCTTTTAGGTTGGTTCTATGTCTCATAAACAGTTCTTCTTGGCAGAAATTCATGGCTCTGGCTTCTCAAAAGCACCCAAATTATCTCACAATGTTATTTTAGGCCCTTAATGCAAAGACATGTCTGTCATACTACTGGTCTTAGCAGCTTTCTAGAAACCATAGAGAAAAATTTTCTATCTCTTTTGCTCGTGGTAATTAAGAACTCTAAAGCCAGCACAGTGTGGAAGACACTGACAAGTTTATCTGCCCACTTGAGTCATGACAGCCGTACACTTTGTTTGCTGTCTATATCTAGGGTCAGACAATTCCTTAACCTTTTTCTTTCACATGTTAGAAGTTTAGCTGGGTAGGATCTTGTCCTCTGGGTACTCCACTGGAGAAAACACCTTTGTTTAATCTGCTAATCTCTTTCAACACAATCCTTTGCTGCAACATTATTTATTTTTGTTTTTCCTTGTTTTTAAAACTGCACATCCTGTATTGCTATTTGTTGCATGTGCCTCTTTTTCTTTTAGATGTGCATAAGCGTGATTACCAGTAGCCACAAGACAAAGTCTATTAAACTGTCTTGAAATGTCATTTTGCATGTTCCTTTTAAATTTTGCTTCCGGATAATTCTCAGGATAAGGACAAGAGGCAGGCAGATTATTTGCTAAAATATCACAGGAATGGCTTTTAACCCAAGAGCTGTGAACTTTCTTGCTTCCCAAGAAAGACTTTCTAGCTAGTTCTCTGAACTCAGCTTTACTATAGCATTGTGTTCTTTGCTTGTGCTAGGATAGCATCCAGCTAAAATAAAAAACTTCCTTCTTCTATATCCTTTTATGTGCTCTGCCACTAGAAGGAACAATGCAGATATTTTCTACCACAAATAATCTGATCAAGAAAATTCTCACAAAAGTAATGAGAAGCTTGCATTTTAGTTGATTTTAGATGAAGTCAATCTGACAACTCAAATTAACCACCACGGGTAGATACATAATATTATATTTATATTTGGTAATTTGGTTTGTTATAAAAGTGCTCTGACGATGATTAAATTTTCTTCTGTGTTTCTGATATTTCAGCAGGCCAAGATAGAGAAGGAAAATCAAAGATACAAGTGTGTTAGAATAAAACACCATAAGTACTTGCATATTTCTCCATTTCCCTTTTCAGAATCATTTACATAGTGTAGATAAGTAGTATTGTAGGCAAGAATGATAGAAAAAGAACATATAAATATGCTTGTTTTGTGTAGTCCCCAACTTGAAAATATCTATAGAGCAAGTAAGTATCTTTGGGACCGTGAAATAATAGTTTGGTTCCTTGTTGAGAACAGGCCTCCAATCTCAGACACTAATGGGATGGTAGGTGTTTGGCCTTGCTCCCATATTTCAGGCTCCTGACAGGAGGCTGAAGATCTCCATTGATTGGTGCCTTTCGGTCTCTTAGGGCAATGCCTCTATAGCCCCTCTTAAAGAGAGGTTTGTGTCACCTAGCACATGTAGAGTGCATGACTACAGGCCTCAGAGCCTCAAGGGATCTCTGTATTAATGAAATACCTAAAGGCCAGAGGGTGTAGCCAATTAAGGATTTCTTCCCAGATCCTCCTCCTTACAAAGGTATTTAACCAAAGGCCTGCCTTGGGGGTACTGGAGGAGTTGGGGGGGAGTGTATAACCACATCTACCTTCTGCCATGACAATAAACCTTTTAAAACCATGGACTTCCTCATGTCTTTGGGGCCTGCTGTGGAGAACCATGGAGAAGGACTTTGATTACTGAGCCTCTGCTTAATCTCCTGCTAGTAGACTTCTCTATGCTCCCACAACGAAGGCTGTCCACTCAAGCCAAGATAGCCAACCCAGCTAATCGAGTTCCATAACCAAGAGTCTCTCACCCTGTGGGGTGCCACCAGAGCTCCTGCCCTGTTCCTCTTGGCTTCAGGCTGGTCCAGCCAGTGTGCCCTGACATCTTGGTTCTTCCCTGACTCCCAGTGGTTTCTGGGAGCCCAAAGACAGAAACCACTAGTCTCCTGGTCAGCCAGTTTGGCCTGGAGACCCCCACTCAGGAGCTCTTCTCTCACAGGACTTCAGGCTGAGACCTCCATGCCAGGGTGGAGTTCTGTGCCTTCTCACAGCCCAGTGTCTGCCCAGCTCCACATGGAGGAAACTCAGTAAAATTCCCATGTGTCTGCCTCCCTGAGCCATGGGAGACACATGGAAACAACAACACAGCCAAACAGGACACACACCCACGTGCAAGCTACAGCCTCGAAACTGGTGGAGGATACAGACAAAGCCAGCTCCAAGAGTACCCCCAACTCCACTGGTGCCCACGAAGAATCTCTCCACAGAACTCAAGGACAGGGAGTCACTCCAGCCTAGTTAAAAGACTCTCTCTTTTTATTTCTTTCTTTCTCTCTCTCTCTCTCTCTCTCTCTCTCTCTCTCTCTCTCTCTCTCTCTTTCTCTCTCTCTCTCTCTTCCTCCCTCCGTGTGTTCCTGGCCAGCTTCTTCCCTTTGACCTTTAGTTACAGCCTTCAACTCAAGGACAAGATGGTGGCAACTCCTTACTCCCTAGGCTCCACTCTCTGCCCATCCCCTAGCCCCATAGAGAGGGCTCTTTCACAACTAACAGCTGCTTTTTTGGCCACAGCGCCTGCCTGCCATGACCCTTGTTCTAAGACTCTTTCTTTTAGGTGAGAGATTCCCCTTTCCTTTTGATACAGTTTCTTTCTTGCAGCTGGCTTCATGCTCACTTCCCTCACATCCCCTTGCTCAGCTCCAAAGGATAATAAAAACATGTGCCTCTTGAGCATCCCTCATTACCACCCCAGCTTTACAAACCATGGGCACCAATCCCAGAGGCCTCAAATCCAATGCCTTATGGCAAACTGATGTCACCCTTATTCCCCAATTAGGTACAAAAAATAAGTTTTGTCACTGTAGATACATACTCACATTAATATGGGCTACAGCCCAGACAGAAGAAAACTTAAAAAGATTAATTTACCATATGCTCTCTACCTTTGCCATCATGGGCATTCCTTACCAAATAAAAACTGATAATGGCCCTGTCTTCACTAGCTCTCAATTTAAAACCTTCTGCACATGCTGGGGAATTGCCCATCATATAGGAATTTCCCACAACCCTCAGGGCCAAGGAATAATAGAGATAACACATCAGACCCTGAAGGCCCAACTCCTGAAACAGAAAACAACTCCCTAATATACAATTCCTGATGTCCCTGACTACTCTAAACATATTTAATATCTACAAAAACTCCAAGCACCCTCCTACTTCCCTCCATTGGCACACACCAAAATTAGCTCCCCCTATCCTAGTACGATGGCGAGATCCTTCGGATGAAATTTGGAAGGGACCAGACCCCCTCCTTACAACTGGGAGGGGTTTTGTTTGTGTTTTTCCACAGGACCTGCCTACACCTATCTGGCTCCCTGCCAGAAATGTCTGACACCACCCCACCAATCAAGAAGATGGCCGGCTTCTTACTGACAGATCAAAAACCAAAGAGGGGGAAGAGAAGGCAGAGGAGACACCACGCCCAAAGGAACAGCAGGATCTCCTGGAAAGACATTTATGACCTTGTGACAGCTGCCCAGGTCATGTACTCTCTACAAGGCTCTCCTCTCCTTTATACTCTTGGCTGTTTTTGTCATCCTTCATACTAACTCTGCTACCGCTCAGCCTCTCTCTTGCCTTCCCAACACCTACCATTGGAGATTCTATGTTAGGGAAACCTACAACAGACACAACAAAGTTATTGTAACCCAGGACTGCCCACTTAAAAGATGTGGAACCAGGATTGAGATTCCCCTACACCCTGAATCCATCTCTACTATCTCCAGCCCTTTTCTTTGCTTTCCTTATGGAAACACAGGTGAATGTCTCCAGGAGGTCTCCATATATAGAGGTTGCAGATATTGGAGCTGCAGGATGGAATCCACCAATCATGGTGGCACCATGCTCAGTAACCTCAAAACTCATTTTCAGCTTTCCATCAGCAATCCATGGAATAAACTTTGGCGAACAGGATTTATGGATAAATCTGTATCCTAATGGCTATGCCACATACCCAGTAGCTGATCTACTCATCTCCAGTAAACTTGTCCTTGCCCTCAAGTCAGCCTTTACCCATGCTAATATTATCCAACAGGAAAACCAGTCTCAGGAGGAACTACAAGCTACCCTCTCCTGGCTACAGTATGTCTAATATGCAGCGGACCCTCCTTCCCTTAATGACCCACCCCAATTCCTCCCAATGCTTTTTCTGTGCCTCTCTTTCCCAACCATCATTAATAGCCTTTCCCATTAACTTTTCCCTTTACTATCTCCATGGATCCCTGCCCATGAGGAAAGCACAGGCCATTCCTCTCTTTGACCTACCCCCACCTCTCTGCTTTGTAGGGCCCTCCTCAAAACCCCATCTCACATGTGTCCATGACATCACCATTACCAAAACATTATGTGTTAACCCTCCTGCCCTCCTCTGGTGAAAAGACACTACAGGTGCCTGTATCAACCCTCATTTTCAGGGCTCCTGTACCCACATGATTATTGTCCCCCAGGTTTAACTCTACAAACCTGAAGAACTCGCCTTGCAGATAGGAGGAAGCTGAAAGAAGAGAAGGATTTTCATCCCTCTGCTCATTGGACTAGGCCTTGCTATTTAACTTAGTACTACTGAAACTGCTGGAGCAGCCCTTGTCCAAATACAACCTCTGGCCAGTGACTTCTAGGAAAAGCTTGACCAGGCAATGGCCTCTACTACAGCCAGCCCAGAATCTCTTCAATGCCAGATAACCTCTTTAGCAGGAATTGCTCTCCAAAACTGGAGGACCCTGGACTTGTTGATTACTGAACAGGGGGAGACTTATGTTTTGCTGGGGTAGGAATGTTGCTTCTATGTCAATGAATCTGGGCTGGTAGAACAAGATGTACAAATGCTCAAAAAGCTCGAGGGAAATCTCTGGGCATGCTATACTCCCAACACCCCTATCACATGGTACTCTGACCCCTTGACAGCTTGGATTCTTTCCATCCTTGGCCCCATACTAGCCTTTGGAGCTTTGCTTCACTTGGCACCCTGCCTCATTAAGTTTCTCAAGTAACAGATGAGTAGCATTGCAAAGGTAACTACCAATCAGGTCTTGGTTCAGTATCAAACTGTTCCCAACATAGGAGACACTTATTCTGATGACACTTCTTCTTTATAAAAGCAAAAGGGGGAGTTGTGGAATGGTGGGCTGAGAGGCAGCTGGGCACCTGATAGAGCACAGGCCTTGAACCCTGGACCCTAATGGGACAATAAGTGTTCGGCTTTGCTCCTGGGACCCTGGTTCCTTTCACTTAGCTTCAGCCCTTCACAGCCTTTTCCACAGAGAGGTCTTTTGCCATCAGTCATGTGGGGACAGTGCCTCAGACTCTCCCACATGTAGATGAGGTATCACCAAGCTCTCAGACCAAGCCAATTGGGGTTATCTGCTGCCAGACCCTAACCCACCCCAAAACTTTATATAAGAAGCCGTATTCAGGAGAAGTAAAGGTGTGTAAGAATCATCCAGTTGTCTGAGAGTTTCTGTTGCAAGAGCTGTAACACTTGGAAAGAGATCTGCTCTCCTGAAGTGCCTTCAAGACCCTCCCCTCCTTGCTAGCTAGCTAGCCAGCTTCTCATCAGCCCAGTCTGGACCAGCTCAGTGCAGAGACAGGTGCAGCACCTGGGAGCAACTGGGTGGCAACAGCAGAGATGTGGGCAGAGGCAGCAGTGGAGGCAGCAGAGGTGATTCCTCCTTCCTGCCCACACTCTATTCCCTTGGCCTGAACCCCTGCACCCAGCTGGGCCAGAGATCTTTGTGGGTAACCCTACGAAACAGGAATCTACAAGTAACCCCTATATTTTTATCAAAAGAAGCTGGCAGTAAACTGACATGTAAAAAGGGATACAAGCCAACTTGAAAAGAAGGGGCAAAGGAAAATATGAAACTAGAGCAAAGTAAAGAGCAAACAAGTGATTTTGACTATCTCTGAGGAATCAGGATGGATTAATGCTTCCCAAAGAAAGCTGAATAAATAAGATTCAGAGAAAATGTCAGTGAACACAGAAACAAGAGATAGTAAAGGAGGCTGTGCTCCTCAGTACCTTAGCTGAACATGTATGATTGTCTCCAGAATTGAATGGCAAATAAATACTATATAGCAGAACCTGATGTAAATTGATTGATATTTTTTTTTGTAGTCACTGAGATGTGTATCTTTAGAGAATTGTTTGTTCAGTAACCAGCAAGATGGGCGGTGGTTTGAAAAATCAGTCACCAAGCCCGAATTGGATCTCTAAAACTCCCATGGTGGAAGGTGAGAACATCTTTCTAGAAATTGTCCTTTAACCTCCAAATGGACACATACATGTATGTATACAGTTACCCATACACAGAATTCATTAAATAAAATTAATAAACCTTTTTTAAAAATTTTTATTGGATATTTTTATTATTTTCATTTCAAATATTTTCCCCTTTCTTGGTCTTCCTTTCTGAAAACTCCTATTCAATTTCCCTTCCCCCTGCCTCTGTGAGGGTGCTCCCATCTTCCCAATCTTGCATTCACCTACACTGGGGCATCGAACATCCTCAGGCCCAAAGGCCTCTCCTAACACTGATGTTCAACAAGTCCATCCTCTGCCATATATGAGGCTGGAGACATGGGTCCCTCAACGGTTGGTGGTCTAGTTCCAGTGAACTCTGGGGTGTCTGGCCAGTTGATACTGTTACTACTAACATGGGGCTGCAAAACCCCTCAGCTCCTTCAGTACCTTCTCCAAATCCTCTATTGGGGACCCCATGCTCAGTTCAATGGTGGGCTGTGAGCATCTTCCTTTGTATTTGTCAGGCTCTGGAAGAGCCTCTCAAGAGACAGCCATATCAGGCTCCATGCAGCAAGCGCTTCCTGGCATCCACAATACCTTCTAAGTTTGGTGACTGTATATGGGATGGATCCCTAGGTAAAAACCAGAAAACTGAAGTATCAAACTTGTCTAAATTTAAGGTTACCTCCTCAATATTGAAATGTGCATAATATCATCTTCAAGTATATAAGTATATTAAAAATATCTTTATGTTCATATTATGTCTGTGGAGCTTCCAGTACACATCACAAGCAACCTCAGTAGAGAATTTTCTCTTTGCAAAACTTACTGCTTCTTTAATCATGAAGAAAGGCTTTATCACCTTATTACTCTTCAAGAGCATGGAGATCAGAGCACAGTATCCCACTATATGTTAATCTATAAAGTCTTAAACAACACCATCATATTCATGCTCTAGAAATGACTACTAAAACTTCAATTTTACAAAAAAGTGCTGGAAAACCACAAATATCAATTCATACCACTACTACAAACTGAAGTGTCAAAAAGAATTTAAAATCTCTGAGACAGTGAATTTTTCTTTTTATTTATGACAATGGAAGCAAGATGAGCTACAAGCCTATTTTAATAATGGAATTTTGGAATCATATTACAGGTTATATGCTGCTTCTAACACTTCATGAAATAAGATTGGACGTTTAGTTAATTAGCCAATTAATTGAATCAGTCAATATTGTCAAAGAGGTAACTGTACTGACACTGACAAATACATAGCTTAACTAGAATGAATTGTTATTTATATTAAATTTATTGTAAGTATTAAAATACACTAAAGTTATTAAGAGAGAATGTCACTTAATGACATGATTCATATTATTCTAGGAATGAGATTTGAAATAGACGATAAGCCACCTATTTCACTAAATAAATGTCTCAAAAGAATAGCTTTGGGCAGAAATAGTGTTAATAATGTATCCCATTCTGAAAACAGCTTCTCTTTCCAGGAGTAATTTAAAAAATATCAACTTGGATTGGTAGGGTCCACAATACAAGTTCAGGAAATATGCAAGGTTCTTTTTTACACAAGTCTAAATGGCTGCACTCAGCACCCATCAAAGCAAGAAAGAGAATCACTGAGAGAGGTTGCAAATGTGGGCAGAAGCTATTGAAGCCATAATCACTGTTTCTATGTTCTGAACTACAAAACACAAATGAAGTAAATCTAATGAGGAGACAATTGGATTACTTAGAGAAGGCTCCTGAAAACGAAGTGATTAAATCAGGTACAAAATAATAAAATACTGCTGTTGTTCCTGGTAAGACACAAAAAGACAATTATGCAAAGAGACACTTAAAAGTGGTGAAACTAAGAATGCCATCCTAATCATCCCTAATACACCTTTCTTTTCAAGCACCACTTTCAATATGTTTTCTTCACTCTAAATGTGCTTCAGAAATCTCACCTATGCTCACCATCACATAGCACTTGATAAATCAATTTTCTGTGTCTTGTCAAACTTTAATAATTTCAGAAAACTTATCACAATCACAAAGAAGCCTTCATACAAAATTAGTAGTTAGTAGTTGGTCAGAATAAAATTTCTCAAAAGAACATTGTCTATCAGAAATGAGAAGCCAGAGGCAAGGTTAGATGTATGCACAGAAGATCCCTCAAGTACAAGTAAAAGCATATAGTGTTTACTAATTGGATGACCAAGATAAAATGCAAAGGCAAAGTAATGTGCTGCTTAAGGGGAATGGAGGACCATAGAATATGTGGGCTTGTTGTAGGAGGAGCTAAGGTGAAAGGAGTAAGGAGAGAGAAAGGAAAAGGAAGAGGAGGAGCTAAAGAGGGCAGAGATGTAAGAGGATGAAGAGCCATGCAGGTGTAGAGAACCGTCGTGGGTAACAACGTATGTTTACATTAGCTAATTGGGAAACGACTCTAATTGTATGGGCATATTGTTATTGAGTATTACCAAACATATAAAGCCTTTGGTTAATATTTAAGCATTGGAGCAGAGCCATCTCCCATGCTGGCGTCTTGTGGCTGGCAGAGCTGGTGTTTCTGGCTGACCGTTTCTAGCTGCATTGTGCACGTGGGCTCTGGCCACAGAACATGGTGGCTGAGCTAGGCAGAGCTGCTGCAGCTTAGATACTCGGTTTGACCGGCGGCCATTTTAAATAATTACTTCAACAGCTTGTTACCATTTGGATAGCTTTACAGCTGTTTTTGTTCTAAGTAATTTCACTCAGTGTTTTCTTATTTACAATTAAGATTTGAAGGTTAAGTTCCTTCCTTACAGAAAACAGGTTTACACACATACATTACTATACATTTCTATATATTCTATGCATTAGCTTTCATTGTTTATTCCATTGGTCACTTTACATTTTGTATAGAGTTTGAATAGTCCTTTTCTTATACATTCATATTACATAAAATAATTTAAATTTTAAATAATTTAATTATATTTTACATAATATAATTTAAATTATATAATATAAAGTTATATAATTTAGAAAACACATTTTTCTTTCTGAATGTATAATATTTTGAAAAATGGGTATTTAAATATCACTTATTATATAAAAGCTTTTTCATACATTGTAAAATACAGAATCAGATTTTAAATTCCTTTTTATTGGATATTTTATTTATTTACATTTCAATTGTTATCCCCTTTTCAGGTCTCCCCTCTGAAACCCCCCTCTCCCATACTTCTTCCCTCTGCTTCTTTTAGGGTGTTCCCCATCTACCCACCCAATCCCACCTCCCTGCCCTGGCATTCCCCTACACTGAGGCATCAAGCCTTCACAGGACCAAGGATTTATTTGATTAAATTCTTAATTTAAAAGTCTTGCTTCTTTTCCATAAAATGTTCAGGTTTTCTAGTTATTTAATTTAGTTTCCATTATTATTTAAAAAATATAAAACCAAATATTCTATTCACTGTTTATTTTGATTATATATATGATAAAACTCAGAATAGCATAATGACTAGATTGAGGAGACAAGGTAAATAGTTTTAAATCAGTTCCTAACATGTTGTTGTTGTTAATGATGATGGTGATGATGATGATGATGATGATGATGATGATGATAATGAGAGAAATAAAGAAAGAAAAAGGAATCAGTTGTGTTGCCTCAGGGCTTTTCAGACTTAGTAACATAATTGCATAATACTTATCAGAATTTAAGACAGCAAGTACTGTTATTTTTACTGGTTATTGTTTTTCTTAACTAAAATCCACCCCAATGTATGCATATATTAATGTCAAGTACTATCAAAATATAAATTATTTTAAATTGGTGACTAAAGAATGAATTTAATGAAATTTACAATTATAAAATTATTTTTATTAAATTTGTTTACTCAATTTACAACTCTATGTCAGCCTTTCTTCTCCTCCCAGTACCCCATCTTAAAAGACCTTTCCCCATTTCATCTTCCCGTTCTCTTTGGAGAAGGGAAAGCACCCCTCTGGCTGTCACACACACACACACCCCTCCCCTACACCCTCCTCTACACATCAAGTTGCTGAAGGACTTGGCACATCCTCTTTCTCTGAGGCCAGACAAGGTGGCCTACCTAGGGGTGAGGGATCCAGAGGCAGGCAGCACCAGGCTGGTGGATAGTCTCTGTTTCATTTGTTTGGGGATCCTCATGAAGACCAAGCTGTTCATCTCCTACATATATGTAGTGGGGCAAGGTCTAGCCTATATTTACTCTTTGATTGGGGATTCAGTTTCTAGGATCCCTCAAGGATCCTGATTAGTTGACTTTGTTGGTCTTCCTGTGGAGTTCCTATCTTCTTTGGGTCCTTCAATTCTTACTCCAACCCTTCTGTAAGACTCCCCTGTTGAGGTTTGATCAGGTGCTATGTATATAAGTGGGCCCTCAAGACCTGGTTGCCAGAGAGAATAGAGTTCACATCTATACCCAAGTAAAACTATGTGACTGTACCCCCAAGTTATTACTGATAAAGATGCTGCCAGCATAGCTGGGCAGAAGAGACAAATACAGGTTTTCGGTTGCTGGGCTTGGGGGTCAGTGGAGAACCACACTACTGCCAGGAAGAAAAATGTGGAGAGACAACAAAGTTGCCATGGAGTAAGAATCTTAAAATAATGGCCTTGTGGGTTGGGTAATTGGAGATAAGTACCACACAGAAGAAAGATAGCAGATTATATAAAGGGATTATTGGCTGGTAAATAGACCTATCAGCATAAAGGACTTAGCTGGAGTAGTCGTCTACCCTTGAAAATTCTAGGATCACATGATTGCATCCCTGTATAATAAAACTGGTGCTGACCCAGTTTCTCAGAAAAGAAGTTTGGCACTTATCCACAAGCCTGTGACACTAGCACACATTGGTGAGAACTTTAAACTATTGGAATTCAAGTTGAGCATCAAAGCCATAATCATATGGCTTAACAGAAATTGGGCAGTCAGTGCCTTAATGATTATGCCAAGCACAAGAAAAGAGGATTACCTCTTCTACACAGAAGTTTAAATCTGTGTATTCTGGTTGTGTGTGTGTGTGTGTGTGTGTGTGTGTGTGTGTGTGTGCGCGTGCATCATCTATCTTTGTGCATGTTGTTTGGCATGTGTCCCTGTGAATTGGGTAGTACCTTATAGACAAGACGCTAAGGGTCTGTTAATTTGATTTAGGCTTAGGAGAGCCATGCCAATAGATTAGATGTTTTGTCCAATCTTTATTTGCACATCTTCCTACCCACATAGAAATCCTTTAACTTGATTAAAGTTTTAGGATCAAAAAGAATCAAAATTTAGAGTCAAAGTAATGCTACTAACAGTAAAGTTTTGATTGCTTAGAACTGTAGTTATTTGGATCAGATCTTTTTTTGTCTCAAATGAAAATTCTTTTGTTTTGTTTTTGTTTGGTTGTGTTTTATTGGTATGTGTGAGAGCAAATTAATTAATGAAAGATCTTCTCCTTAACACATCTTCCCATAATGTGAGGTCTAGTTGGTATTGCTAGTGAAGTTTGTACATTTCAGAACAACAAAAAACCTTAAATAAACACATATTTTTAGTATTTAGTAGTAATGATTATTTGATAAGAAGAATGAACGACACTGTACTAGCATGCTAATATTTTGAGATTGCTCAATTATACATCATCTACCCAGAGTTTTCATGATATATATAGCAACATAGACTTGAAATACACAAACATGGCCAATTCAGACATACATCAACTATAAGTTACTGATATACTTTTGAAGAAAAGACAGTCATAATTAACAAACATCCTTATTTAGATAAAATAAAAGAGATTGATTATGAATTTGTAAAATAAATATTCTATACATAAATATTATGCATTCCTTATATACAACATATGTGAGAGACATAATACAATAAGATGATGAAGTGATTTTTTCCATTGGCAGGGTGTTTTGATCTCCTTAGCCCAAAGAGATAGGATGAAAGTGAACAAAAATCAAGGACAAAAACCAGACCATATTCTTAATCAAGAATAATCATATTGAACAATTATTATGGCTCATGTCTTTAATTCTAGTACCCAGGAGAAAAAGATAGACTTTTTTTTTGAGTTCCATTCTAGCCTGGTTTATAAAGCCTGTTTAGGTTAGCTAGACTACAGTGTAAGACACTGATAAAAATGAAAAAGAAAAAACATATTAAAATTACATGAATCATGTTGGAAATTCATAAATACATGAGTGTGGGGTGGTGGGCTGTAAGAGGCAGCAGGATACCTAGTTGAGCCTGCTTCTAACGCCAGGAACCTTAAAGGGATGGTAGAACTTTGGTGGTGTTCCTGGGCCCCCTAGTTCCTCTCACTTAGCTTCAGCTCTTCACAGCCCCTCCTACAGAGAGGTCTATGGCCATCAGTCAAGTAGAAACAGTGCCTCCGGCTCTCTGACATGTAGATGCGTTATCTCCAAGCTCTCAGACTAAGCCAATAGGACTCTAACCCACCCTAAAACTGTATATAAAAATCCTATTCGGGAGAAGTAACGGTGTGCAAGAATCATCTTGTTTTCTGAGAGTTTCTGTAGCAAGAGCTTTAACACTACCACTTGGGAAGAGATCTGCTCTCCTGAAGTGCCTTCATGACCCTTCTGGAGCTCCTTGCTAGCTAGTTGGCTTCTCAATGGTTCAGCTTAGAGCAACAGGTGCAACAACTCAGAGAAGTTGGGTGGTGATAGTGGAGACATGTGTAGAGGCGGCAGCAGATGCAGTCGAGGCAGCGGAGGTAGCAGAAATGATTCCCCCTCCTTGATTGCACTCTATCCCCTTGGTCTGAACCCTTGCACCTGACTGAGCCAGAGATCTTTGTGGAAAGCCTTCTGGCACCCAGACCCATAACTGGGACCCACACATGAGTTTTCTGGAATATATATAAAGAAAAATCAAGGACAATTTGTCTATATAAAGAGATTGTAGACTGATTAATTCTAGAGTCTACCCAGCTTGGTGACCCATTGTGTTTCCTGATACTTATTTACTGATTGGATTATTCAAAGGTAACTATAGTACCAGGAAGAACCCAAGGCAACTTATACTCCCAATACCACAATACCAACTAGGTTAACTCTCTGGATCAAGAAGTCTTACTATGAAATACTTATAGAACTATACTACTAAAGCATTCTATCCAAGCCAATGTTTACCTTGTATATTATAATCTAGAGAAGAGGGGTATAGTGAGACTCTCTACATGATTTAAGTAATCATTGCTCACAGATACATGAGGATAAGTAATCACGCTAAACTCAGAGGATCGACTGTGGATGCCACCATTCCTCTGTGGATGGTGTGGATGACACCACAGTTCAAATTAGAGGAAAAAGAGACATATCAAGATATTTATACATAATGCTTAGAATGGATATAATTTAGAAAAATTGAAAGAACTAGCTACTGGTAAAATTTCTGGAGCAATCTAAGTCTCATTAATTAGTTATAGGAAAGAACCTACAATGCCATAAATAACACGGTAATTTCTTACACATTAACATAAGTACATTATAAAAAATAGAACTACTACTTGTGGCTCTTTAAACAGAATGAGAGCATATGTCCACATCAAAGCTTTTGCAAACTTGTTTATGACAACATTTATTCCAATAACAAAGAATAGAACTAACATTAATACATATTATGATGTATTATATTTTATATTTATACAATACTTACACAAAAACAAATGAAAGTAAGAAAACATAGTAAGTAAAGGCTAGTATAAATCTCAAAACCATTAATCTCCAAACCATTATACATAGCAACAACATTAGTAAATTTTGAATAGAAAAACTTAAATAATGTTAATTACCATAATAATAATCTATAGTATAATAAATCATATAATATCAAATATGAAGAATTGTGAGTTAAAAGTGAAATGATTAAAAGTTCAATATTTTTAAAAGAACATGTATATTACATAAATGTGTACAATTGTCAACATTTTAAACTTTACATTTAGAATGGTTGATTATTATCAGATATATGGTCAAGGGTTTTTTAATGTCATAAAATTTTGGCTGTGTATAAGGTAAGATGGACACTACTTTGCCACCTACAAAATTCAGCTGGAAAAAAGGATTAATGCTACATTGATTTTGAACATTAGTTCTATGATGTTCTTATATTGAAATTGCACAAGCATCATTTAAAACATAAGAATACTGGAGCCCACCAATTATTCCATCTTAATTGTTCTGGGGGCCAGTTTTTAATATCCTCAGACAATTCTAATATGAAGACAGATTAGATCCAATAGTATAGTTTGCATAAAGTGACAGCCAGTGCCAGTATCTAATGGATTTATGTATATGTTTTAAGTAAATATTTAAAATACATTCTTGAAATAGTTATAAATTAAAATTGACAAGAAAACTGTTGTTTACTAAGTTTCAAAACCTTTGGATACAAAGTATATTTAATATTTTAATGAATTCACATTATTTCTTTATTTCTTATTTGGTCCTTCAAATTAGTTTTGGGGTCTTCTTTTCTTGTGATTGTCTCAATGTTGTTGAACACTTCTCATGCAATTCTTGTTTGTAAGAGTTTACCATAAAACATTTGAGTTAAGTTTATTATTAATACTCATGGGTGTGTGTGTAATATGTATTTAATCTCAATCAGTATCTTATTAACAGATTTAACCCAAAAGAGAGACAAGACATCAAAAATCTTATAAAAAAATCTACCAAATGTTTGGAGTGTTGATAACTGTATAAAGAAATAATGACATGGTCATACAGTAAGATATATAAAGTTGATAGATACATAGAATGATAAATGACAGACAGTAGATAAATTGATAGATAGACAGATAAATAGATTGGAAGATAGATAATATATGAATGAATGTAAGGTAGATAGTCAAATTGATTGACTAATGATTCCAAGATTGCTATTTAAAATACTTTTCATTATAATTGGCTTTCACAAAACACAATTTTTTTGTAGCAAATTAATAGGAATTGAAAAACACAACCATTTTAGAGCCTGTTAAATTAGATTTATCAAAGACAACAGTTTCTAGCAGTTAGTCAAACCTTTACCACAGAACGTCTGTTCAGTATATTGCTTCTGTAATAGGTAGATATGTATTTACTGTGAGGTGTCATTATTAACATATCCCTAACTATATACCACTTTAAAATTTTTAGATAACCAAGAATAGAGAATGGGAAGATCCTGAGATAATGTACAGAAATAATGATACATTGAAAGCACTAAGAATGTGCTTTGAGTAGTATTAGTGTCTGAGAATACAGGATATATTCTATAGACTTATTTTCATAATGTAGCCTTTTTGTTGTAAATAGTTTACCATAGTAAATGTCAGATAACATCAGGTCTGTGTGGGAAGGAATTACACTTATGTCTAAAATGAGGTTTATTTCTTCTAATGAGGGGTAGAAAGTGGTACCTTATGTTCCTGGCTTTTGAATTAGTAATTCCATCTGTTTAACTAGTTGTCAATTTCCTCCAAAAATGCATGATTCTTTGGAAGGATTATGTAATGTTATAAATACCTTCTTTCCAGTATGTAATAGTTAATACAAAATGAATATAAAAATGCAAGTGGTAAAGGTTAAGACACAGAATCCTTGAATGAATATTATGAATTATTATATCACGCAAGAATACATTTTCCAATTATTACATTACTAAGAACAGGTTATATAATGTGTTTTTATGTAATGAAACATGAAATTTTAGGACCTCTTGATCAAATATTATGAAAGATTCTAAGCTGTTTATATCATATTTTATGAATTAAACCCTCACAAAGAGTGTCTTGTAAGATGTTTCTTGTTGCCTTCTGTCTGAAACAAATCCTGATTGTAGAATTTCATTAAAATTTGCTAGTAATAAATCTAAGGGACATGCTCAAGATAAAACTTACCATAAATATTTAGTAGATATTTGCTGGTGAAAATATAATAAACATAAAATACCCTGATGTGTATTAAAAAATTTAAACAGGATTTATTTATTAGTGAATTGATAACATATAGCAGAATTATTGAAGACAGGTAAAACAAAATTAATTTATAACATGTATGCATTAGAATTATATGTAGTAATACCATACAGTTTTTCATTCTTTTAATATATGTATCTATATGTATCTATGTGCTTAGCATTTTGCAAATTTCAGTACACAGTTTTTATAATTATGGACATCTATATGTATTTATAATTTTTATTTAATTTATGTTTCAGTTTCATACATGTGAATTTTTTGAGATTATAATTACATAATTTCTTACATTCTTTTTCTTCCTCCAAACACTTTCATATAACCATCCTCTCTTCCAAATTTGTAACCTCATTTTTCATTATTCATTGTGATATATATATATGTATATATATATATTATATATATATACACATATACATATATATTTTATACGCATACACATATATATGTATATTTCTAAATAAATAAATGCAATGTATTCAGTAGATATAATGCTACTTAAATGCATGTTTGGGGGCTGATCATTTGGTATTAGATAGTCAGTAGGTTACTCTTTTCTGGAGAAAAATATAATCTACACTAATTTTTATTTTTTGAAATAAAATGTCACACACACAGAGACACACATATATATGTATATATATATATATTTATATATATATATATACATCAGATTTGTATAGCTCTCAATACTCATTAAAGAATCTTCTGTTTGTAGTAAATGGAGATCACTATAAAAGCCATATGTGTGTATGTCTATATATTATATACAATATAATATATATATATATATATATATATATATATATAGTGTGTGTGTGTGTGTGTGTGTGTGTGTATGTGTGTTACTTGAGGTGAGAATGCTGCTCTGGGAAACAATAAAAGACTAACAATATTTTAATTACTAGACATGCGAAAGCTTTGGAGTTGTCGGTCAGTTGAGAATAAGCAATTCATAAGAAAGTATCAGCTATTCCTCGCAGATTTTATTGGTAAGTCCCTATTACTGAAGAGCCAATGCAATTCAGACATAGGTAGTGATGATGAACAGTGATGTGTCTGACACAGAAGCTTCCTCCCTGAGCACTAGCCCACATTGTATCAGACAGTGCTTACCAAGAGAACAAATCAATCACCAGTCATAATTAGACGTGTAACATGGGAAACTACAAATACTATCATGGCAAGATATCAACAAAACTGCAATAGTGGCACTTAATATCTTGGTGGAAGCCACTAAATATTTACTTTTCCTTATGGCCTGTTAAATAAGATGAAATTAACGACAACTACTGTAATCCTAACCAACTTTCCATGGGTGGTGAGGCCAAGATATCTAGAGGAGAATGTAATATTGCCTTAACCAGTAAGATTTTCATCTGCATTGCTGCTTTGTGATATATATATATATATATAGATAGATAGATAGATAGATAGATAGATAGATAGGTGTAGTTCTTAATGTTCATCACAGAAGCTTTGCTATGCACCAGATGGATAACATGCCTGAAAGCCACAATGAAGAACAAGCAGATAACAATGACCCATAAGTTCCCATCTGTAATGAACACATACCTATATGCAATTAAATGATAAAGATGTATTTGGTGAAAAGACGCCAATTACAAAGTTTTTCCATGTGATTTTCTAGTCTACTGTGCACTCAAAGAATCTGGTATAGGGCATTTCATAAATTAAGAATTAACTTTTAGAACTAGGTTACTTTTATTAAAATTTTAGTATTTTTATCACACATAATACCTATATTTTTGCCCACTTGCCATGTTTCTCAATTTTAATAAGTAAATTTAAATATTAATTAACATAAGGCTTCCTGAGATTCCCAATAATATGAGGATAATTCAAAGGGGCTCTGAAAATCAGTTTAAAGTGTCTGTGGAAATGTTGTAAATATAGTTTTAATGCAATATGTATTGAATAAAGGCTAGTTCTCACCAGAATGTTAATTTATTTAGTTTGTGTTAATGGCACACACAGTGCATAACAAATTGCTTCTTATTCTTCCACAGAACCTGGAATACTTACAAGGATATTTGTAGTGGCTGTTTTTGTGTGTCAACTTGACACAAGCTGGAGTTAACACAGAGAAAGGAGCAGAGTTAAGGAAATGCCTCCACAAGATTTAGCTGTATGTCATTTTCTCCATTAGTAATCAAGAGGGGAGGGCCCATTGTGGGTGGTGCCATCCCTGGGCTGGTAGTCTTGTGTTCTATAAGAAAGCAAGCTGAGCAAGCCAGGGGAAGCAACTCCATAGCTAGTTGCTTCCTTTCAGGTATTCAAATAAGTCCCAAAAGTTCTAAGAGCTGAGTACCCAATTTTTCTTACTTAGGCCATTGGGGGATATTCAAAGCCAAACACATAACACATTATTATTATCAAAACATCAAGTGATTTGTGTTTTAGTCATTACCTCATGCAAGTTTGAGTATATTATGATAATATTACCAATTCATAAAAAGATGTACTTCTCAGGCCTAACAAAATATGTTAAAATATTTTCCTTTTATGTTAAGATGCATTGTTGCTGTCTGAGAGAATATGCCTTCAAGTGTGGAAATCTAAAGGATTTCCACTTTAGAGGTAAATAATGCAAGCATTATTTTCACCAACCCATCACTGATAAGAAGGAATATGAGTGTTAACTGGAAGAGAGAGAATGACTCCCAGACACCTTGAAAACTTCAAAGAGAAAACAAGTCTGACTGCATACTTTATCCATACTATCATGTTTGTGCCTATGACCAAGAATTGCTGCCAGTGTTTTTCCAACAGTTCTTTCAGAAATTTCTCTTTAATTCCATCATTTTTGTTCATTTGCTCTGTATATCCATTTCTTGCCTCAGCAGCAAAAGTTTTCAAGTCTCATAGTCACAGTGTTAATGTCTGCAGAGAAGAAAGGTTGTTCTCTTTTCAAACCTCTGTCATTTGTTATAAAGTTTATACTGTACAGTAATTTTTCTTTCTTATTTTCAAGTTGTACAATGTGCAACATTAGTTTTCCTTTCTTTGGTCAAATAAATATAGAAAAAGATCTATCTTTTCAATACACTTCCATCTTCAGAGGAATTATTCTAACTTTGTATTTGCATCTGTTGAATAAACTGCATATTTTATATAAGATCAGACACCAAGAAATAGCATTTATGCTGTATCAGAAAAAAATGTATGAAATGTGGGACATATTTAAGTATATTTGTAAGGGCTTGGAATTAATTTATAGCTATGTTTTTAGACAAATTTTCAGACTTTACCATCACATATTTTCAATATTAAATTTTATGCTATAAAGCCAGAATAGTGGCTTAAGTGAGGAGGGTTGTCCAGGAAACTCTAATGATCTGTTTCTCCTTTCTCAGCAGTAGAATTATAGACAGAAGTTAACCCAGGGTTCATGGTGCTATTACAAGTAGTTTATTAACTAGCGATATACCTAGACATTCTCCTGTCTAAACATATTTAATTTTATTCTATAAAATTTTAGTATTTCATAAGATGTACTTGACAAACAAATTTCAAATATAATCATATGATCATGATATATAATACCCTAGAAATTTACTTGTGGAAATTATTCTATATCAACATAGTAAAGTATAAGATGTAACTTTTTCACTGTCATTTTTTTAAAGAATGAATCCTAATTACTAAGCAAATATATCTATAAAGAATAGTATAAACAAAGAGAGTTACTTAGAAATCTAAAAGTTTGCTGGATAAAATTGTTTTTTAGTCTGCCCCATATCCTAATATCCTTTCTTTTTTAAACAATAAAGGAATTATAAATAAAAAAAATGACTTTTATGTACTATATGTCCTATAGTACGTTCACAAGTCATATAGAATTATAAGAGCATAAGTAAATATATATCACCTTTCTGAAATTTCAACATACTAAATTACCAAAAGAACATATAGATCTTAAAAATTTGTAATAAAATTTGATTTTGAACTAGGTAATAATTTCTAATATAAGTACATATTTTAAAATATACAGAAAATTAATATTAATTAATATAAGCTTTTTATACTTTTTAACAATATTTTCTTTTACCATACTAAACTACATGGACTAGTAACATCAAATTTTATATGCTTTGTAGTAGAAATTTCTGAGAAATATTTACATATGAACAAACAAAGTATGTACTTTAAAACATGACTGGAAATTGTTTGACATTTTCATAGCAATAGAAATATATTTTCATCAACTTGAAGTGGATACTTTTGTCATTTTCTTGCAGATTCAAGCACTCAAGATATAAAAAATAATTTGACTATTTACCTGAACTCATTTTGGGGAAAAAGGGCATTTGTTCCTAAACCCAGGAGACATCACAAGTCCTACTGCTTCAAGATTTCACTACTATAAAAGAACAGATTTCTTGTGGGGTAGCAAGTAAATATTACAATCAATAATTCAGAGCAGTTCTATTTAACTTTGTAGTTAACTCTGTAGTTATTTCAGGTTAGAGGACAAATTAATGAGTGATAAATTCCCAAGATTCCTCTCTGTTCCCATTGGTACAAGTATCCCATGAAATTTTAAGTCTTTGTAGCAGCCATTCCTGATATACAATAGATTCCTAGTCAACAGAGTAAAATAATTGGTTCCTTCAGCTAAGCATTGTAACATTTGGTAACATAGCAACAGGTAAATAGAAGGGAATAAAACTTGTTTGAAATGTTAATTGTTGCTAATGCAATGGCATAGATGTGATTTTTTTAGAAGATTTTTATATTTCTAAACCTGGAACTAGAGAGATTGTTGAGTAATTTAGTTTGAGCTGTTTAAAATTTAATGTATCTATGAATCACCTGGAGATCTAGTAAAAATGTAACTTTTGATTCAATAGCTCAGAGCTGGAGATGAGAGATACTGCTTGTCAAATAAACACCCATCTGTCCCCATCTTCACCCACACACAAATGTTGCTGGTGAGCTGGCCCGACTTCAAATATTTCACCTCCACTTTACTTTACTCTTTGTTAACCAGCAAAATTGAGATCCCCAGTACCTAGGTGAGGTGGCACCAGACAATCTATAATTTTAGTCCCTGAGCTTGTCATGCCTTCTTTTGCCGCTGTGGCTACTGGCACACAAACAGCATACAGACACACTTACGCATGCACATAAAAAGAAATCTAGAAAGGTAAAGGATATTATACCTTATTAAAGGCAAAATACATGGGTATTATATTTTGAATGCTCTACAGCAAGAATAATAAAACTTTTATATTCCATTTGTTGTGCTAAAATTAAAATATTAAAAATTAAAAATCTACAAATGGCATATTATCATACTTTGTATATGTGTCCATTGCATAATTCAAGAGATATTAACTCTGAATTTATAAAGGAAGTTTCATTAGAAGAAGTAATAATTGAACAGTAACGTATACGGAATGAGAAATAGGAAGAATTATAGATATAATCAAGTGAGGAAGTATACAATTTCATGTCCATAGGTGCTATTGCAACCAAACCTCACATTAAATGTTTTCTTTTATAAGTATTGCCTTGGTTATTATATCTGTCTACTACAGTAAAACATTAGCTGAGACAATATCTTTATTCTTTCTATAAGTAAGCAAAACCTTAATTTTCTTTATGCTTTGGATTCAAAGAAGATATGTGTGAGCTCAGTATCAGGAGCTATTAAGCAAGATAACTCCTTGGACACTTCATAACAAAGGGTTTTTGTTTGTTTGTTTGTTTGTTTGTTTTTGTGTTTTGTTTTGATTTTGTTTTTTGTTTTTGTTTTTTGGTGTGAATTTCTTCCCATTTGAAGACCCAGAATTTGGTAAGTACTTTTAGAATACATAATTGACTACAAAGCCATGTTCTTAGCCATCCAGTAAGTAACTTACAAAATTTTATCGGTAACTTTTTCATCATGATTAATTTAGAGTGTTGAGGATTGTTGAACATAGCTATACAGACTTGTGCCAATTCATTTAATAATTGTGAACATGTCTTTCATTCCGTTTTTACTTAAGGAGTTAATATAAAAGCTTTAATTCTCAAACTCAATAGTTAAGTCTAAATATAAAGGACAACAAATTGTTGAAAGGCAATGAAATTATTGTACAATCATCTAAAGAATTCTAAATGGTGATTAATTTCCATTTCTGTATTCTAATATTTTTACTTGGTATACATATACCATGGTGGGGACATAATTGTCTTATAAAAATAAACCATTATTGTATACTTCTTATAATAATGGAATAAAAGGAAATAAAAGAGGTCATTGTCATAAATTTAGCATAAGCTAAGATTGGTGGTACAGATCTGAAATCCCAGCACTAGATAAGTTAAAAGTTGAAGGATCCCATGTATCAGCTGATCCAACTTAATAGGGTTTCAGTTCACATACTGATATACATGTAGGGCTGGAGACATCACTCAGTGCTGAAGACACTGGATGTTCTTCCAGAAGACTCAGATTCAACTCTGAGCTTTTCAAACGCTTACAACATTTTGTATCTCTATTTCCTCAAGATTAGACAACCTATCTGGGTTCAGCAGGCATCAGACATGCATGTAGGTCACAGACATCCATGTAGACAAGTGTTGAATTATCGTTATATTAATATAGATTCATAAATTAGTACAGTGGCAGTTATTCCTTCACTAACTAATTCCCTAATAACCACACAGAAATACTAAGATGTATTAAAATTGCCTTCAATCAAATACTGAACAATTATAACTCCATTCCACATCTCCAAAATAGGCTTCCTCGCAAACAATATTCCTGTTTTTTTGTTTTGTTTTGTTTTGGTTTTTTTTTTTTTTTTTTTTGTTTTCTTGCATTTTCTGTCCTTTCTTGATCCAGTTCTTTTCTCCTGAGTTTTCTCTACGCTTTTAACTTTTGGCTCCTACCTTCACTTCCTGTCTCTTTTTCCAACCTTTCTAGAATTAGAAGGTTCTCTTTATTCCTCTGAAGCTGTTGCGCTTACTGGAGCCTGATGTTGGACGCCAAACTGTTGCGCTTACTGGAGCCCGATGTTGGACGCCAAACTGTTGCAGCCCGTACTGCCCGTTCCGGTCCGAGGGTCAGGGTCTAGCGAGAGAGAGAGTGGGGATAAAGGGGAAGAGACGCGAAGAATGGAGACAAGACAGAGATTCTGATCAAGTCTCGTTTATTGAAGGGAATTCTGAGCTATTTATAGGCTTTTGCCACGTGCCTTGTAGGCACGTGGATACCACGTGCCTTGCAGGTGTTGATATGACGTAAGCCTTACAGGCATCTATAGCGTGGACAGCACGTGCACCGCAATGCCTTGCAGGCGTGGATAGCACGTGTGCCTTACAGGCATGTATGGTGTAGATAGCACGTGGACAGCACGTGAACTGCATGCCTTGCAGGCGTGACTACCACGTGCACCTTGCAGCTGGGGCCAGTAAACAGCAACACAAAATATGTGGGATATCAGAATGTGCTTCAGCTGTTGTAGGCTATTGAAAACCAAATCTTTCATCAAGGTATATGGTTCCAGATGGCTGCAAAGTTGATCTAGCCACTTTCTGCTAAAGTCGGCTCCCAACATGAAGCTATATATTGTCTTGTTGGTTTTAATTATCAAGGCAGGGAATGAATGATGAGCAATGGTTGTACAAACTTGAGACAGGAGATTCTAGGAATAAACATACAAAAGCCATTTTCAGACTGAATCAAGATATGAGGGCAGAGAAATCAGCATTGGAATAACAGAAGAATAACCTTTACAGAATGAACAATAACATTATGCTTGCAGTCAGGCATTTTATTATTAAAATGATAAAAAATGATCATTTTGTTTAGTGTTAATATATGCATATGTTACAATACTTGAATATTTATATATAATATATATATAAATGAGAGTTAAGTTCTGATAAATATCTTAGACTTACAAAAGTTTTCAGTCTCCCTATATTTTAATTATCAAAGAGAGAATTTTAACCATTTGAAATGAGCCCTGTAAAATATGTTCCTGTTCTTTGAAGGACAACACAAAATGATGAATTTGATAAAGAATCAAGTCAGGCATAGAATTAAAACAGCTAAGGAAAAACTCAAAAATTAAAATATAATCCAATGTACGTTGTTGATACTCTGTTTAGAGATACAGCACGATATTGTTTGATGAGTCAGACCCAGAATTTTCTTCTAGGATGTAAAAGGAACAATGGGCTTAGATATAATAATAGTAGTAATAAAACAAATACATTTAAACTAAAGATAATGTTTAATAATGCAACAGTTCACACACTCATATTCTATTAAACAATATAGCTAATTCACATTTCAAATGACAAATTGACATTTATCAGAAATACTAATGCAAAGTAGTACATTGACAAAGAAACAGTCATCAGGTTACACAAATATAATTACACTTCTAATTTTATAAAACTTACACTGGAATAAACATTCTTCAAACTATAATTAAAATAGTACAGAAATAATGTTAACCATTTTAAGAGTCCTTTCATTTCTGACTTTTTAAGAATATATCCACTGACATGATGGTATGTTAGTATCTAAGAATAAATTAATAAATTATTATATAAAAATATATAATTATAATATGATATATGTTCAAAGCAGAGTATTTGTTCACAGTAATTGTTATCAGAATAAATTAATCCTGCCAAATGCTTTTTAGCATATAATATATTGATTTATATTAAATCATTATACTATTAATTTTTCATATCCAGTCATCAATTGATCTCATAAAGCCAGGTGGTCACCTTACACTTAATGACTAGTATAGAACAATAAGGTCAAAGAGAGATTAAATACATTTTGATGTAGCAAATTGGCTTTCTGAAAAGTAGTTTAATTAATATATTCATGGAAACATGTTTATATTGTACCTACTGTGTCCTGGGCATTCTTCCAGGCACGGTCACAATGAAAACAATACATTTTCCATAGACATTCAGTAGGCATGAAAAATAAAACCTCCCTCTAGTTTTAGTTGTATAGATTCTTAAAATGTAACTTCTCTTTACTTAGAATAGAATCATAATCCATTGTTAAGACATCATTGCATCCCAGGTGAGTTGATATTTGGTAAAAAAAAAACCAAAAAAACAAAAAAAACAATTCTACTTAATAAACCAGGATATTTGTTTTTAAGAAAAATTACTAATTTTGGATTCAGAGGATTTTTTGTTATATTTTAAAATATATACCTATTATAGATGCTATGAGTAACTGTTTCTCAGAAACACTTTGGCATTTGTTTATGGAGCCAGAGAGTAAGTGTTGGTTGTATCAACTCATTCTTTCCATTTATTTACTATCTTTTATGCCTTTTGAATTAACTCTAATAAATGGGACTTTAGCTCCTCTACACATTTTTTTAAGGACCTACCTTAGAATATAATAAAATATAACAAATATAATGTTAACCATTTTAAAGAGTCCTTTCATTTCTGACTTTTTAACAATATATCCATTGACATGATGGTATGTTAGTTTCTAAGAATAAAATAACAAATTGATAAATAGAAATATATAATTACAAAAAGTAATATTTTTCATGTAAAGATAGTAAAGCAATATTATTATCTTTACAGAATTATCATAAAGATCCCAACACACATATATGACCACATGCCATATTGAAAATTTTATATTTCTAAAATTACATAATTATACTATTATATCGCTTTTAGACTATGCAATGCTCTTTAAAGTCCAGTGATATAATTCTGTGGATAAAGTTCTTTGATTCCAGGCTTGACTACCAGAGTTTAATTCATAGTACCCACATGGTGGAAGGAAAGACCTGACCCCTGCGAGTTTTTCATCATCCCTTCAATGTTTGCCATAACACCCACATCCTTCTCCACCCACAGAAATAAAACATAAATAAAATATACTTTAAAAGTTCACTTAATTTTAAATGACCTGGTTTTTCATATTTTATATAATAATTATTTTTGGAAGATTAACTAAATGAATACTTCACAACTGTAGGACCCTAAGAAGGAACTACATGTAAATGTGATGTATATTCATGTTTCTCAGAGAGATTATAGAGCTCTGAGCTCTGTATTTGTATGAAGATTTCTTTTAAAGTACTGTTTTCCTTACATATTTGAGAATCTTTCATTTCTATATTTCAAGATGTTGGTGTTTATTCTTTATAATTCTAGAATTAATGTCAGAGGAGGGATTTGCAAGTAGATTTTTAAGTCTCATCTAATGTTGTATCTTAGTTTAAAATGCATTGCCTTTTAAAGACAGTATTTCAGAATGTCAACATAAATGGTAGTCAAATTGATGTTTAATACTAATTTGTTTATTTATGCCAGTCTGCACTTAAATGGTAAAAAGGTAGGTATCAAAAAATAAATATTCTTTTATTTAAAACACTGAAGTACATGTCCTTTTAGTTCACTGCCATAAATCCCATTAGTGTTAATTGCAGATTTGCATGTGCATTGAGAAAATAATATACCTCATTATTCTTGAGTAACAGCTACTGACTTTTAAAGGCCATTTACAATATGTGACAGAAAACAAATAAAGCAACCACTTAGCTTTAGGAAATTTTTTTTCATATACCAGAATATATAACAAAGGCTTTCATAAACAGTCCCTTGCCATGAATTAAATTTTAGTTTTGAAACACCAAGATCTTTAAAATATCTATGCTCATGGTTTAACTAGTTAGTGAGTCTTAGTGCCATAATACATTTTCTTGTAACTCATCATGACACTCAGGAATATATGAATGGTGTACTTTCCTCTGAGACAGATACAATCTGACTTTTCTACTGCAGTTTGCATTTGCTTCATGATAACAGTTTTCTGTTCTGTTTTGATGGATACACTTTGTGCTGGGCTTCTTCTATTAGGTCTATCTATACAGATCATTAGTTGACATACTGGTTTGGAAGTCTGGGTATATTGCTGTTTAATTCTAACTTATTTAAATATTATAAATATTAACTTTTTTGTACATAGTTGACAAAATATTTTTTTCTTTCTGTACATTGTCTCTTTAGTTGGGTGGTTGATTTTGTTGATTTAAAAATTATCTTTTAATATCATATGATCTCACTTATCAAGTCTTAGGTTGTTTTTAGTACTGTAAGAGTTGTTTGAAGAATTTTCTCATGCATACCTATATTTAAGGTATTTTTCAATTCCTTTCCTCTGTAAGCTTCTTGTACATTTAGTCATTTCTTTTTTTAAGTTAGGGAAATTTTTCTGTAGAATTTGGTTGAAGATGTTTTCTGCCCCTTTGAATTGAGAATTTTTACTCTTTTTCATTCTTATTCTTAGGTTAGGTCTTTTCATAGTGTCTGAAATTTCATGGATATTTTTGGTTAGAAACATTTACATACGGCATTTTTTTTTTACCAATGCATCAATTTTTTCTATAGTACCTTCTATGCCTGAGAGTCTCTCTTCCATTTCTTGTATTCTCTTAGAAATGCTTCTGTCTGTAGGTGTTCTACTTCCTATATGGTACAGAACTAAATAGAGAATTCTCAGAAATCTCAAATTTCCAAGAAATGTTAAATGAAAGAAATGTTCAATGTAAATCAAAACTATTCTAAGATTCTATCTTACACCAATCAGAATGGCTAACACCAATAACTCAAGTACCAGCACATGCAGGCATGGATGTGGAGAAATGGGAACACTCCTCCATTACTTACGAGATTGCAAACTTCTACAACCACTCTGGATATCAGTCTGGCAGTTTCTCAGAATATTGGAAATAATTCTACCTGAAGACCCTGCTATACAACTTCTGGGCATATACCCAAAAGGTGCTCAAACATCTCACAAAGACCCATGGTCTATTATGCTCATAGCAGCCTGATACATAACACACAGAAACAGGAAGCAACCCAAAAGTCCTTTAACTGAAAAATGGATAGAAAAAAAAAAAAAACATAGTTCATTTACATAATTGAATACCATCAGCTATCAAAAACAAGGACACCATGAAGTTTGTAGGCAAATGGATGTAGGTAGAAAACATACTGAGTGAGGTATCAAAGACTCAAAAAAATACATGCATGGTATGCACTCACTGATAAGTAGATATTAACCATAAAGTACAGGATGCCCATGATATACCCCAAAGAACCAAAGAAGGAAGACCTAAGCAAGGACGTTTAAATTTCACTTAGAAGAAAGAATAAATAGTCATAGGAGACAGAGGGAGGAAGGGATTTGGGAAGTAGAGGAGATAATGAGGGAAATGGGAGGATGGGAGTCAAGATCAGGAGCAAAAGGAGAGACAAGAATGGCCAGAGGGACAAGAGAATGAATGGACTGTAGCTGGAGGGAGGGAGGTTAAAGAAGGAGATGTCTAGAAAATCCCAGAGCTCTGGGATGGAGGAATCTCCAAGGACTCATAGGGAAATTAACTGAAATGCCTAACAGTGGAGACCTGAAACCAAAAGAAACCAGGCAGGACCACCCCCCTTCCCCCAACCCTACCCAGTGAAGGAATAATGACACTGACACCGACCTACGCACAAAAGAGTTGAAAAGAAAAATTTCAAACAAAAATTTGTCGTATCTAAAAGCAAATAAGGGACAAAGATGGATCAGACACTGAAGGAATACACCACCTTGGGACCCGTCCCACGGATAAACACCAGTTCCTGACACTGTTAATGATACTATGTCATGCTTGCAGATAAGTCTAGCATACTGTATGTCCACTGAGAATTTCTACTTAGGATATGACTGAGACAGATGCAAATACCCATATCCAAAATTGCATCGAGGTTGGGGACCCTTACTGAAGTGCTGGGGAAAGGACTGAAGTCCCTGAAGAAAATAAAATCTCCACTGGAGGATCAAAAGTGTCACCGAATCTGGATGGTTGGTAGCTCTCAGAGAATAAAGCTTCAACCTAAGAGTGTACAGAGGCTGGACCGAGGCTCCAGGCACATAGGGCTATTTTATCTGGCCATAGTGAAAGAAGATGTGCCTATCCATTCAAAAACTTGATGTGTCAGGGTTGCAGGATATCAGAGGTGGGGGACAAACTCTCAGAGAAGAAGGGGAAGGTTATGGGAAGATGTACTCTGTGATGAGAAGGCTGGGACACTGGACAGCAGTTGAGATATAAATAAATAAATAAATAAATAAATAAATAAATAAATAAATTCCAAGAAAAACCCCAAAGAAATGGGGGATTCCTTGAGACTTTTTCAGTCTATATTTTAGCACAATGAAAATTGTTGTAGTATTGATGAATGTGAATGTCAGCAACAGAATAAATGGAATTATCAGTGAGAATGAAGGCAAGCAGGCGAAACAGGAAATTTCTGTAGTACATTTGCTTTAATCTAGCCTGCTCTCAGAAAGTTTCACCTAGATTTGTACAGGGTTTCCTACTTCAAATAACCTCATAGAGAAGATCCATCATAAAATGACCAGATTCTTTGTTTTACTTAGCTGTGATTGCAGTCAAGTCAACCACCAAAATTAGCAACCACAGACTGCTATATAGGCAAAATTTATTCTCTGAGATATTACTACAGATATATTTCAGTTTCTATAACAATTCATCTGCATAACAACAAACATTAAGAAAAGCAATTAATGTACTGATACAACATAGAGTTTCTCACATTGATACTTTGTAGATGTGGTTGTGATATTGGCCTTGGGGTTTGAGTTTAGAGTATTTTTGGTTTGATATTTCCTGACCTTCACTGACATTCTTATGACCCTCCAACACTTTCTCAGCTTCCTGGCTGTGAGTCAATGTTCTTGGAAAATTTCCCAGATGATTTGTAGCAAAGCATGTAGAGTAAGGACCTCAGGGTCACAGATGTAGAAGTGCAAATTCTGAAGGACAAAGTAAGTACACTCAGTATAAAAGTTGTTTATGACTTAGCAATTTTGCCTTGACTAATTAATATATACAAATATCAGTGAATATAACAAGTATAAGACAATTGTATAAAGTGTAAAAAAGCTTCATAAAGATTATATGATTAAATCAAATATAGATTAAAATGTATCTGGAAATGAATTATAATTCTAGTTGAGTTTTGTTTCAATAGTCATTTCTCCAAGTTCAATGCGTTGTGTATATGTTGTCTTCAGCAACTGGGCTTTCCCATCAATTTGTGGAGAGAAACCAGTAGCATTGGAAATACTCTAGGGTTCCCATGGGATTTCATTGGACAGAAACATTATTAGATATAATCTATTCCTAAAACCGAAAGACTTATTTAATGACAAGAGATGTGCAGTCCTGTTTCCCATTAATTGATGATTCCATTTAGGTCACTTTCATCCAAAAATCCCGGAAGCTTGAAAGACCATGTAGCTTGAAAATATAATATAAAAAATTAGTAGATTTTATAGAAACATAATGTCATCCAAGAAACATGAGTCTTTTTTCTCTTTATTATTACAAACTTTTTAAGATTCTCCATTCAGATATAATTTTCTGCATATTCTAAAACAGGGTCAAATTCTTAGTTCTATTGAATATACTTTAGAGTTGAGAAAATATGTGCATAAGTTTCCTGAGATAGACCCTTTAAAAATTGATATATTTCTTATTAAAGCTTTCACAATTAAATTTTGAGGGTACATAAATGTTGATATTAACTTATTAACCTTCAGTTCTGTTTCTATGTGCAAAAAAATATTTATCTATAATATTCTATTATTTCTTAGGAACATTTTCATCCTAATTAGAAACATCTACTAAAATCTTATAGCATTATCAAATCAAAAAGAAATCATGCAAGCAAATTGTATGAAAATTAAGATTTATTTACTTAAATATTCTCAATATCACTCACAAACAACTTATCTAAAATATGTATTATGAATATTAAATAGCATGTCTGGACATTTTCATTGACTTGTTGGCATTGGATTGTTTCTTTATGTGTTTTTCTATTTGCAGTATTAAAAGATGTTATATTTAAAATATTCGTGCATAGAACCATAACTAATGAATTATGTTACAAAAATGTTAACATAGCTTTATGCATCAGCACTCTTCTGCATACATATAGTCATATTCCTTTGGTAAATATTCTGGTCGTGTCTAGTGCATATTTGTATACAGGATTAAAAGTATGAATTATTTCCATGTGTTTTATTACTTTGGAAATCATAAAATATTGACCACATTTTTGAAAGAGCAATTAATTCCTAGTAATATATAAGAAACAAAGAAATTTTATGTAATTCTATTGATCAACTCTTAGAATAAAGCACCTTTTAAGATAAAATAAATATATTAATAGTGATGATTTGTTTTCATGTGAAGTCACTTTTAAACGATAGTAAGTAATTTATTTATTTTTTAGTGTATACATACTAAAGAAATGATATAGTAAATGAAAGAACATTCAGCCACAACTCTTAGTATCAAAGTCTAAAAATTAAGAACAAAAAAAATTTCTATCTAAACATAGTATTCAACATTCTCTTGATTTGGCAATGTTCCAGATGTTCCTGCTCTGTGTCAATTTATACAACTCAATACTCAGTGTAAGATAGCACAGAGTCTCGGGACTCATATTAGCAATCACTGCAGTATATTTAAAATTTCAATAGCTAAGTATCCAATTGCAATAGAAATATTTCAAAAGTGGAATAGGATCTTAAAATATAAATGTTATACAACATGAAGAAACTTTTAGCACATATGCACAAGACATTCACATACAAACAATGCTACAGTGTTTACCAAGAATCTTAAGGAAAGTTAGAGACAATGACATAAGTTTATTTTCTGTTAGTGGAGTAAGAAAAAAATTGACTTTTCTGAATTTTATTAGGTAAATTGCCATCTGGAAGATATTATATTTGCATTAATATCAAAATTTTTACCCATTTATTTTGAATAAGTTATTCTTTCTGTTATAATATTCTATGACATAAAAATTGACTATGAGAATGTATATAGTAAAAAAAGATACACAGACAGATTACATAAAGAAATGAAAGGAGTCCATAAATAAGCTGCAATTGATTTTAGGCAGGAATGCCATTGTATATCAATGAGATAAAAAGGTTTTCTTTTGAACAAATCAGTTTCTGTAATAAAATATGAATGAATAATAAACCAAGATGAATCCTTCTATACATTATGCGCATATCTCAATTTAAAATAGATTGAAGACCTAAATGTAGAAGCCAAAATTGTAAAACTCCAAAATGTAATGTAGTTTTCATTACTTTGGGTTCAGTAAAGCTATCTTAACAAGAATACTCAAAACTAAGTCTCTCTCTCTCTCTCTCTCTCTCTCTCTCTCTCTCTCTCTCTCTCTCACACACACACACACACACACACACACACATACACATACACACACACACACACACAAACACACACACATATACACAAAGATGTGCATATGATCAGATAGCATCACCAACTAGGAAATTAGTAGAGATATGAATTACATTGCTCTTCTTAGTTATTACAAGATGAAATGATAAAGTGTGGTACATTCAATTTTATGTCATTATATTGATTACTGGCTCGAAAGTTTATGTCCATGTTTGGATATGTTAAGGCAGTATGATTTTCTATCTCATGATTTTCGCTTTTTAGAAATAGGGTTGGATCAAACATGCTTGTCACACTTCTGGGCAGTTCATGGAGTCAGAGGCTGAACACTAGTCCTGTCCTTCAGCTGTCAATTCCATGTTGTACATACTGCACTTGGACATAGAATCTGGATTTCCCAGCAGACTTTTCCCTCATGCACATGCTTTATCATCATCATCATCATCATCATCATCATCATCATCATTATTATTATTATTATTATTATTATTATTATTATTCAACATTTTATCTATTTCATTCCAGATGTTATCCCCTTTCTCCATTCCCAACCCCTTTAATCCCCATTCCATCCCTCTTTCTCCTTTTTAGCTTTTATGCCTTTTAAATTACATGCAAATGTTAAGGTCAGTTTTAGGTTGAGGAACTAGCAATGCAATACATACAAATAGTCAAGGAACAAGCAAGACAATAAACTTAGATAGTCAAAAAATAAGCAGAACAATAAACAGTGTCCCTTGATCACTATTTCTAAGGATTCATGAGGATGACCAAATAGCTGAGCCTACTTCCCTGTGCTAACCCAAAGTCATTTTCATGCCTAAAGCCTACTTCATTGTTCTAGCTTAAGATTTAGATGCCTGCCTGTAATTAATTCTTTGCTCTAGCCTAGGATTTATATTCCTGCCTGAAATTACTATGTTCTACCCTAATGTCAGATTCCTGCCTGTAGACCATTTCTTTGTCCTTGGGCAATGTCATATTCCTGCCAAGCAGTCTAATGTCAGATTCCTTCCAAGCAGACAATTTTCTTGTCCTTGGCCAAATTACCCTGCCAGGCAGCCCCAAAATCTCTTCACATCTCCTCCTTTTTAATTGCATAAACCAGACTGAGCCTGTCTTAGGTGGTTCTGACAAGAATGTTTTCCTTACTCATTGTGGAATATGCATTATCAAAGCAATGCATTTCTGTCTTAGGTTGGTAAGGCTCTATGCAGAATCTTACCCATCCTTGGCTTGCCAGCCTGTTTAATTAATAATTCTGTCTGGGGGTCCATTTAGGGTTTCAAGTCATGTACTTTTGCTGACAACATGTGGATGTTGTTAAAGACAAGCTTTAACACAATGGGCAGGAATAAATATATTCCCAGGACAAAAAGGAGTAACATGATCAAGCTATATATGCTGTTCTTAGGGTTTGACCAAAATGAAAGTACTAACCTCAAGCCATGGGTAATTTTATCAGCATTATCTGCAGCATTAAAGCTCAAAAGAGCAGCATCCTTTAAATTAATAATCTCACCATGCAAAGTTAAAACATCCAGAGAGGTCTTAGAATTATGCCAAACACCCTACAAGTGTCTTTAAACATTTTTAAAATTATAATGACTACCATTGTAAATTTTAGAAGTAACACAAATCCAGTGGTATTTGTTATGACACTCGAGATGGCTTCTATATCTTAATCACTGAACCTCCTTCTGATAATCTGAATAGGAAAAAGAACATCGATTCATTGTTCCATACACCTGTATAAATCCTCTTGTATATTCAGCACATTAGTAACATTTTTTTTTGCTAAATGATTAACAAACAAAAGAAGCTGTCTTGACTTCTTGTGTCAAAGCTACTACAGAAGCAGCAATATTAGCAATTAATGAAATTAAAGCTGTTATACCAGCAATAATCAAGCCCACTGCCCTCTTGCTTCGGCTTAAAGCCTAATTCACTTCTTCCAGCACTTTCAAGGTTTTTTCAGAGAATCAAGGTTTTCTAATACTCAGGGCAGTAAGACAAAATCTGGTTGATAGACCCTAGTAACAGACATTCCAGGTTTCAACACACTAACACAATTAGAAAGTATACAGTCAATCCAACTTACAATAAATACTGTAGAAGAGACAAAAGTAATTTTAACTTGACAACTAAAAGAGCCTTAATATATGCACTAACACTTATTTTTTGAAATTCAGATCTTGTCCCAACTTGATCTCTTGTTATCATAACATCATAGAGAACTACAGCTAACTTCCATATATGTCTCTGAAAATGTCCAGATTCAACCTTCCAAATGAAGACCGTTATTTCCAATATTGCAGTGATTTCTAGACCAGTATTGAATCCTGAAAAGTTCTGATAGAGCTTTTTGTAATAGTTTGTGTGTATTCCATTGGCCAAGATTTTTATGTATATTTTTTACTCAGAATATCTAGATGTCCAGTTCTGTAAAATCTTGGATGTTAATGGGCAGACTCAGAGTCATCTTTGTAAAAAGACATCTAGGGTTATGTCAGTGTAGTGAAAGGAGGAAGCAATCATATCAGCAGCCATCTCTCCTTCCTCTGCTACTGACACCCTCTGTCTCTCTGTCTCTCTGTCTCTCTGTCTCTCTGTCTCTCTGTCTCTCTGTCTCTCTGTCTCTCTCTCTCTCTCTCTCTCTCTCTCTCTCTTTCCAACCTGCTTCCCTTCAATACCCCCTCTTTATCCCTCAGTGTCTCCTCAGCCTGCTCCTGACCTCTTGTACTTTATATTTTTCTTAATGGAAATATACTGCGATATTTTGTGTGAATACTTTTGTGTGGCTCTCAGAAGTCACTTTCCCTTCTAGGACACAGACACTTGCTTGTAAACAAATTCCTTGAGAAACATATTTGAATGTTCCCTACTAAGACCAGAGTTTTCAGTTCCACTTCTTCTCACTGTTATATATTTTTCTCTGGTTGACTCCCAGGAAATCTAAGGAATAAATGCCATCTTAAAGTTCAAAGATACATTCATAAAGAAAACCCCAAATCTGATTTGTCTAAATAACAAACTTTTATTTGTAGTTAGTGGCTCTAATAACCTTCAGATAATACCTTCTACTCTGTTGATATTTGTGTTGCTATGTTTTCCTATGAATGCCAATTAAGTGTCATTGCTATTAGTTGAGGCATATAGTAATGGTTTCATAGTCAATTGGAATACTGGCTAAACTACCAGAATAGCTCTGGACAAATAGATAAACCATGTAATTCAATGTAATCCATTTGTGATTTGATAATCAGTTTGTGATGTTTGATATGTTTTTCAGATTAATCAATGGATAATGATTTCCCATGAACAAGTCTCAATAATAATAAGTCTAAATCATTCTGGGAGCTTCTATGCAAATCCCCAGGAGATCTTTGGTCATCCTTTCATGCCTCAAAATTGATCCAAATCTGACAGTGCCATATAGATCCAAACCTCGGACATGAGAAACAGATTGAAAACATTAACGAAGATGAGAAGAAATTAACATCACAATCTCTCACCAATGAGATTCAGAAGGAAAGTGACAATCCAAGAGCCACAGCTACCAAAATCAGAAGAATAAAATATGCATGTTCTCTAGTTGTCAAGAAAAATCATCAGTCTATCAAAGTTCATTAAGCAAGACATTTGTTTGTCTTTTCAAGAACCAGCAGTTTCTATTACAAAGGAGTAGTGAAGGACCAAATGCATTATTTTTCAAGAATACATCTAATATCATGTAGCTTTGCAAACTTAACATTAGTTATTAAATATGTATATTTCTTTTATAAGACTGCAGTTATCCATTAATCACTTTCAATTTCTTTTTTATTTAATCTTTTATTTATTTATGTATTTATTTATTTATCTATTTTTTACACTCAAGATTTTATTACCCTCCTGGAGGGTAATAAATGCTCTGAAGGCTCCACATCCCAAAACACCTCCCAGCATCCCTCTCTCCATGAGGATGCTACCAACAACCAACACCCACCCTACTAAGAGTTTTAAACTCCCTGGGACCTCGGGTCTCTTGAGGGTTAGGTGTATCTTCTCTGACTGAACCCAGACCTGGCAGTCCTCTATGTTTGGGTCCTCATATCAGCTGGTGTATGCTGCCTGGTTGGTGGCTCAGTGTTTGAGAGATCTCAGGGGCCCAGGTTAACTGAGACTGCTGGTCCTCCTACAGGGTCACCTTCCTCAACTTTTTCCAACTTTTCTTTAATTCGACCACAGGAGTCAGCAGCTCTGTTCATTGGTTGGGTACAAATATCTGCACCTGACTCAGCTGTTAGTTGGGTCTTCCAGAGTGAGTTCACGATAGGTCCTTTTTTGTGAGCATTCCACAGCCTCCTTAATAGTGTGAGGCCTTGGGACCTCCAATGGAGCTGGATCCCACTTTGAGCCTGTCACCAGACCTTCTTTTCCTCAGGCTCCATTCCATTTCCATCCCTGCAGTTCTTTCAGACAGGAATAATTATGGGTCAGAGTTTTGACTGTGGGATGGCAACTCCCTCCCTCACTTGATGCCCTGTCTTCCTGCTGGAGGTGTGCTCTATAAGTTCCCTCTTTTAGGCATTTCATCTAAGGTTCCTTCCTTTGGGTCCTGAGAGTCTCTTATCTCCCAGGTCACTGGTGCATTCTGGAGGGTCCCGCCAACCTCCTACCTTCCTAAGTTGTCTGTTTCTGGAAATTCTTTCTGCTGGTCTTCAGGGCTTCAGTCCTTTACCCTCTTCCAATATCAGATCAGGTTTTTCTCTCTCCCCCTCCTGTCCACTTTCCCTCCAAGGTCCCTCGCTCCCTCCCAACCCCCTTGTGATTTCATTCTTCTCTCTCTCGAGTGGGACTGAGGCATCCTCGCATGGGCCCTTCAGCTTGTTGACATTTTTGAGTTTTGTGGACTGTATCTTGAGTATTCTGAACTTTTTAAAAAATCTAATATTCACTTATTAGTGAGTACATACCATGCATGTCCTTTTGGGTCTGAGTTACCTCACTTAGGATGATATTTTCAAGTTTCATCCATTTGCCTGCAAAACTCAGGATGTCCTCATTCTTAAAACTGAGTAGTATTTTATTGTTAAATGAACCACATTTTCTGTATTCATTCTTCTATTGTGGTACATCTGGGTTGTTTCCAGCTTCTGGCTATCATAAACCAGGTCATTATGAACATAGAAACATATGCCCAGTCCAGTTGGAGTAAGCACAACATGAGGAAATCTTAAAGGGTCACAGAATTAGGAAAGTTGAGAAGCACCATGCTCAAGTATGTAGGCCTGAGACTATGATAGTTGGAAAACTATCAGCCCTTCTGGGTAAAGACTTTTCAGTATGGCATTTATGGGAAGAGAACCCACAACTCTGTAGGCAAATATTAAGCTGTTCTCTGCAAGTAAGTCCAATAAACTCATTTGTTCCCACAAGAGAGTTTTGTTGTACCATTAGTCAGTTTGTCATTGGGATATTAGGAAGAAAGTGTAGACATGGTTTGTATCCCCATTGTAGAAATTTTAGCAATACAGTTATAAATAATGAGAATAAGATCTAAAATCTAGATGGATTAGCTCCGGTGCACTTTTGTGCCTCCTCATTTGGTTTTCTACAAATTATACATTGACATAAACAACGTAGATTGGATTTTATTGTTAATTATTCATATTGAGTTCTCAGTTCTGGAAGTTTGTGACTGAAGTCATTTTATTATTTTTATCCCCTGGTTTGTCTTGCTAGTTTAAGATACAGATATTATTAGTTTTAACCTTACATTATTGTTTTTGGTGTCTTATATCTACAAGGTGATCTTTTATTTGTAAACAGTGTCATAGCAAAATATTTCATTTTTATGGGTTTTGCCTAGAAATTCAAAAATAAAATTATTTTCAAAAGTATTTGCATAAGCTACAATAAAAATGTAGGTAATGCTTTGTTATTATTTTGCTTTATGGAACCCTATAGTATTAAAATATTTTATTTGCTGAGTAATTTTACTATAAAAATGAGATATCAATAACCCAAATTAGGATACAAAATGCAAATTATAAATTGTGTAACTAACAGTTAATTGAGTAGTCATACCAGACCTTAAATTTTATACCAAATAGTCAAAAACCCAAAATAATACAATACCTTTCTACTTACATAGTAAACTACTGTTGAGGTAGATAGTATCAATTATCCTTTACATGGAATTGTTCAATCTTTTATATTTGTTTAAAGACATTCATGGCTTTCAATTTTAAATATATTTATTTGATAGATCTTTCAATTGTTCTGCCTAGCTTTTAAATTTTCATGTGTCATCTAATAATGATGAAAGTAACGTTGAACTAACAGAACAGACAGATAAAATGTAAATTTTTAGCTAGTGTCAGAGGTTATAGTGTTATAGATAAATGCACTTTAGTCTTTTCTTAAAAGTCAGAAACTTTGACCTAAATATAATGAGGCTGAAGGTAATTTTTAACATTTATGTCATGCAGTGCTGTCAAAATAAAATATTAATTTTTCATTGATAGTAGGTAACTTATGGCACCACTTCTTTTCCATCTGAAATATTACCAATTAAATAAAACATGAGCTCTAGAAAGAGGCTTCACTTTCATTTCCTTATATAGATTTCAAAACTCACTGTTTTCTCCTACAGCATACCCTAAACTGAAATATATCCTAACACTTGAATTCTAAGAAACATAAAATTCCTCAAGAAATTACATTATATGAAGCTAAAAGACATCTAGATAAGCTTTGCTTATCATAAAAAACAAAAGTGAATAATATATCCTTTGTAAATGAATGGTATGGAAATAATATGAAAAGTACATAATAGAAAATTTAAGTTTAGTAAGAAATTTAAACAACAGCTTATACTCACTTTTAAAAAAATAGAATAGGTATGAACTAATAATACCACATTTTAACTCATAATTGTATTGATATTATTCTAAAAATATATCTACTCTATTATAAAAGCAGATGATTCCAAAAGATACTGTTGGTAACAGGAGGGTATATTTCAACACTTCTGCATGGGGCTGGCACCATGGCTAAGTAGGTAAGGGCTCTTTTTACTGAATCTGATGATTTGAGTTTAATCTTGAAGAACCACATTGTAGAAAGATAGATCAGATTCCCACAAGTCATTCTGGACCCCTACATGTGTGCTATACATACACACACACACACACACACCAAATATAATTTTAGTATTAAAACCAGTTGGTATGTATCTTTGACCAAGCCTAGCTATTTCTTATTAATAAATTAAAAGGCAAAGGCAACTTACCTCTGATATACATCTTACTTCTCATATACATCTAGTGAAAATCACTGACACTGAGAGAGGGATTTCCTGAATCCTTGTGCATTTCTTGGCATCCTGTGAAGTTAAAACTGTTGTATCAGTATTTTTGCTCCTCATGTTACAGAAGTTATAAAGAAAGAAAAACTCAAACGTGTAAAGAAAATTTTATATCACAGAAGAATTCAAGTACTTATTCTGCCCATTTTCTCATCATGTGGACATGTGAGCCTGATAGTGGATCTAGTGCATCATTGGAAATAGTCAGTAAATGAACTAATTTTGTTATCCTAATCTGTCTGAAACTCTTACTCTTTGAGGTCTTTTTTAAAGTTCAAGTATATGTATTCAAGCCTTATGGAAATATCTCAGTTTCCAAAGATAAAAAATACAGCCTTATCCTGAAATATAGGCTCTCCTGCCAATAAACCTGATGTTGAATGAATAGTCACTTAGACAGGACTATTTTGATTTTATCAAATGGTTACTGTTTAGTTTCTGTGCTAAATCCTTTTAGTATTTTTCCAGAATTTGGGAAAATATAATGACCAAGGACAGTTTTCTACTACAGAAGTATGTATGCTTTCTTATGTAGAAAGCTGCAGGTAAAAGAAAGGCTGAGGAATGGCAGGGTTCCTCATGCCATGCTTTGGGTTGTCCACTGGGAACGCTCTGGGTTCCTCCAGCTGGAAGTTAGGCCCAGCGGCTCACTGAAGGCATCCCCATGGCTCAGCAGCACGGCCCCAACACACACAAGGAAGTCCTTGGGTTTCCAAAACCGGTTTATTGGCATGGTGGATGGTGAATGGATCTGGATGTGCACACCCAAAACCCAAGGTGGACCTGAGTTAAATAGGTAGGGGAAGAGGGGGGAGGGGTTGGGGAGGAATGCTTAATTGGCTCCACCCTCTGGCCTTTAGGTACCTCATTAGTATGTAAATCTCTCTAGGGCCTGAGGCCTGTTAATCACACCCACCTGTGTAAGTGACTGAAGGGTCAAGGTGGAATGGAGATTAGACCTCAAGTCAGGCCCGACTGAAAACTTCTGCTATAATAATAAAAACAGTGAAGGAAATCAAACAAGGGATAATAAACAGTATCAAAAACCATACTCTTCTGTCCATAGAGGTAGAGAAATGAACCTATTATTACTATGGATTTTTTTTCCTTTCCATTTGTATCAATTTTATCTGAGGAAAAATATATAAATATAATTATATTTTAAATAATTTAATAATTTTGTATACTCTGTGATATTTTATAGTATTATGTTTTATAGTATTTAGTTATTATATTATTATTTCTATTTTTCATGGAACTATTATACTATACAAATCAAAGTAGGTTAAGGTGCACACTTGTAGGGAGAGAGCAAGAGTGAGAGTGAGAGCAACATGAGAGTGTGTGTGTTTGTGTGTGTGCGCATGCTCATGTGAGAGAGAGCAAGCTTGCTTTAATAAAAATAGCCAATAACATATTAATTCAAATTGAATATGAGATATCCCTCTTATATATTCCTACATATACATTTAATTTGTTTGAGTTTGATATATTCTACAGAGAAGATGATCTTTTACCTTATAGGTCACAATTTTGTGCTTGATAAATACTCAAAGTTCAACATAGGTGCTTCATTGGTACCACTTGCATACTCTCACACCACAGACTATTAGATTATTTGATGTGCTTTAAAGTAGCTCCAGGCACAAAGTGTTTACCATTGATTATGACAAGTTACTGTCATGCTGGGAACTCTCTGGAAAGCTGAGAAACTCTGAGAAGGACTATGGTGATTTTTAATAATTGATTTTGCTCCAAGCGAAAGATAAAATTGTGAAATAAAATTTAGGTGATTCAATGACACTACATTGCCCAAGCGCTATCACTGATTGAAGTAGAATGAAAAGAAATGAACACACACACACACACACACACACACACACTTAAAAAATGCTCACACTAATACTTTCAAAACAGAAAAAATAAAGATGTATTGCAAACAATTAATTAATAGTATTTTCAAGTCTCATTGAATTTAACATTACAGACTATATTGGCTTCCAAACATGTATGCATATACTGTTTTCTCTGGTAGAGATTTTAAACTGTGGCTATGATAACTAAAGTTTATAAAATCAAATGTATAAATATTATGGTTAGACTAGAAAATATTTAGTATAACCTATAGAAAAATAGCTAAATAGATTTTTATATAGTGGAGAAAGATGCCTAAAGTAAGAATTAAATAAAATATAACCCTGCCCCAAAAAGCAATAAAAATCTTCATCTGTATAGATAAAAGGGAAAAAAAACAGATGACAAGTATTTTTCACATGAAATCTGTAATAAACTTACTATCAAAAGCATCTTAGAGTGACAATAATAAAACTACTAAACGTTTTTTATGCAAAGCAAAATGACGCTATACTTGTGAGTCAAAATGAGAGATCAAAAATCAGAAGGTTCTTAGGAGGTAGAGTTTTACATTTTGACTCTGTAAGAGGTCAGTGAACATTTTTAATTAGAAAAGTAATATAATCAAATATGTGCTTTAAAAAGAACAAAAACCATTCCTTGTGGTCATGTGGAGAACTGAAATGAAGCATGACAGAATAAAGAGAGAACAGATTTAGCAGGGAGAGATAATTGGGACAAATTCAAGGCTGGTTGCTTCCATTTCCCAATGGAATGAATCATCCAGTGTTCACTGCTTCATTTCACAAGATCAAAGCTGAGAAAGAAATTTTTTATTAGTGTGAAGAGTTAGAATTCAGTTTTTAATGGTCAGAATTCGAAGACTCTTATGGAATCTGGATCAGGTTGTTAAAGAATGTTAGAGATACCAGGTTGCAAAATGTGGTTATTCACTAACATAGAGCTTAAACAACCAATCACTTGCCAAGCAGGCAATAGTTCTAATCATATAGAACTGGAATTGGTGCACTAGAAGAAACACCAGTTCCTACCACTTCCTTCCTGTTCCCTGGTAGACAAGAACAAAGGGAAAGCAAAAGCTCCTTTAGACTTCTAGGGGTCTTAAATCTCATATTTCCACACATGACTTGTTCTTTTTGCTTTCATTATTTTTGAAGGTTTTATTTATTTGAAGGTCAGCTTGCTTCTTTGCAATTAGAAACCACAAGCTTTGTATTGCTTACTGTCAAACAAGTTTATCCATTTTTGGTGGTAGATCTTTTAGTTCTTTTAATTACCATGTTTTTGTATCATAGGGCTCTAGATAAAAAATATATAGCTTTTATCCCTGCAATAACACAAGCCCATGAAGTCAGGACTGCTTAAAAATCACATCTCTGTAAGTTAACAAATATGAAATTCTCAATTATTTATCATAAGTCAAGAAGATTCTATAAAATGTAATGGTTTACCTCTTATGGACTATGCCTAAGATAACACCTCCACTCATCTTAGATGTTAACTGTATTATATTTTTAGTTTCTACCTTTTTTTTTTTTTTTCCTGAAAATCTAGTATTCTCAATGAATCACATGCTTACTGTGTGAGCAGCTTTCCATTACTGAAATAAACCCTTCCAGGTAACCAACTCATCAAAACAAAAAGATTCATTTTTGATTATAGTTATGGAAGTTTGAATCCATTCTCAGTTAGCACTATTACATTTGAACCTCTAGTAATGAGGAATGTCGGGAAAAAAACAAACAAACAAACAAAAAACTTCTAAAAAGTACATTCAAGGGAATTCCTCTAATAGCCAGAACACCTGCAATGATCCCATCCCTGTTACAAATTCCTTCATTCCTTATTCCTACGAAGCTAAAGTGTAAGCTATTAAATAGTAAGGTTTTTTTTTAAATCAATATGCAAACTGTCATTCTCCCAACACCTTGACATAGGCTTCATTTCAGAAAGTTACTTCATGAAATATTGTTTTCACTTTTACCTAAGCAATCTACATATCAGGAGAAAGTACCCGTGAAATAGTGTCACTCTCCATCACCTTGGTCAAAAGAAACATGTGTGTCATGTCAAGAGGGTTTGGTGAATTTAAGTTGATACCAGATGAACACTTTAATTTCAAATTATAATAAGGGATAAATATTGTGTATATATATATATATATATATATATATATATATATATATATGTTTGTAAGTTACTCATGATAAATGTACTTATATTTATTATGAAGGGTTTTTGTTGTTGTTATTGTTGTTTATTTTGGGACAAAAATACAACTAAAACCAGCCTTTAAAATGTAATGAATCATGCATATACCAAGTACAGTTTAACAATCATTGAGCAAAGCCTTTAGAGTAGCAGAAATGGAGGATCAGTGATGACACCAGAAGTTGATCCACCTCTTTCAAACATACACAGTTTGCTTCATTACTTTCTTTCTTATACAGGCTATAAAATAGCAGTACAAGATGGCTACTGGAAGCTTTATACCTACCGTGACCTTGTAAATCTAGATTCTATGGTGGCTACTAAAAAATGCAATTCCTTTATACTCTTTTGTTGATAACCTACTTTTTTAAATCTTTGTCTCCAGACGCTTTTAGCATTTTCTCTCTCTCCCCGCTGTTCTGCAATTTCACGATGATTTGTCCTATTACAAGCCTTTTTAAACTTATTGTGCTTATACCCTATCTGTGCTGTTTAATTCTGGAAATTTAAATTATCTAGGCCTGGGAATAAACCCCAAATCATTATATTGATAATAACCTTACTTCCATTTTATCTTCCTCTTTTCTGAAATTCAAGTGATATTAGTTCAGTGATCTTAAAATGATATCACTTCCACCTTTCGATTTCATTTTAGTTGCATTTCAAACTTATGATTGACTGCAGCGGATTAGTTTTTAAACTCTAGTGTTTTATTATGAGATACAGATTTTATGGGATTTTTCAGCTGACTTCTCATTTTTGTATTTTTTCTTAAAAAAAAAATTAATTTTTGTTTTTATTTTTCTTAAATACTTACATACTTAAATGGTTGTAATTTCTTTCAAATATCCTGGGATACTACGGCAACCTACCCTACTAAGTTTGATTCTCTAGGACAAGACTACATCTTGGAGCCTGAAGTCAACTGTAGTGGATAAACAATCCTTCCATAGTTTCAGTCGTTTCTCAGAGAAAATGTGATAGCATAGTGAATACCTGCTGTTGCCATGCTAGTTAGCATGTTTCTCAAAATGAATTGCTCTATAATATTTTTCTGGGTGCAAATTCACTTTCAACTTTTGTGGAACTCAAGACTGAAAAGCAAAATAAAATAAATAGAATAAAATAAAATAAAATAAAGGAGACACCAGCATTAAGATAGTCATTTAGTCTCAACATAATAATTGTACTTGGTATTCCATAAGTAGCCAATTTCAGTCTGGAGATACGGCCATCAGTTTAGAGTATTGTTTGTTCTTTCAGAGGACATGAGTTCATATCCTGTCATCCACATGGCTACTCCCAGCAACCTTTAACTCTAAGTCTAAGGTTTCTAAAGCTGCATTATCAGCCCCACAGGCATCTGGTAGACATAGGGTACATAGACATACAGATATCAAAACACCCATGCACTACACATATATGTAATAATAATAATAATAATAATAATAATAATAATAATAATAATAAAATGCATTATTATTATTATAATAAAAATACATTTAAAAAGAAGTTATGGAAGATAGCAAAGTAACCTTGTGCATTCTAAGTTACACTAAAATGCAGAGATTTCAGACAGTAGTAATCAATGACCATCTCTCACACCCTGGAGTCATTTGGCAATTAAATGCAGCCAGGAGCTCAGCAGCATTCCACTGTTCTGTTGTATTTCATGGTTGTAGCAAACTGGAGTTTACCCTTGGTTAATATGTTTCTTCAACATTTACCTTTGTGTTTATTCAATGAAGGTTTTGTTCATAGCTATCTTTTAGTTAGACTGAGAATTTTTCATTTTTATGTTTTATATCTGCATTTCTATCTTATTTTTATTTGAGAACAAATGGTCAGAATACATTTCCTTATAGCTCAGCAATATTTCTTATAATTTCCTATAAGTATGGGGAAGTTTACACTATTGACTAAATTATTTGGTGTTATTCAGTATGCTTCAAATTGTTTATTTCAGGACATGAATCATATGTATGTATGTTAAAAGTGTAAAACTATATGCATGGAAACTAATTTATCCCTTTGATCCTTGAGAAAAAAATATAATTATGATGATACATGCTCAGATATTTGCATGTGTAGAAGAAATAGATCTTAGCATGTGATTTACAGCTGCAAATGATTGTTGATATATTTTAGCTTTTAGTTATGGAAACTGCTAAAGAACTCAAATGTTCATAATGAAAGGATCCCGAAAAAATGGTGAAATTCTGAAGCCATACTTAGCAAATCCTTACATGTAACTACCAGTATTTTTGCAAACTTGACTGATTATAATAAAGTAGATGCTTCTAGAAATAATACTCTGACAATATTTTTTGTCTGAATTTTTGTAAACCAGTATCATTGCTTTCATTCCACATTTTAAAATTTCTCTTTAATAATCAATTCTGATTCAACTTTCTCACAACCAATCCATGCTCTGTGTATATAGCACATGAAAAAAGAAGGGAAACCATGTCACAGAGAAAAGACCGAGGTCTCAGAGGATGGTAGCTGGAGGGTACAGAGAAGTTTAAGTGAGTAAAAAAAAGGTTTAACACATATATTGTATATTTGGTTAATATTTTTAAATTGAAACTTGAAGTGTTTGTTACACAGTAAGAACAATCATAAATAGCATTAATTTTTATGAACACTTTACTGAAAAGTCCACGTAGTAAATTCAGTCTAGTTAATATGCTCACATGTAAATTTTAAAATATCCTCAAATATGGAAAGTAAAAAAGGATTCCAAATATATTCTGAGCCGGGTAGTGATGGTGCCTTTAATCCCAGCACTTGGGAGGCAGAGGCAGGTGGATTTCTGAGTTCGAGGCCAGCCTGGTCTACAGAGTGAGGTCCAGGATAGCCAGGGATAAGCTTCTTCCTCTCTGCCTCATGTTTGTGGGTCAGATGTAAGCTCGGAGCCCTACTTCCAATGCCAAGCTTGTTTGCCTCCTGTCATTCTTCCTTTCATGACCATCATAAACTCAAAGCGTCTGGAACTATGAACTCTGCCCCTAGTTTGCTGTAGAATGGCTTGGGCTAAAGAGAGATATCCTCCCTCATCTCACCCCACAGCCTCCTGTGGCCAACAGAAGAGCTGGTCCTAGACTTGGAGTTATGACATTGGCAGAGCTGCTTCTGTCCCTCCCTGCCGGCTCTTAGGGGAGTAGGCCTTGAATTGTAACAACAATAAAAAAAATAACTAAGTCAATGCACTAAAAAGTATTAAACAAAAATATAAAACTTCATTCAGCTGTATTTGGGAACATTCATAAATGTGCCATTTACTTGGGGAAAAATGAGCATATCTGACCTTTTGTATTTTCTATTAAACTCCCTTTTGCGACCTAAAACAAACCTATGTTTAATTTATGGACAGAAATAAGAGCACAGGAGAAGACCTGTCTCTTCATCCTCTTCCCCATGGAAATTTCATAACAACTGCTGTGAAGAAACGCATGCCCAAATATTTTCATTATATATTACAGGATAGAAGTGCTGCCATTTCTGAGAAATTTACTTTCCATTATGCTCCTGATTTTAGAATTGTATGTAAGTAGATCTTTGCAGGAATGCAGAATGTTTGTCATAGTCATATTCATGGGTATAAACATCAACCACACATACATACACACACAAAAAAAATCTCAAAGCTAAAAACCATTTATTTACTATATTAATTCAATAATTTAGAATACATTTAATTTTAATATATTGGAGAAGAAAATAAATTTTACTAATCATTCTTAGGATTCTTAGGATAGTTTATGTGATTAATTTTATCAACTCTTTGAGACATTCATATAGTGTATTTTGATCACAAGCAACCCTCCCTAAATTTCTTTCAAAATACTCTTACCTACTTTTGCCTACTCACCAACTTTAAGTCCTAATTTGATTTTATCACACGTAGCCAAATTCATGCTTTCCATATTCTCCTGGGTATGATGCCTTTATGCTCTTTGGGTGGCTCTAGCAGTGATGATTTTAATAGCATGATCTACCTGTCTGAGACTAGTTTGAGGTGGAGATTGCATTTTTTTAAGATATTTTCTTTATTTACATGTACATCTTATTTATTTACATTTCAAATGTTATCACCTTTTCCAGTTCCCCCCTGAAACTCCCTATCCCATCCCCCTCTCCCTGCTTCTATGAGAGTGTTCCTCCACTCACATACTCAAGCCAATATCCCCACCCTGACATTCTCCTACACAGGACCATCAAGCCTACACAGGGCTAAGGGCCTTTTCTCCCACTGGTGCCCAACAGGGCCATCCTCTGCTAAGTGGGGCAGTCTCTGGATGGCTTTCCTTCAGTCTCTGCTCCATACTTTGTCTCTGTATTTGCTCCAACCTTATAACATGATATTTTTCTACTATGCTATATTTTGTTTTAATTTTCATTTTGGAATTTTAAATCTCATTTAAAATAAGATTTCATACTATAATTATATTTAACAAGATTTCAAAAATCCTGCCACCCTATTCTGTAAAACATATTATATACACACTTATGTATTAGATTGGGTTACATGATTTTCTTTATTAATGCCTGGGTTATCAGACCCAAAATTGATTAATACTAAAATATTCCTTTCAATGTTAATATAAAAACAGTACATATGATATAAAATGGCATTACATCAGGATAAGACAGCTCATTTTATAATAGAGATAACATAGTGAGCATACTCACAGTTTATTGGTTAAATTACTTTAAATTGTGTGCAAAAAGAGCAAGTTTGAGTTTACAGAAGTAAATGTAATAGAATTATACTGATAAATTTACTGCTGAAGATTATTTAAAAATATCTACCCCCAACAATGTTACAGTAAATAAAATTTAAATTTTGTGAAATATACAAACATTCTTTAATATATAAATTAAATATATAATACTTAATAAATGTTATTGTTATTAATTACTATTTAATAAATAAGTTCAATTACCTGTTCTTTCTGTAATATAGAGAGTTGGTATACTAATTCACCATGTGAGGACCATTGAGAGAATATCATGGATAAGAATGTCTGATTTTTTTTTATATATATTTCAAAGTGAATCAATAGCCATACCCAGTTACAGTATGTTGTTTGGAAAAACACATATAATATATACATTAAATTTATGTTATACCCATGCCTGTATTATAAAATGGAATGATAAATATGTTACATTTCTTTCAGGTGATCTTGAACTGCTATTCCTACATCTTGACTGTTGCTATGTTTTGACCTCTGAAATTAACTCTAGGATGGTTTCTCCTTGCCCAGTAACTGTGCTAACTTTTTTATAGCTTTTGCCTTGTAAGCACATTTATCACTGTTGCAACAGTCCCTTAAATATCTTTATAAATCAACTTACAAGTCTCAGTATGTACTAAAATTCTCGTTTTAAAATTCCAAATATGCTAAACTATTGGCACAGTTTTATCATGGAAAAAAAATGAAGCTCTTTAGCAGCTACACATGAGCCATTAGTGATGTGGATACAGCTTTCTAATGGAGATTAATCCACTGGATCCCTGAGATAGCAAAAAAGAACTGTGTTGAGTAAATTGTCTTCACACATCAACAAAGAGTTGATAGGATTTGGTTTCTTGGCCAGAGTAACTTTTGAAATTTGGTCTGTGCTGAAGACAAGTGAATGCATCTCAGATCCCTGTGACATCCCTTATTGACTGAAGAGAAAAGAAAGGGTAGTCTTTTTCGCAAGACTGATATTTTTTGTGTGTGTAGTTTTTTTTTTTTTCTCTCGTCTATTTACTTTTTTTGGAATACAGCAGCATACGAGCAGATGTATTTTATCACATCGGCCTTTCATTCAGTATTCATTTCTCTAGCAGGGATTTATTTTAAAGGAAAGTGCTACTGAACACAGGCATGGGTTATCAACTGCTTTCTTAAAGATTACTGCTATATGGGAACTAATTTACAGGACTATGAAGTGATTAACCCTGGAAGGCTTTAGTTGAGAATACTAATGTATTTCTCTTTAACTTTGATTTAAGGAAACATATATATATATGTGTGTGTGTGTGTGTGTGTGTGTACATACAAAATTATTCATTAAATATTATTTTGAAAAACTGCTGGTGATAAAAATACTTAGGATCCCTCACAAATATAAATTTAAAAATAAATATAAGTCCAAATTAAAATCATTCTATTTATCAAGTTATAAATTTCCTCCATTTGAGGTCAATTATTTCTGGTAGGACTTCAAGAAAATGAATATAGTACTGTTTAAGTATTTTAAGATTAAAATGCCATGCTCATATCTTATGTACTAATGCCTTTGCTGAACCATTCTATGACCCAGTTCCCAAAATTTATAGTTTAGCCAGGCAGTGGTGGCGCACGCCTTTCATCCCAGCACTTTGGTGGCAGAGGCAGGCGGATTTCTGAGTTCGAGGCCAGGCTGGTGTACAGAGTGAGTTCCAGGACAGCCAGGACTACACAGAGAAACCCTGTCTCAAAAAACCAAAAATAAAATAAAATAAAATAAAATAAAATAAAATATATAGTTTAACTCAAATTTTGGAAAATACCTAATATTAACTTATTAAATAGAAAAATATGAGTAACATATAATGACAGTCACAGTAATTTGGCTCAGACTAATATGAGTGTTGATTGTAGCAACCACATGTATTTTACAACAAATACATAAAAACATGAAGAACTAAGGTTTTATTTTATCACTCTGGTGTCATGGGATCAGTCTCCAGTTCTCTGGCTTAGACAGAGGCATATTCCTTAACTGAACTGTCATCAGGCTATTCAGATAAACAATAAATTCTTATTAATGTTTGCCATTGCAATATATATAAATCTTGTGAACTTAATTCTATTGTGAAAATAAAATTATATCATTTTTAAGCAACGTTTGCTCTCTTCCCATTCTTATCTACTAAGTACTTTCAGTTAAATCACCGTCTTTACTTATCATTATTTGCAAAACTCTTTGGATGGTGAATTATTCAAACTTATCTAATGACAAGTTGAGTTATTACAATTGATGGTTTTCTCCTAAATGACTACACTTCCCAGCTTTCCTTTGCAAAAATATAGAAGTTGTTTCCACCTTGGGAGTGGGTGTATCCCATCTTCTTCTGGAGGTGCTTCAAGCAACCATACACTGGTGGGACAAAAATGTCCTTTCATCATGAATAAATATGGTCCCTCCTTAAGTCAGACCAAGCTTGTCTTTGTAGGCACCTCCAGTTTATCTATAGCTGTTTTAAAAAAATAATCTAACAATAAATAATGATGGTAGGGAAGAGAATGACATATGCAAGACTCTAGCCAATCAGGAATATAAAACGACACTTTAACATATGATAACATATTTCCTCGCACTTAGAAGATAGCATGTTCTGCGATGATTTGATAGGATGCATGGGATTATTTCAATTTTCTTGTATCTGTTGAGTGCTTCCTTGTTCTTTGACTGTATTGTATTGCTTGTTCCTTGATTATTTGCATCTATTATATTGCTAGTTCCTCAACCTAGAACTGACCTGAATACTTGAATGTAATTAAAATGGTATAAAAGCAAAAAGGAGGAGGGGAGATGAGATAGAGGATCTCAGAGGGGAATGAAATGGAGAAACGAGATGACATCTGGCATGTAAATAAATAAAATATCCAATAAAAATATTATATAAAAAAGAAGATAGCATGTATCAGAAGTTCAAGTATGCTGCAGGACTGCTTTACTCTTTTGCTTAAGAAATCTTGCAATTCCATCATATTTTAAAAGTTAGAACTGTTTAAAATGAAAGTAAAGCTATAGAAAGTGCACCTGCTCAATATCATGATATATTTATTTCCTCAATTAAGGACCTTAATTAGGAATTCTATGACAAATAAGTGAATAGTCAGAGAATTGATCCTAATGTGAATATTTATAGCTACAAAAGCCTCTCAAGTGAATTATCTGCTAATGTGCTAATGTCCATCCTTCTTCAGAAGGACAGGGTCATTTAAAATCCTTGTACCATTTAGTCTAATTCAGGTCTGAAAATGCAGGTGTGAAGAACACTTTAACAGACTAGAAGTGGGAAAAAGATCATTGTGCACAATTCATAGATATATTGCCTGCAGCTTTTCTCTTCACAAGCTTAAATGTGAATGAAAGGACTATGGAAATGAGATAAAACATTTGGCCACATCCTTGCATTCATTCAAATAACTTACACTTCAAAAACTATTCTTCACTCCATGACTAACCAACAAAGACAATTAACTGTCTCTACAGGCCCAAAGCAAAATTTGAACTCAATAAACACATGGGAGCACATGCACACCCAAAATAGGTATATATGTATCTATTAGTTTTCATGTATTAAATAACATATACTACAAAATTATAGCAAGTAATGATGTGAAAACATATTTTAATTGTTCAGCATTCAGAGATAACTGTCTCCTTATGCATATGAATTTAAAAATATTTAACATATTCATACAGCCACAGAAAAGTGTAGTCTTGATCCCTCATTAAGGAAAAATCTTGTGCAGCAGATGAACATCATTACAGAAAATCACAGTCAATCACACTGCAGATAAATGGAGTCACGTCTCAAAAGACACATGAACAAAGCTTCTTCTGAAGTGAAGTCCTGGAAAACGTTGTGGAAGAGAGTTTGAAAGATCAAAGGGCAGAGGATCAGGGTGTTTTTGTGGTGATTGTATCTCCAAGTAGTGTAATGAACTACAATAAAATGTTCTCATCCGCATGATGGCCTAAACTTGTTCTGAACAAAGACAACAGTGAATGACTTGTTAAAGTGGAATAGAAGAAGCCCAGGAGGCCTCAACCCTACACACAGAACTATAGGCAAGAAAAGAATGCTGAGAACAGAAGAAATAGCCTTCCTCAAGAAAGATCATTTTTACCAATTATTTTTCTGAAAACAAATTGCCATATATTAAAACAGACCTATGAATTTTATACATACCAAATAGTTCGTATTTAAATATTTAGGAATATATGTATACACATGCACATATGCATGTGCATATATACATATAACAACATTAATGATAAAAGAGGTCATGAGTGTAAAAGAGAGCAACGAGGGGTATATTGAAGGGATTGGAGGTAAGAAAGGGAAGGGAAGAATTAAGCAATTACGTTATGATAAAAAAAAAATGTAGTTTCTTGATCAATCATCATCAGAAAAGCTTCCTAGTATAGGAGGCAAAAACAAACAAACAAAAACCCAAAGACCCGAAGCTGGCCAGTGTGCTGTGGGAGAGAGACCTTAGAATACTCAAGCTGAAGTAGAATAAGTCTCTATCAAATCTGTCTCCATTGGGCTCAGAGCACCCTGCAGAAGAACAGGGTAAGAGATTGTAAGATGGAGAGGGAATGGAGGGCATCAAGGAACAGAGCAGAACCAGTGCACATGTGAATTTTCATAGGCTGTTGCAACAAGCACAGAGCCTGCATAGGTCTAGGCCAAATGGGATTGCCGATGTTCAGAGAAATGCACACAGGCTCCCATTCCTAAGCCTGAAGCTGTGGCCGGTTGATAACCGTTTTCTTGGTTGTTGTTGTTGTTTTGTTTTGTTTTGGTTGGTTAGTTTTTCTTGTTGTTGTTTTTGGTTTTTTATTGGATATTTTCTTTATTTACATTTCAAATGTATTATCCCCTTTCCCTATTTTTCCTCCCCCCTCCCCAACCACCTATCCCATCCCCCCTCCACCTGCTTCTATAAGGGTGGTCTGTGACCCACACACTCGTTCCTGCCTCCCTGACCTCCCTGACCTGGCATTCTCTTAAGCTGGGACATTGAACCTTCACAAGAACAAAGGCTTCTCCTTCCTCCCATTGGTGCCAACAAGTCCATGTTCTACTCTATATGTGGTTGAAGTCATGAGTATCTCCATGTGTTCTCTTTGGATAGCTGCTTTCTCATGAAAAGCTAGTTTTCTTCCATAGTTTCTCACTTGATTGGCCCATGTCCGGCAGCAGATGGCCAAGTCAAAATGGCATTTTTGGAAGTACTTTGTTTCAGGGTTGTGTGTTAACTTTACAGGCATTTTATGTATACATTATAGTTTCCAGTTTTGGGTTCTGTATGTGCGTGAACATGCCTGTTTCTATGTCTTTATGTGTTTCTTGTTCATACCCTTTGCCCTTTTTTGCTACTGTTTGGTTTTTCATTTATCTTATTTTATTCTTACTTAGAGGCCTACTTGTTTTCTCACAAGATAGAGAAAGGGTATAAATTTGCTTTAGAAAGAGAGGTAAAAAGAATCTGAGATGAGTTGAAGAAGGGAAAAGCATATCAGAATATATTGTATGAAAAGAATTCCTTTTAAATAAAAAAGAAATTAAAAATATAAAAACATTAAAAATTACTAAATCTGTCAACAACAAAAACTTCCCATGAAGCTAACAATAGCAATATGAAAATGTGAGGTATATCAATATTTTTTTCAAATTTATGTCACTAAATTCTAAATTCTTAAATGCATAAATACCAAAACTAATACCTAAGTCTCAGAATTTATGAAATACGAAGCTATTCAATTTAATTATTCATAAGTATTTATGTTATGTATATAGAAAATATCTCAACATTATAATTTATCTACCTTTTTTTAACTTATAATTTTATTTTTCACTTTTGTATAAACTGGAATTAATCATGTGTGAAAGAAAGTAGATAAGTTAGAGTCTTTTTGCTTTATTCTTTATAATATAATATGAGTTTCCATTCTTAAAACCTAGTATGGATTTTTTCTTTGTTTATTCTGTAACCATTTTTCAAAGCATGAATCACAAAGTTATTATAATTTTCACATAACATGTATCCTTTTCTTAAAAATCCTCTGTAAAAATACCTTATTAAATTCCCAGCGAGAAAAAATACTAACATAAAATTGTAATTTACAATTTTTTATAACCATTTAACTTAATGATCTCCTACCCTTCTTTCTTCCCTTGACTCTAGCTATAGATTGAATTCAGCAGGACCTGAGGTAGACACCTGCATTTCATGCTGCTAAAATTAAATTTCATAGCATTCCTATGAATGAATGTTCTGTCTTTCCACTGCCTTGAAAACTGTTATACCTTTACAACCAAGACTCTCAAAAAGTTAAGACTACAAATCTAGCTCTTTTGGCAAGCCAAGACCCATCATTAGAAAAACAACAGTATTTCCTCATTCTTCTACATTCTTTTGTTCATGTGAGAAATTAAAATTTAAAGGTATGTAGCTATGATACATAGTATCTATATTTCAGAATACATTATTTCATTTCGCCTGAGTAACTGTGTTTCCTGTATTCCAGATTTTCTGCCCTGTGTGTGATTCTCTAGTTTTCTATTGGTTTTTCCCCCCTGTAACAATTCTCCTTACAATATCTCCAGCACATCACACAACTATTTATGATCCATTTTTCTCTTCCCTTGTCTTTCCCTTTTGCTATTTCCTTAGCCATTATGGTTTTTCTTATAATTGTTCATTTTGTCCTACATCTTTAATCTCCTGCACTTATCCATTTTTTTTTCTTCATTCACGTCCTATATATTTTTAGTTGTAACACGATTTCTCTTTTATCAAAGTGTAAGTAGCACATTAAAACTCTATTACTGGTAATAGACTTAATGTGAAAATACAGATTACCTATAATTTATGACAAAGTAACTCTATATCTTAGTCATGATAATGAGTTGCCAATTTAATTTAAATATATTAGATATTCACCAAATGATTACTGAGTTCCTTTTTGTGGATTTAGTATAGAACTGATCATTAATAAATTCCTCAAAAAGTTTCCTATGAGACTTTTAGTCTGATAAAGTTATTTGAGTCTTAAAAGATTAAAGATTGATAAAGAAAAATCATTCATGAATAATATTTTGAATCTTATATTTTTATTTTTTATTTCTTATATGTGAATCCATTTTTATCTGTTCTAAAATTTTATGGATAATAAGAAAATGATATAAATTTTCTTCTAATGAAACAATACCATTTTGGCATTGAAGAAAAGTTAGCAGGCAGTTGTTGAAATTCTTGTTGAATGTTGAATACACAGGTTTGACATCTTTGCTGGTTGGTTCAGTGCTTTGATTTTATAATGAAAAAATGCAAGAATTTACTCAGGGTATGATGATGAGTAAGACGTCACTGATTCTCCAGAATTTTCATAATCGAGAGAAGGAAGAAGCTCATGAACAAGTCACAGTGTGACACAGTAACAGAAGGCACGTGACTCTGTGACCATAATACATATTTGGAGTTTTAGATTTTAGAGAAGAAATAATTTTATTTAGTTAATTTTTAAAATATAGAGTTAATAAATGGAAAATGGCATGGGGATTTATGTGGTTGCATAGGAAGGTAGTAGTGTGGCACTTTTTGGCAAAAGAAAAAAATTAGGCTGAGACATAAAGAGAATATGAAAAATATTTATATTATAAATAGTACTATAACTTTGACCCATTAGCTATGCAATATATGAGTAGAATAGGAAGAAATATAAGCATGGTGAGAGTGAAATTATGACAATTACCTATGGCCATGAGTGTCATCATAAGAAGTTTAGTTAGCTGTCACCTTAAATAACAAAACAGCAAAACTAAGTGAGCATCCTGTGCAAAGGAATCCCCTGGCCAGTTCCAATATCTTGACACAACAGATTGAAGAACAGATAGAAGGGGTTCCTCATTATCGATTTAACAAATCGACACGAGTCAGTATAAAAATTCAACCTGCAGAATTGCAGTATTGATGTGCTCATGGTACTTGTCAAACAAAGGCACATCCATGAGGAGATAAAAATATACTAGTTTCTTAAATCTGGATATTAGACAAGAGCATAGAAAAGGCCCTCCAAAGAAGGACAGGCTGTGTCACAGTACTTGCTGTAAACTCCTTTCTCAGTACCTGTTGGCTTAAATGGACAGTTTGTTTTACTTTAGTAATTAGTAATGACACTGGAAAATTTAAAAGATACTACCATCATCTAACTTTCCTTTCTCTCTCCTGATACAGCATTTTCTTCTGAGCCTCATTTGGGACAAAATAACAGGAACCAGCCTGTGGGTGATTGTGATATCCTTTAGGTGACCACTCACGTTTGCAAGCCCCACATAAATGCACGACAAACACTCAAAGTCATACCTATCTTTGCAACTTTGAAATCTCTGACATGGAATGTTTACAGCTCATGAAAAGTTGAATAAAATATTGTAAATCCACCTTTGTAACCTTGAATCCATGTGTAAAAGATTTTAAAGTTGGAAAATAAGATGTTTGAACATACAGCATTTGTAAGTTCAATGTAAAACACAGTGAATCAAACCTGGAATCCAAAAATAGGCTGTTTATGCATCAAACAATTGAGGAATTTTAAGAGGATTGAATTGGAACTCTTGTGGATCATGCAAAGATCTACTACACTACTTTGTCCCTCCTGCTAGCCCTATGTCCTTCCTTGTTACTTCCAGGTCTCTTCCTTCAGGATCTGTTAGCCTTCCTTGTTTTAGCCTCTCCTTCATGCTCTCTCACTTTGTTATCTTGGTTCTCTTGGCACTCTATTTCTGTTTAAATCTAACATTTAAAAAGAAAATCCAATGACTTTGAAAACAACCTCAGAGTTTAGTTGTGGCTGTCAGGTCTTGACACTTTCTGGATGCCTGACCTTGGGAAAATTGCATAATCTCTCAGAGTTCATTTTCTTCATCTGTAAAATGAAGTGGGTTGAAATAGGTGATCTTTAATGTCCTGTCCTATTTCAAAATATTTTCGTATGGTGACATTGATTTCTGAATCATTGCCAGCTAACTGTTTTATCATTGTATGTAAACAAGAAAAATATCAGGAAAGGGAGCCTATGCTTTATGTAAGATAAAGTATGAATTTATATTTACTCGTCAAAGTCACTTCTAATACAGAAAAATAAATTAACTATTGATAAGTAGAAAATATAGAACTTTATAAGAGGAAAAAAAAAAAACAGTTTATTTTTTTTTCTTAAAATAAGTGATTTGAAGCCCAGAAGCTTCACGTTTCTATCAAGGAAATTCCATTCTTGTATTTAAATTTTATTCAATTTTAAGGCCTTGATAGCTGAAGTCTGAATGTAAATTATTAATAGTAGAATTAATAGAAATCTGCTTCAGAGGGAGGACCAGAATAAAATGATTTATATTTAATTGTGTTGATGTGGGTGAATTTTGATCTCTCTTCTCTTTCAATTTTAGTTCTTTTATGGTCCTGTCCTGAGAATTAAATCCTGCTGCATGTGATAAACTGATTGATACAAGACAGGCATTAAAAAGTGGGGCAAATTCTATAAAAAGAGGTGTGCGGTTGTGCAGCCACATGGAGAGATGTGTGTAACTATTTTCATCAATGAGAGTGAATTTCATCCTATTAGCATTGGTGAGGTATCCTAATCTAGCTGGTCTTTACCGTGTTCACATTAATATGCAGATAGAATTAGAATACAGAATTAAATGAAAATGAAATTTAGAAGCTAATTGACATTTTTGTCACAAAAGCTCAGGGAAACACTATTTATGGTTAATGGTAAAAGGCTAATGTGTCGTCCTAGGAAGGGGGTCAAATCAATCTCAGTTACAGTTCTTTCCTGCAGTACAGTGTGCAGAAGTGTTTTTGTATGCAACTTGCCAGCCTCCCCCATGTAGGTGGTCCCCTCCCTGTAAACCTGCTCTAAATTGCTACCATCCATTATACACAGCAGCTGTCTGGATGGCTGCCTGGCACTGACTTACACAGGCCATCTATTCCTGTCAGAAATATGATATGTCACTGACAAAAGCTTAATTACACCATTAATTAATAGGACAATTTTCTAAATGCATTGAAATACAGCTTGACACTCATTAGTGCCATTTATGAATAATTTCTCCCAGGGAATCATACTCTGAAGAACACTTTAAAACTAAATACAGTTCCAGAGGAAGCTATCGATAAAATAAATATGAGGTTAGACTCTCTTTCTCTCTGTCTCCCTATTTGTTGGTCCCCTCTTCTCTTGTTTATGTGGCTCTTATTTTCAGCATGGGCAAATGAATTTTAATATTAAAATTATTATTATAATTCTCTTCAATATACCTTATTTCTGTTTACGTTAGAGATCAGGCTTTTTGTTTTTTGTTTGTTTGTTTTTTTCAGAATCTTCGTTTTCAAAACACATTATATCTTAAACCTTAAAGAGCAAGAGCAATACATTAAACTTAAAATACATTTAAAATATTTATCAGTGTGAAAAATATCTCTTTCACCCCTCTCTTCATCGGTATCCTAGCCATGTCATGTACAGCAAGAAGAGAAAGTAGTAAGCAAAACCTGTGAAGGGAGGGTCTAGGATTCTCACAATTTGCTTCTACTTATCTACACAAAAATTTTTAATAATTTTGCTATTTTTTATTGGCAACTTTCCAGGATAGGTGTCTACTATAGTCTATTATAAAGCACATTAAAAAAATAACAACACTACCACATTTCTGCTCCATCGTTTGGTAATAAAGTTAGCATGACTTAATGCTTAAAGCCATAGCTTACTGTCACCACTAATGCCTATTTCTGTTACTCTGTAACTTGGCTACATGGCTTCTAGATTGCAATGGTCTATAATGGCAGACTGTAATGTGGCAGACTAGGTGGACCCAAATTGGTTCTTCCTGAAGGAGAAAGGTAGTACTCACATCTCAGATAAGCAACTGAATTGGAAAACAAAAGACCTACTTAGTCCAACTTTAGAAGTTGTCAATGTGTCTAGATGTGACTGGGTTACTGGATGTCTTTTCTTATCTTGAAGTAGAATAAAAGACAAGATAGCAATCTAGCACATAGAAAGTTGTAGAAGACTTCAACAGTGATTTATTTAATGTTATCAAATTATCTGAAAACTAACCCATGGCAATCCCCTTAGGAGAACACTCTGTTCTATGAGCACCCTGTCTTTCATATGCCTCAAAGCTATTTGCATCTTACACCCCCTCCCTCAATATGTTGGTTTACCCTGTTAGTAATACGTTAGTTTTCGTTGTCGTTGTTGAATCTGTTTTTATATCTAACAATAGCTAGTTTACTCATGGAGTAATCTGGAAGAAAATAGTCCTTTGGAAGTATAATCTCGGGCAATGATAAGTCTAAGATGAGCTAAAACGTAAATTTTATTGAGTACTCTCCCTTGGTGACACCTGTATTCTTGTATAACACTGTAAAGTCCTAAAATGAATGTATTTTACTACAGTTAATACAAAATCTCATTTATGTCTTGATTGAAATGGATTTTTTATGTTCTAAAAAATATACTTAGTCATGAAATCATAATGTGCATGACACCATCAAGACTATGAGTTGTAGAACTAAAGCTATCCCCATCGTGTTTAGTTAAAGCTCTTAACTAGTGCCTTCAGTTTTCTTACATCATTTCACTTCTTTTCAGATGCATGATCAAATTTATTGCATGGGGGGGGAGGCGTGGTAAGGCATGTGCATATGTCAGAGAACTTGCCAAAGAACTTGGGCATTTGCTCTCTCTTTTCATCATGTGGGTCCTGAAGAATGAAGTCAGGATGTCAGGCTTAAGGGCAAGTACCCTTCCTTACCTTCTAAAACATCTTCTCTATCTTCCCAGCAACATTTACATTTGATGTTTGGTTGTTGTTTGTTGGGTTGTTTGTTTGTTTTGAGTGTTTCTGAGACAGGGTCTCTCCATTATGTACCTCTCTAGCTGTCCTGGAATTCACTGTATACAGACCAGCCTGGTTTTGAACTCAAAGAGATCCACCTGCCTCTGCCTCCCTAGTACTGGGATCAAAGGCATGTGTGGCCATAAAAAATTATTTTTAATCTTCAAAAGATAAATCCTTGCTATAATTAAGAAATTTAGATGGCGAAGATGTATATGTATCAGAGACCAAGTTTATATTTTCATGCATATAATTACTTTGTATTAGTCCAACTGCTATAGAAGAAAAACATTAAGGTGGTTATGCCCTATATTACTTTGTAAGTTTATCACCCAAGTTTATACTTTATTTTCCTAATCAATAGACAGATTAATATTTGTTATATATGGATCATATTTCTGGTTCTTCTTGGGTCTATGTAACTTTAAATAAGCTATAGTGGGTTGATATTTAATTTAAAGAAAGTGCTATTTCAGTAACTACTCACTTCTTTTTCACATTCAGTGTTTCACTCACATTGAAAAGCAATACTTTTATTTTTCTATTTAAGATGGAAACTTATGCAGTTTCTGCTTAATTTATATAATGTGTGTTTTCACATTAGAATTGGACATATAATTATATTTGAAGACTTTTAGGTCTTTAAAAGCCTAGTGATCCCCAATGCTAGAGCATTACTCTTTATGCTATAACTTCCAATTATATTTGGTTTGCTATTTTATATTTTAAACAGTATATTTCATGTTAAGTATGGCAATTTAAGGCAAGGTAGCTGGTAGACTTGACCACCAGTATATCATTAAATTATAAAATTTAGGTATATGACTTGAGACTAGAGATTTTAATAAACCTTCACTTAATATATTTATAAGAAAGAAGTAAAATATAGATGTAGTTCCTTGAAGAACAAATGTTGAAAAACAATTTTTTTTTCTAATTTAGATATTTATAAAAAATTCTCATTGATAAAATATAATCAAAGTTTGAACTAACTCATCTTATACTAAAAGGGTTAAAAAATTTCAAAACTTCCTAACAGACTGAACAGAACCAAGAATGCAGGTCATCTTGGTCATGAGCTCTGTGTTTCAGGAACTTGGCTGACCGCAAGATAGATGGTTGATTATGAATAGGCTCTTAGAGAATAGTCTATACAAAATGTTCCCCATGACTGTTCCTTAGACCCTGTCACAAACTAAATAATGGGCTGGAACTTTCCACAGGTACTCTCCAATAACCCTTCTTCACCCCCCGCCCCCGGGTTGTGGTTTCCCCCCTGGGTTGTGGTTTTGGCTTTTAAATTTTCTCTGTCTCCAAAGCCCTGGGGTCAGACCCCACTGCTCCTACTTGGGTCATGGGTCTTGACCTCAGTATACTGATCGAAATATACCCCTTGCTGATTGCATCAAGTTCGGTGTCTTGTGAGTTAATGGGTGGCCGCAAATTCTTGAGGCTTGGGTGAGGTCCTCCCTTCCTTGGGGGCCTTACAATACAAGGTGTTAAGTACCCTTTATATAAATGTTTCATGTAGATTGAAGATAAGATATTGAAGTACAAAGAGATTGAGCCAGGAAAACTGATTTTATAAACAGAGTAAACTAAATTTGTATACTTGAATTCTTTTTACTTTTCTCACATTTTGTGCTTTGTGTGGTTAGGTTAAGGCCTCTTGACCTTCTTTTTCTTTATAATCTCAAGGGAAAAAAAATCAACTGTAGTGAGACAATTGGGTTTTATCAGAAGGAGAAGGAAATTCAATCATCCTTCACTAATCTAATATGAATTGGTCCCCAACAAAAAGGAATATAGGTAAGGAGTCAACCTTAATACAATAAACAGGAACTCTCAAAAATATACAAATGCTATTTATCTGAAGAAAGAATGTCATCTATACAATATTTTTGGCTAGTTGGTTCTAAATATCTCAGTTGTAGTAAATAGACTTTAGAGTCTCTGAAGCAGATTTCTTAATGTCCTGGAAGTTATTCGATAAAGGGAAATAGAAAAATGAAGGAGTTTGATGATAGAAATGGTCCCTGCTGTATGAAGATTACTAAATATTATTATGAATAATCGATCTCTCCAAAGAGGGAGGCACATTTCAGTTCAAGGCAATATTAAATAGAGAACTATAAACAAACAACCTCAAGTATTGTTTTTCCATTTGTCCCATCTTAACCTCCTTGTTGTTGGCCACTGTTGTCGGAGTTTTAATTTTGCTGCTATGAAAAAATATCTAGACAAAAATTAACTTGAGAGAGAAAAAATTTATTACATCCAACAATTGTAGGTTGTAGTCCATCACTCTGGGAGAATCACAGCAGGAATTCCAAGCAGGTACTAGAAGCATAGCCCCTGTCCAGATCATAAAGACATGACTGCACGCATGCTCATTTGTTTGTGCTCATCTTAATTTCTTCATGCAATTATCACTCAGTACAACCTGTCTAAGTAATTCTGCCACCCACATTGGGGATGGATTTGTATATCAATTACCATAATTTAGAAATTCTACCATAGACATGTCTACAGTCCAATTCAATGTATACAATTCCTCACTAAGGATGCCTTTGTTATGGTTAAAATTTAAAATGGTGGCACCCAACCTGGCTCGTTGTTACAGGGCTGCCATGTTTCCAACTAGGCAAGGCCTGAGGCCATGAGCAGGATGCTGCTTGGCTCAGGCTGCAGGTTCAGGTGGGCCAGAAGCACAGGCCATGCCACCCACAACACACCAACGTGGGAGATATCTCTGCCAACCTACCATGCTGTTTCCACCATGCTTGGCTGAGCCCAGACCACCCCACCATCCATGCGGTACTTGGTAGAAATGAGATTGAGATTCTAAGGCTTAAATATTATCCAATATATATATATTATATATGTAAATATATATTATATATATTTGGTAATGCACAATTAACAAGATTCCTACACAATTGGAAGTGTTACCCAATTAACTAACCTAGATATAAGTTGTTAGCCGGGATGGCTCTTGATGCATGCATGGTTCTCCATGGCTTCTACATCTTTGCTCTCCTAGCTTCTCCTTTTCCTCTCCTCTCGACTCCTCCCATATTACCAAGTTTGTTGTAAAATATCCATCTATATGCCTTCCCATGTAATTCACTGTTGTGTCAATTTGAAAATTAAAGCTATCATTATTATAGTCTAGTTATTTAATAAAGATTCATAGTTATATATCAGATTCATCTGAGTCAAATTTGAATTCAGTTATCCACATTCATTGGTTTTCTTAACACCTCCCAGTTCTTTCTCTTTGCTTTTCAGCTGTCTAGTACCTTTCCTTTCTCTTAACCCCTTCTGTTTTATATTGCTATAACTATTCCTTTAGTTTTTATTGTTGCTTTTGCCTCATACTGAAGCAGTATCTCACAGTGTTGCTTACGTAATTGTAGATTATATAATGCAACTCACACAGACTTGACTCTTGTTACTTCCTGCCTTGACCTCTGGAGTGCTGGGAATACAGGGTGTCTTTACCACTATGTTTGGCTATAATACCATACTGAATTAATTTTTCTGGCCTCATTTCTAAAATAGTTACTAAAACACTTGACATAAGAGTAGCATAGAAATAACAGAATGCAGTTCTTATCTGCAGAGATCACCAGAGAGTACAGTGTTAATTGCTTACTTTATAAATGAAACTAAACTGATTCCAAGATTTTTACAGTTCTTGCAGGTATAGGATCTTAAACTTTACAATCTAAGCTCATTTATGAGCAAAACACATTGTTTTATAAATTGTTTTGTAAACTTTTGATAGTTGAGTATTTCTAGTCATCAAATATTTTATATTTGATTTTTGGTGCAGAAAAAAAATTGCATTCATTTCAAGTTATACTTCAGAAAATCACATTCATAGATGATATTACATCATTTTTGAGTATTTTAAAATATTTTTATTCAATGACTGCACTCGTAAAATATTTGCTATTCAAAGAATTACTTTAAAGATTGCATCATAAGAACAGATAGATGGAGAAGATAAATGGTCTGGTGAGTCAGAACACTTGCTCTGTTGGAAGAGGACTTATATCAGGTTTTAGCACCTACATGATAGCTCACAACTATCTATTCCTCATGGTTCATGGGATGCAATGCCATCTCTGTTCAGATCTAAATTTGGGTACATATATAGGCATGCAGTCAGACAATCATACTCATTAAAAAGTTAACATGTAAAATAATTCTCCAAACACAATCAAAAGAATGAACCATGGTGACTCATGGGTAACTATGACAGATGCTCCAGGAAAAAGGGCAATTCATGTTTTACCTCAGGTATATTTTATTCCCTTGATTGTTCTAGCATGTAATGTGTGCCTCCTGTGACAAAAATATTCAGTTTATAAGTCTTGTTTATTCTTGTTGAATGTCACAACATAACTGTAGAATCCAATCTTGTCAGTGCACCCTATAGCTGGATATCTCCTTCTGCCCTGCTTTTTTCTTTCCCAGATATAATCTATAAAACCAATAATATGTACCAGGTTATTCCATTTAAATCGGTCTGTCCTCAAACAGTTTTCAGGAAGGCCTAATCTTTTCTGGTTTAGTATGAGCTTACTGGTATTTATTTACATGTTCTTCTGACCATGATTTTCTGACCTCAGATAACCTTTCTTAGATTATTGATTTTTTTTGTTGTTGTCGTTGTTACATTTATGTATCAAAGTACACAGAAATTGAAGATTGTCTACAGCATTACACTGTAGTCCACCAAATTTTTTCAGGTCCTTCCTCAGATCCCAGGTCTAGCACACAAGATCTGAACAGATTGGCTAAAAAGTCCACAGGTAGTAACAAACAAAATAAAAAATTTACCATATCTGATTCTTGGAAGATACTTGTTAGTGCAGTAATGGATTTCTTGGCCTTAGGGCCTTAAGAATTGAAACCTAATGAGAAAACAATTTGTGAAAAATTATTATACTTGAGCAAACAACATACATTCTTACTTCTTATATAATTTTTTAACTCGTCTTTTGAAATAACATAGTGGTAACTCTACTTTTTAAAAAAAAAATTGTTTTGTTAGATAAAGAGTTTGAGATCCAGATTTTAAATTCTTTCAGTGAAGCTTCCCAGTTACAATAGACAGAGCTAACTCTAATGTGTAGATATTTCTCAGGACAGAACTGTGGTGGTTTAAGTGATAAATACCCCCGTACACTCTGGCATTTGATTGGTTGGTCTCCTTCATGGTGCTCTTAGGGATGCTTAGGAAGCCTCACTGTGCTTACAAAAGTAGTTCATTGGAGGTGGGCTTCAAAAACTCATAGCATGGCCCTGTTTAGAGTTTACTGTCTCTGCTTCACACTTCAGGCTTAGAATGTGAGCTCTCCATCTTTTTTTCTATGGCTGTGCCGGGTTGCTGTCATGCTTCCCCTTTATGATGACCCATATTTCTCTAAACCCATAAGATAGGCTAAGCTCGGTTTTCCCTAAGTTTCTTGATCACGATATTTAAATGACCACTAAATCAATCTCCTGTATTACAGCATGGACTAAAATAACAGTAATTTCTTACTGAAACTATAATCTAGATCTTATCATTTTTAGTTGAGTACAGAATAAGAGGTTGCATTCAAGTAAAGTGAGTTATCTTTGTTACTTTAAATGCGATGTCTACTTTTCTTGTTTACTTATATGCAGTGTGTGCCTACATGTGTGTGTTTATGTATAGTGTGTGTGGAGGTGAAGGGTAAATATATGTGTAAGTCAAAGTGCTATGACTTTCTCTACTGATTTTCTATCTTACTTTCTGACACAAGCTCTTTTACTAACCTAAGGCTCACTGATGATCTTGGTCTGCTGTCAAATGACCTTCAGGGACCTACCTTTCTGTTTCTCTAACACTAGGGGTTCCATGTCTCTGACAACAATCTTAGCTTTTCTCTGGCTGCTTAGCATCTAACCTCAGGTGCCAGTGCTTGCAACATCAGCATGTTGTTGCCAGATTAATCTCCTCATCCCTTCAAATCTTTTTTAGCTAACTATTATAGCTCCCTTACAGCTTAGAATCCAGTGACTACAGATTTAGAAAGTCATTAGCTCACAGAAACAGTGCCTTCTCAGGACAAAAGTTGGAATATTTAGTAGTCTCCAAGACTGGTGTTTCAGAAATATTGTTTTCTTTCATGCTCTAAACATGTACAATTTTCGAGAGAAAATATCGCTTTTCAGGCTTGCTCTGTATTGATGACTGCAGCAAACATATGTAAATTCCTATATAATATAATCATGAAGACCTGGGTAATTAATCACCTATGTCAATTTCACCCCCTGCCATTCATCTACCCTTTAACTCTGCCTTAATTCACCATTCTCTTGTGCTTCGTTCATGTCAACTCTATTTTATTTTCACTATTAATGTTTTGTATTATTGGCTGGTGTAATAATTGGGTTTACTAGAAAATGTCTTTACATAAAGGCAAAATAGATGGTTCTTCAGGTAAAAGAACTAATTGGCAACATGAAAGACATTAAATCACCAGAATGAACATGTAAGCAGAGAGTTTACAACCAATGTTTGTCATCTATATGGGTATGTATGGCCCCCTTTCCCCAACATACACATATTTAATGAATTAATTAATGCAATTACAAATTTTAAAAAGAATAACTTTACTAAAACAAATTGTTGAAAATGACACAGATACTTTAAAGACGAATATTAAGCTGTTTGTGTACTTTAAGCTCAAGGAGTCTTTCACAAAAAAGATATGAATGCAGGAGGGAGAGTTGTTAGAAAATAAAAAGGTGCCAACATGAAGAGGGTGAAAAGTGAGATGATGAAAATTATTTAAATTAACTATAAACATGCATAAAGTTCAAAATTAAACATCAGGGAAAATCTATATTTGAGACTAAATTCACAAAAGAGTAGAAATATTAAATTAGGAAGTTATATTTGACCAATAAATATGACCTGGATGTTTTCTTGATGTTTAGCCATAATTTGTCTATTGTAAAATGTCCTCATTTTACTTCAGTGAAAATTATTCAACACTAACTTATCCATCTTAACCACATTCTCCAGAACGAATTGTATGGAGATTGGTAAAATTTTCACTTACATTCTGCATATGATATTTTTAATGAATAATATTCTTAGAGTCAATGAAGATAAAAGTAAAGAAATGAAGCTTCAGTAACACTAAGCTGTAATAGGATATCTTATAGCATAAAATCCTGAAATATGTTAAAATATCCATTTTAATATAAATAGTTCAATGTTTATTTAAAACTATTTAATTATTTTAACTACTTGTGTCGTAGGGATATAGAGAGATATAGAGATTATATATAAATATATATTTAATGTACATAATGATTAAAATAATGCAGTTTATATAACTTTTTATCTTATATAAATTAGAAATAGTAATGCAAAAAGGATTTTGACTACATATTGATCTTATTTTACAATATTTATTTAGTTTCACATGTGTAGGTGTATATCTGAGTACCCTATGCGTGCAGTATCTATGTGGTTCAGAAGAGAGCACAATATGTCCTGCAATTGTAGTTACAGACACTTGCTTATAACCTGCTATGTGAGTGTTGGGAATGTAACCAAGGACCTCTGCAATAGCAGTCAGAGCTCCTAATGACTGAGCAATCTCTTAGGCATGTACATATCACTTTTAAATGATGTGTTTATATTATTTTATCATCTTTCACGTAAAATTTATCTTAGTCGTTCAAGCAAAGGATACCAACTTTAGCTTATTTCCAAACCTATTGTAACTTTGTTGAAATATTGTAAGACTGTAGTTCATTAAATAGAATGAACTGCATAAGCAGATGAATACTGGATTGGCAACGAAATGTAACCAAAAATACAGGTAAATACCCAAAAGCAGTTTTCCTGGTTCTGTGTTAGAACTGTGGGTTTTTAATCACACAATTATAGCCTATCACTAAAATAAAAAGTTTATTTCATTCTCTTTACAAAATTAGTTGCCTAATGTAGATGTTTTCCTGTTTACCAGCTTAATGTAAAAATGAATATTTCACTAACATTGTTCTTAAGCTCTTTTACACAAGAACTAGTTACAGATTTCTTTATGTATTTCTGAATACCTCTCACTTTTAAGTTTTTAAAAATACAATGTAATTATATGATTCTCTTCCCTTGGCATCCTCTAACCCTGCTCATGTACTCCCCCCTTAAAGTGACAAAACAAATGTGAGATTATATGCCCATTCACATTGCCAAGAACTAATGTTTTCTGTAACACATGTATCTACTGATGTGTGTAGAAATTTCCTCTAATCTAATATCCTGAAGAGGCTCATTCAGACTCAGACAGTAAATAAAAATTATAAGACTCATAGAACATAAACAATTTACCAGCCCTTGGGAAGCTCTTGAAGCTAAAAATATTCAAAAGTCATATCTCTAATGATATATAAACATTAACAATTGCTGTCAGAGAACTCTATTAAATGAGCTGCCTACGAGTCCTCCAAGGAGGTCCATGTTTAGCGTTCATGAGTCTTCGCCTAGGCGTGGGTGGGTTTTTCAGTGAAGCAGCCGCCTTTGAGCCTTCTATTTTTTTCTAGGAAATCTCTCACTAACACTCCTGTACATAACACCAGTAAGTTCAGTGATTACTAGGCTACTAGTGTGTTGAATTTTTTTCCTTTTGTCTGATATTAGTGTTCAATCTTGTATAAATAGACATTTAGTCATACCATTCCTAGAAAAGTTCAACAGTGTAAGTGAAACTAGTTCATTGATAATTTACTTTTATCTAAAAAGATGTATATAATCAAAATCACATTGTATTTCAACATAAAATATCCCATAAACACTGCCAATCATACTTAATTATTTTTATACTTTAAATAGTAAGAGAACATATTGCTATTAAAAAAATACCATCCAGTTCATAGAAAAACTTAAAAAGGCCACAAGTGAACAGAGATTCTGAAAATAATATGACATTCATTTCTACTGAGAATTTAAATACAACACCCAGAATTGGAATTTTAAAAATACAAAATGGTTGCCTCAGCTAAAGGCAAGAGCAGTGATGTGACAAGTAGAAAGGCTATTTCTAGGGTCATTTTACACTGAACTAAAGATATTTCTGCAATGCACTCCAGTTTTATGTGATTGCATGAATGTTTAGGCCATGATTTGTTACTAAAATGTACAAATTCTACAGAATAAACTTAAGGAACTTTCAGCAGTTTGTTAAAAGTCTCATAAAGCATGTGACAATAACACTTGAAAGGGAGAGGCAAATTCTAGATACAAGTTAAATATAAGTCACTCATTATTTGTTTTGTGCTTTTTATCAAAAAATTTTTAAGAGATGGTGTAACAGTTTCCTTATTACACTTGTAGGTTTCATAAATATTTTATACTTAATTTTTGTACATTTTAAAATATAATGTTATTACCAAATTTATTTATCTGAATATTGGATGATCTATTCAAAATGTCACACGTTTTCTTTGACTGATTTTTTTTGTCTTAATGAGGATATTTTCAAATGAATATTGCAGTGTAAATGTGTAACTCAGTTTGTGAGGCTGAAATGGGATGATTGTTAGTTGGAGGCTAGCCTTGGCTAACTAGTCCACTGTCTCAAACAAACCAAACAGAGTAAGCAAGAATAATACTTATTCATTTATTCAGAATATATAAAAAATAGTTTGGGTTTTGTTTTGTTAAAATATTAAAATTACAGAATTTTATGTTTTAAGTAGTAACATGTACCTTTTTGATATAGTAAATAATAGAAATTGGGTTGTTACAAGGTAGTAAATAGTGTGATGTATGATAAAGTATGTTAAACAAACCAATCCTCTGTGAACTCACTGACTCTCCACTTCCTTGACTAAGGGAGGGGCAACATTAGAAATGTAAGTAAATAAAATAATTAATTAAAAAATCAATTTTACTTTCTTAAGAGTAACAACAAAATCAAATAAAAAGATGGAGACAACACACTACTTGAACTGCTAAACTCATCTATAGCATTGTATATTAGCAGAAGTTGGTGCACTTGCTTTTCAAATTATACACACCACCTTCTTTAATTCTTCTTCATTGTATAGTAAACAGCACTGCAGGGTAGACCCTTCCCTCTGACTTAATGTCCACACTGCCAAGAATATATGGGATTATTGTTGGTGGTAACATATGGCTAATATATTACGACAGTACAAACTTAGTTGTAACAAGTAGATACTTTGAATATACCATTACACATTGAATATATAATCACCACTCAGGGGATTAGTACATAGAAATCCTGAAACACAGGTGTGGTGAAATTTTTCAGAGTTACAGTGCTTATATAGATATTTTTATTTAGAAAAAATGATAATAAAACTAGCTTCTAAACGTAGGTGAAAAATAGAACAAATTATATAATTAAATAAGTATTAAAACTACAAAAGTTGGGAATAATTGAATATGGAGATATTGAATAATGTGAAATTAGTAATGTATCTTTGGATATATTACTATGTCTAATACTTAATCTAACATTTTAAGGTAAACAATACAACAATGTGTTTACTACCTCGGAGGACATGGCATCCTCCGGATTGGTTCTTCAAAATGCTTACTTATCAAATTGATCTGATATTAGACAATATTTTACATGTCAATCTGAAATAATTTTTGAGTAATAATTTTTCAAAGTAGAATAGCATTACTTGTCTGGAAAATGTGAAACACATTATGCTTCCCACCAATAATATGTACCGTTTTACTTAATGGGAGAATAATTTCATATTATTGATCTCTGAGAGATAACAGGCTCTGTATTAAGCTTTGTGATAGTATAATGATATCAGTAGTATAATGATATAGATAGATAGATAGATATAGACATGACTATTATAATTTTTAACTTATTATCTAGAGGGTGTCAAAATAGCATATCATATTTTTCATTTTAGAGTTTCTATTTCTATATTTATTTTAGCTCATTGAATACACATGGCTTTTAAAATTAGAGAACACGATATATGTGAAGAACTATGTGAGTCTCATTCAGCATAGCACTTCATGTAATAAAAACCAGGAGTATAGAATTTTGGGGAAATTTGCAATTCAATAGGACAGAAATGGCTTTGTAGAAAGTGCTTACATTCATCCTGCATTATGTTTTAGTAATCTGGAAGGTCCATCATATAAATCAGAAAGAAATTTGAGTTTATAACACAGACTGTTCTATTTTAAGGTCATTTCAAGGATTCGGTGTTATTACAGGAAAACGTAGGCCTAACCAAGCTGTACCAATGAAAATGAAATTCATGTCCTAGAGGCAAACACAGAGGGAAAATAGCAGAACTGAAAATTAAAAAAATAAAATTAACAAAACATAGTCTCCAGGAGGCTAGACACATTATGCTTTTGACCCTAGAAAACTGTAGGGAAAGGGCCGTGTGCTGAAGGACAAATGCAGGAAAATGCATGGAAAAACACATTTTTTTTCTGAGGAAACATAAAGCATCTGGGGATGTATCTAGCCTCAGCTGACCACAGGGGGCCATTCAGTCCAAGATGGTCTCTGACAGCTAGGGAAGCATAACCGAAGCCAGTCAAAGGCCAGCGATCCAATCAGAGAAATGTCAGTTTGAAAAATAGTGAGAAATAGTTGCATGTGGGAGCTATGTTCCCCAAACTCCTTGGTATTTGCCTGGATGAAAACGTAATGGCTTTAGCACAGCTGCCATTTTCATTTTAGACCGAGTCGGGAGTCATCAGGAAATTATGATGGAAGGGAGGGAAGGAGCCAGAGGGGCTGTCCTTGGTAACAAGGAGAGATAATAACTGAGAAGATGATGCATGTCTCTTTATCACAAGATCAAATCATGTACATCAAAGTAACTTTATACTGACTGAACAAATTGTTTTTATACATTTAGGGGTGTGTGTGTGTGTGTGTGTGTGTCTGTACAATTCATGAACTATATAACCTATTATTTAAGGAAGAGCATGGTACACAGAATAGGCTGTAGGAAGCAAAGAAAATCATAAAATGATGTAGTTACATTTTAATTTCAAAAAATTAAAAAAAATAAAATTGAATATACTAGGAAAAATTAGTGATTAGGATTATTAAATTGAATGTATATCGTAGGAACAATTACTGATTAAGATTATTAATTTTTCAGGAATTATGCAAAAGAGTAGGCTTAGTCAGTAAAGGTGAGGTAGCAAAGGAGGGCACCACTAATCTCATTTAGCAATTACCAGACATAGCTAAACAAATTACAAATTGTTCTGCATGTGAAAAAGTTCAGCACAGAGACAGAAGCTGCAGCTATATAATAAGCGAGGGAAAAAGAGGTTAAAGATAAGCTGGAGTTTCAGTATGAACAGTTATAATCTGAAATTTAAAATGATTAACTGTTGGGAAAAAGATAGAGTTAGGGGCTAAAGAATGAAGGACAGGTATTTCTAATTGAGCACCATATATTGGCTGTCACAGTGCATATTTTAAACACAAGTTTAGGAAACACTTTTAATGTTTTCACAGCTAATTAAAGTTATCAGGGGCATGCTTTATTTTGGTTAAAAAGAAGAGACTTCTTCAATGGTGAAATCTTTGGTTTCCAACCTGTGAGTAATTAAGCAGTAAATAATGGTCTACCTCATTTCAAAATTTCAAATATGGTCATTTGTCCTTAATTTTTCATAGTGGCAGGAACAAAATTCACTAGTACATTAAGTCAGTGACTGTTTTATTTTCAAATTAATAATTAGCTTTTTCATCTCCTATATGAGTTTAGATGTTTAAAGTAAAACACTGTTAACATGCTAATCACTTTTTAAATTAATAATATCAATTTTTTATTTGTCTTCCATTTAAGCATTATTAATGGTCTTCTTAAAAAGACGAGGATTCATGTGAGAAGTTTGTTGTGATGGTTCAGAATCTTAGCATTCACTCCTGCTTGTTAGCTCACTGGCTGGTAAAGCCCTGAATTTTACTTGTTTCTTCAGATTCCAGATGAGCATCATAGAACTGTATCTCACCTCAGATTAAGCTTACAAAAAAGAATGAAGACAAAAATGTCCCTTATTGTTAAGTATTTAAGAGGGACCCATCCCATATACAGACACCAAACCCAGACACTATTGTGAATACCAAGAAGTGCATGCTGTCAGGAGCCTGATATAGCTGCCTTCTGGGAGGTTGTGCCAGAGCCTGACAAATACAGAGGCAGATGCTTACAGCCAACCATTGGACTGAGCACAGGAACGGCAAATGGAGGAGTTAGAGAAAGGACTGTAGGAGCTGAAGGGGTTTGCAACACCATAGGAAGAACAATAATATCAACCAACCAGATACCCCAGAGCTCCCAGGGACTAATCCACCAACCAAAGAGTACACATGGAGGGACCCATGGTTCCTGACACATATGTAGCAGAGGATGGCATTGTGTGGCGTCAATATAGCTTTGTCATCAATATAGCTTTGTCAGGAGGAAAAGCCCCTGGTTCTGTGAAGGCTTGAATACCCAGTGTAGGGTAATGCGAGGACAGGGAGGCAGGAGTGTGTGGGTGGGAGGGGGGGCATCCTATAGAAGCTTGGGGAGAGTGGAGGAGATGGGGGTTCTGGAGGGGAAACTGGGAAAGGGAATAACATTAGAAATGTAAATACATAAAATATCCAGTAAAATAAAAGGTTTGCAAAAAAAAAAATTAAAAAGATTCCCCTAGGTTAGTTTTCATCATGTCTAGTTGTGGTTGTCTGTATTGACCTACAATATATATATATATATATATATATATATATATATATATATATATATATATATATATATCTTTGTCTGACATAAATGGGAGGGAGGCCCTTGGTCTAGTGAAGGTTTGATGCTCCAGCATAAGGGGATGTTGGAGTGCTGGTGCAGAAGTGGGGAAGGGGGGTTAGGGGAACACCCTCATAAAAACAAAGGGGAGGGAGGAGAGAGCAGATGTGGGACTGGGGTTTGTGGAGGGGTAACCAGGAACTGGGATATCATTTGAGATGTAAACAAATGGAATGATTAATTTAAAAAAAAATTTAAAAAGGAAAGTGATCTAATTCTATTTAAATAAAAATTATACTTTAAAAGAGAATTCAACAATGTCTTTGATTTGTATATTCCCCATACTCTTACACCAAAACCTCTATGGGATTGCCTCATACCAACAATTTACAGTCTTGGAACTGAAATTCTCTCCAACAACTGAACGTGGAGCTGAAGACTATAGTGATGCAGTATCTTCCAAGAGTATCTCCATTGGCAGTCCAGCTGAGAAAATGGACTGGTCAAAATGGCAGATCTTCACATTGCTCAGCCTCATTGGAAATGTGTAGGAAGTGACAAAGATTTACCACTCACTTCTCCCATATTCACATGATTGCAGGCATTTTCTATTATTTGTTTTATACTTACAAAGGCACTTTAGTAAGATAACAACATTAAATTAATTCTACTTCAAATCACAAAATATAAAATTATTTGCATATTCATGTTATCTTCATGAAGACCATCTTTACAGACCATCTATTGGGATATTATTAACTATGAACTCAATGTGCAGTAGAACTTCAAATAAATCTATTAAGGCTAGTGTAGTATAAAAAGTGGCATTAGCGGGTCTCTGGATTTGCCTATTTATGTTGTATATTAAAATTATTAAAAAGATTAAAAAATCTACTTAAAACATTATACCCGTTATTTTAAATTCTATAATAAACTATTACATTAAATTTCCTCAAGGATTGCAGCCAAAATTCTACATTTTATATTTAATTTAAGTTAGGAAGGATTGTAGCTTAGGGTCCTGTTACTTTAGCCTGAATTTGACTTTTTTATGTTTCTACATTGTTATTAAAGTATAATAGCACATGCATCATTGAGAACTACGTGGGCAATAATGTAATTTGTTCAGGTATGTAAAATTTTTTGCTAGCTGTTTTAATAAAACTTATAAACACACAACCATATTAACTTTAAAAAACATAGTTATTTTTAAAGTGGACTACAATAGAATTTTCACTGTTTTTATATTAATTATTTCACATTGAATTTACAAAAAAAATTTAAAAAAAAGCAAAAAATGACACCAGATCTTATGACCTATACAATTTATAATAGTGTAAATTATATTTTTATGTGTATCAACTGTTTCCTGTAATTTTCAAACACTGACACATAAATCCATCTATATGTGGTATAATAATTTAGAGTATTACATTAATTACTACTGAAATTTTTTTCTTAGCTGTTAATAAAATTGTATAATCTTCAGTGGTTAGTTTTCCTTGCATCCTGGACTTTGTAGAATTCCTGGCTTGAGATGTGGATGTAAACTCTAGTCCTTAGGTTTGCAGAAAGGTGCTGTTAACTATTGAGACATTTTTCCATTCTCTTTTTCACCTTCTCTTTTCTTTTCTCCTTTGATCCTCTTCTTCCTCTTCTTCCTTCTTTCCTTTTAAAGAAATTTTAATCCAGCAACATGGCTGCTATGGCAAGGGATAATATCCAAAGACTGCTTAGGTTTATGTGATAAAGCTGGAATGCAGACACTCCACACACTTTTAATCTCTCTGGCTAGACTACAGACATACCCCTAGTACACACTTTTGATCCCTAACAAAAAAGGTAAGGTTAGTTTGTAGAAGGAGACAGTCATATTTGAAAGTGACACCTACTTGAGGGTCAGATAATGTGATGAGGCAGGAAAAGATTTGACAGAATGCGTCAGAGATGGTATAAACCCAACTCACAGGAGAACAGCACAGGAAAGTAAGTCTACTTAAGAGCACACACACACACACACAAACACACACATATGCACACACATATAGAGAAGGTGTGTTTTGTGTGAATAACAGCTTTACTGGGACAGTTCTATAGAGACAGGCACAGCTGAAGAATGATGGAACCAGACAATGAGAAAAAGCCAGAGGATTAGAGCATGTTGCCAACATTCGTATGAAGCTAAGCAGAAAAATTTAGTCAGAAGCTAAGAGAAGCTAGATTGAATCACTGACCTTGGACGATTAAATTGTTCAGGGGCTAGAGAGTTCATGGGCAAAGGAATAGGTATGTTAGAACAGAGAAATGCTCTGACCTCTGCCCAAGCCATGTTTTCATTTGTGTATGTCTTTCATCTCATGACTTCATCTGAGGAAATAAAAGAGAAATTTATACTTCCTTTTTGTTTTCATTACTATAGTTTTAATTTAGAGTCTTGAATATCCTATGTGGTTGAACTTCTTATAAATTACATTTCCAGCCAGTGAATTTTCTTTTCCTATATTTAGTAAATGTTTTATTTATCATCTTGTATTCATCTTTATCCATTCTTTAATATATCTTAAAATTTGTTTCTGATATTTTCTTCGACTTTCACTTTTTCCCCCTGTAAGGATAATTAAAAGTCTAGCTTGATTGCATATTTTTCGTTCCAGATGCTGAAGTATTATAAAATATATCTTTAGATTATATCCCTCATCACCAAGGACAGTTAAATTCAAACTTAAAATACAGAAATTAAATATGTCAGTATAATAAGCTCTGAAATATTGAATAAAAATAATTAAATACTAAACTCTTATTATTAAAGTAGAAAATATTTTACAGTACTATTTATATACCAACATTTTCTACTTCATTCATCACACACAATATTAAATATTGAGATATTATAAGTCAGGAACAACTAACTTTATTTCAGTATTTTATTAAATGTGAGTAGCATTTCCACCACTGTTTAAGAGAAAATAAGCAGAATATGGAAATTATAAATCTGAGTAACTTTTGGGAGGAAAGTGATGAATAAGAAGATGAGAAAGAGTTCTGCTTTTAGAATTAGTGGTCAGAAAAACAGGAAAAGTGATCAATGAATGTCGGCTAGGTCAGCTATCCCACACTCAAGCCTTCTATGTCAGCTGATGCACACCACACCACTGCAACCAGGGTCACCTAGATTATACCCCCTTAATGAAGAGCTGCAGAGCCCGTTCTCCAGAGTTCTGTCACTTTTGAAAGAAGGGGCCATCTCTCCAGAGCATAGCATCCAATGAGGGGCAGTCACACTTATACCCGTGGACACCCACATGGTCCCTGGCACCTGCAGCAACTGGGTACATCCTCATGTTCTCTAGAGTTAATGTGAGCCACAGAAAAATCAACACAACCCCTGACTCTAGATAACCTCAGACTCAGATATTGTTCTTAGTGGAAGCTTGAGCTAGGAACTCACCCTTGTTCAGATGATGAGGCCGGACATTGAAAGCAGGCTTCTTTACTCTCGAGTCTTCAGTTCCATCTCTCTTCATAATGCTCCATAATGCTTCATAATGCTCTCAGTCCCATCTGTCTACCTCATACTTAGCTATTGTTTTGGCTCCTGCTTCAGGCTAGACACAAGAGTCATAAACTGCTGCTGTGTCATAAACTGTCTGAGCTGCATGGAATGGAGGCAAAGGGATGCCTACAGCCTGCCTGTACTATGCACAGGTGGGTAGGTTGAACCTACGCAGGCCTGTGCATACTGCCACAGCCTCTGAATTCTTGAGCATCTGTCTCTCTGTGTTACAATTACCAAAATGTTAGTTTTATATACTAATTTTCTATAATTTTTGTTAAACTGTTGGCCCAAAATTTTAGAAAACTAATATTTTGCTTGAGATCATAGAAGGATCATAATTCATTATTGTACGAGCCATGCCACCTCCAGAAGACAGCATATACCAGTACTCTGTCCTAATCACAGGCTCTTATATTCCTTCATTCCCTTTTTCATTATATTTCTTGTGTCTTTGAGAAAGTGATAAAAATATCTACTTCAGGGCTGAGTGCTCAACAATCATTTATTATTATCTTTGACTACTCCTATTGACTATCTTTATTAACTACCTGCCCCCACTGTAAAAACAAGCTCATTTAACCAAGTCCTAGATCATTACTATCTGTGATACTTAGAATTGTGAGTATTTAGAAGACATTATGATAACATATCTACTTAGTGAAACAACCATAATTGAATTTTCCATCTTTATTTTTTATCACTTCTTCCAGTTTTTCAGGTGTACAGTACCAGGCAAAATATCCATCCTATAGAGTGGACCTTGTGTGCATATAGAAAACAGTTTATTGTGCCAATCCAAGTCTTACTAGTGTAATTACATTGTCTGGTGAATTGGTATTGTAGCATACGCTGTCCATAGCTGAACAACACTGATAATGACCCCTCCTACACAAGTTTGGATACCATCTTCTTGCAATATAAACATAGTCAACAAGAGTTCCAATTAGTTACAACTAGATTATTTTTTATTTTGCAACCAAATAATATTGTGTCTTCAGAACATTATTCCCATTACATATTTTGTTACAACAGTATTCTGATAGGGTTTGTATGGTATCTTAAAGTACTTTTAACATGTTTTCCACTGACTGAAGGATGTTGAACACCTAACAAAACATATATTCTTCATTTGAGAACTGTCTTAATGTAGCTCCTTAGCCCATACTTTAATTGAATTGTTTATTTTAATAATTATTTTAAGAACTCTGTATATTAAAGATATTATTTATCTAAAATGTATAGTTGGAAAATATCTCTTGTATCCTACAGGCTATACATTTTACTCTATTAATTATTCTTTATCAATAAAGAAATAATCTTTACTTAGTTCAATTTTTTTATAGTTTGTCTTATTTCTGAGTTGCTGGGCTTTCTTTCCTATTAAGACATCTCTATCTATAGTTATAACGAGAAGTTCTTAATCTTCATTTTCTTACAGCAAATTCAGTGTTGGAGATCTCAAATTAAGTTCTTTGACTTGGAGTTGGATTTGGGGCATGATGAAAGTCACTGATACTAATTCGTTATTCTACATGTATACATGAAAGTTTTCCAGCATCATGTTGAACAATCTGTTTTTTCCTCTAATACATATTTTGCTCTATGTCTTAGTTATCTATAGCTGTGATAAAATATTATGACCAAATACCACAAGAAAAGGAAAAGGTTTATTTCGCTGAAACTTTTAAATCATAGTTTATTGTGAAAGAGCAAAATGTTGCATAACAATTGAAGAAGTAAGAATGCTTCTCTTATTCCTAATTAGTGGAAGTGATTCACCATTTAAAATATTTAATATAGTAATATCTGTAAATCTGAGGTATATAGTCTTCATTAGCTTGAGTTATGTTTACATTTTGTGTTCCTTAAATAATCCTTATTATATATATTCTATTTTGTCTTACAAACTTTACCTTTTTTTTTTTTTACTTTACACTCATTTTTTTAAGGAAAGAAATGACCCTCCTCAATCTGTACTTGCTTTTATACTGTCTAGAATGTTTACAAAGACAAAGTCACTGTTATCATCTGAAACACTGACAGTGAAAAGTGCCTCATATATTCACAACCTCATTCCTTCTTAATTTCACCCTTCAATCAAACCTCTTAACTCATTCATTTGTTAGCAAAATTTGCCTATGAATCTTTTCATGTAAAGTACTGAACCACTTCATTCTCCTTGTACATCCACACCTTGCATATTCTTTATTCTGAATATTCTTTATTCTATATTCTTGCATATTCTTTATTCCTCAAGAAATATTTTAACACTGTTTATTTACATAGTACCAATGCTCTAACAATTCATATAGCATCTCCTACATGAGATGCTGAACCCAGTTCTGTTTCATAATTTCAAATGTCACCTGCGATTTTACATCTAAATAACTGCCTCATAGGAGAGCTAATGCTTATTTCTTTCATTTAATTAAGCCTCATTAGAGTAATTTCAGTCATTCCACTGCCCTATACAGTGCAGATCAGTTACTTTTGTATTCCAAATATTATTATTTTTTCCAAGCATTTAGAATATAGAGAGTAAAGTTTTAATTTACTTGAACAGTTACTAACATCTTATTCGTTCCTCTCTACCTCACTTTCTTCAACTTGTTTTGGCCTCTTTGGTAGCCTTCAGTCTTTCTGGAAAAATTCCAGCTTCAAGACCTTTAAGTTTCTTGTAGCTATTGAAACCCATTACTGTCTCATTTCTTTAGTTCTTGTCTCAAATGTCACCTTATTTAAACTTACAGTTCTCTGACTCATGACACGTTTTGCACACTTCAGATTCATCTCATCCATTCTTTCATTAACTGCATATATTTACTCAAATATTGGCAACTATATTATAGGAACTCAAAGTTAATGACTCAGAGTTTTTCAAATGTTTTATAATCTTGAAATTTAGAATAGTTATTTACAAAAAAAATCTTAATTTTTTGTCTATTGAAATTTTTTATGTTCACCACTGAAATCTCTTTGTCATTTTCTGCTAAATTTTTTAGTTTTATAACTTTTGTGATTTACAGATTTGACCTTGCCTAAGTAATCATTTAAATATTAATGGGAAAAAGGGAATTATAGATGAAAGAGAAAAATACACAGCATCTAGCTGCAGAAGAATTCTGATAGTTTGTTACTCCATGTTTAAATGAGTACATCAGAAAGATATGTTGAAATACTAGTTATTAGAGTCTTTGGACATACCCTTATTTTAAAATATACTCTGTGTTGATATAATCATGTCAAAATAATTTCATGAATGTAGAATCCAGTTCAATGTCTGTGACGATTCCCTTTATAAAATGTAGTCAGAGCATCATATAGTGAAGGAGGTAAAGACTAGACTGATACATCTATAAAACAAGAAACATTATAGATTGCCATTCATCACTATAATCTTAGATGACAATGTAATTATTTCTGATTGTTCCAAAGCACCTGATATGAGTACAGACGTTTAGTCTTTAGATCTATTAGGGAACAGATTTCTATTAAGACACAGATTCCAGTAATGTGCTTTGGCAAGGCAGCACTAGGAAAACAACATATCTGAAGTTTCAAGCAAATGTAGACATCCCACTATGTATCATTTCTTGAGTAAGTCACAAATAGCACAAACCAGAGGGATGCCTAGTAAGGCAAACTATATTCTAGCTCTTATTCATCAGATATAACCAGTTACCTAGTATATTCTATTAGCAAAAAAATGACTTTAGCTTCTGGTGTCCTAGAGTCTGGAAAAATTAGTTTGTTGGTATGTAACTCCAGGGAAAAATCATTGATTGATGGACCTCATAAAGCTTAACTTTAAATATAACCTCAAGGCCTTGAAAATTCTTACATATGGAGTTTGAAAAACCTCTTAGTAATGATATAGTTTCATAAACTTGAGTATTACATGCTTTAATTTCTATTTAAATATAAGCATTTAATAGTGTGGATCTATAATATGCACACTTCATTTGCCCTCAAGATGAATGCTTGCTACAGAGGCAATATTATTTTGATTATTGGAAGATCATTTGAACTGTGATTTTTCTCTTAGTTTTGAACATATTATAAGCATAATTGTTTTATCAGTATTGCTTAAAGCATTGATTAATTAGCACATCTTAAATTATAGCCATGGAAGACCATGAGGCTTAGATTTGATAGATTTAAGACAAATTCAGGTTACTTAGAGTGGGGTGTTTTTTATAATCTGGAGCTTTTTTTTACTTCTTTCTGAAATTTTGAATAAGACTTCGTAATTTGTAAGAAATTTGTATGCTAGTATCATTAAAATCACTTCAAACATTTTATAGAATATATTGTTCAAATATAAGTAAAAGTAAGAACTCCAAATCTGAAGAATTTGAAAGATCATTGTCTCTTTATCATTTTTCCAATAAAATATTTTATTCATAAAGCATTTGCATGACTTAGTAAAATATTTCAAATTACCATATATAACTTATGTACACTTTGTTAAGCACACTCTTGATCAGAAGTAGATAGCTAATAAAATTTAATTTTGTGTTCTTAGTGCTTTCTTTTCTTTCTTATTTATTTATTTATTTATTTATTTATTTATTTATTTGAGAAAAAGGCCATTAAGCTGTGTGAGTAGAGAGAGGGATCAGAGATGAGTTGGGGAAATAAAATATTATGATGAAATATAAGAAATACTGAAAGAATATATTTAAAATACAATAGCAAATAAAGCACTTATAGGTTAAATATTGACTAAGATTATTCAATTATTTGCCAACATATCTTTATCATTAGTTTATATTCTCAGTTTTTATTGTCTCTGGTATTTTCTTATCTTTTTATAAACAATATCCTTTTGGAAAGGAAATGCATTTAATTTAATTTTGTAGAATATTTGTCAAACCAGTGAAACTTGATGCATAAATAATGCAATCTATGAAAGTTTTCACAAAATTTTCATCAGTAAAAATGATTAGCTCTCATAGGCAGTGAAAACAAAGAAACTAGAAAATGCTTTTATGAGGGGGTGGCATTGTCCTTTGGTGTGAGGCAGTGGGTTGTCAGAGGCAGCTGGGCACTTGGTCGAGCGCAGGTCTTGAACCCCGGATACACTAAAGGGATGGTAGATGTTTGGCCTTGCTCTTGGGCCCTTGTTCCTTTCACTTATCCACAGCCCCTCCCCAAAAAAGGTTTGTGGCTTTAGGTCATGTAGCACAAGTAGAGGGCATTACTACAGGCCTCAGCACCTCAAGAGATCTCCATATTAATGAGGTACCTAAAGTCTAGGGGGCATAGCCAATTAAGCATTCCTTCCCAGACCCTTCTTCTACTCACAAAAATATTTAACCTCAGACCCTTCCTGAGGACATGGGGTTTAGCTTTGTCCACTTTCCACCATGACAGTAAACCATTTAAAACCATGGACTTCCTTTTGCCTTTGGGGTCCACTGTGAAGAACTGTAGAGGAGGCCTTCAACTAATGAGCCACTGCCTAATCTCCCGCAGGAGGACTTCTCTGTGTTCCAGCCACAGAGCTCACCAACTCAAGCAAGCTAGCCAAGCCAGCCGTGACCCAGCCAAGTGAGTCACCATGACCAAGAGTCTCATCCACCCCATGGGGCTCCGCTGGAGCATTTCTCCCTCATTCCTCTAGGATGCTTGCTGATCCAGCCTGTATGATCCTCTCCCCGCCTCCAGTCTCACTCCCAGAGGAGCTTCGGGGCCCAAAGGCTGAGACCAGTGGGTCTCCAGCCAGCCGCCTTGGCCTGGAGACTCCCAATCCATGAGCTCTGTCCCAAGGGACCTCAGACTGTGATCTCCCCATGCCTGGAGTGGAACTCAGCAGCTTCCCCTAGCCCAGTGTCCACCCAGCACTGCCTGGAGTGAACGCAGTTAAGATCCCGTGCTTTTGCACACCCTGAGCCTCCTGGGGCAGCAGACACATGGGACCCACAGCTCAGCCCAACAGGACCCACACCCATGCACGAGCTACAGCCCCACACTTTGGAATTTCCAAGGGACAAGTTATGCATGTTTAGAGAAATTTAGAGCTAGTGGAAATGGACAGAACTTTTTCTGTCCTACCCTTGATGATACAGGAGCTGGCTTCATCCAGCAAGCTAACATTAATGTGTCTAGTGAGAAAGCAGAGTAAATTTGTGGAGGAAGAAAAATGAGTTGTGATAAACAGATTAGTTTCAGTGGGTTCTCAGTAGAAGAATTTTATAACTAATCATTTTCTTTCCCAGAATAAAGGGATATGACCTACATAATCTCAGGAAGAAAGCTGCTCTGAGAACATAATGCATGTTAGGTAAGAAATGTTCAAGACAAAGTCTCACTGGTGAGTCCAATGGTGATCTGAAGGTATGTTATAAGAAGCAAGTATCAACCTCCAAAGTGCATATAGCACCAGGAAAAGTGATCTAAGGGTATGTGAGTAGAGTATTGACACTGATGGTAATTCCTTTAACATCTGAGAAGATCTTGTCTAGATGTCTAGATGTGTGAGTAGTCTAGTTGCACTTCCAAATCCATCACAATGGGTAAGGTTGATTGAGGTCAGACATTTATGTACCCAGATCATAACAAAAATGAAAAGAAAATGTGTATATAATCTCTTCAAAAGTCAAATGATTTTTAAATCAAATATAAATAAGACTATGACAATATAATAATGTCTCAGATTTCTAGTTTAAATAATCAATTAGTAAGGAGAACAAAGCATCTTGAGGTTAGGATTCTAAACCTGCTTCTTTAATAACATGCACTGCTCATCATAGGAAAACATAATGTTGTGTAAGAAACACAGCACTTTCAGTTGGATATTTTGGAATGGAAACATTGCTGGTAGGAAAGTGGTTATTTTTCATTAGGATACAAAATAATTGTATACATGTGTGTGCATGTGTAAGCATGTGCATGATATGTAGTATAAGCATGGGTTTATGTGTGTGAAGGTGTATGTGGCACCATCCCCTCACCCTCTGTGTATATAGGTAGACCACAGATTGACACCATGTGGGTTCCTCAAATTCTGCCCATATTGGTATTTTAGTCATAGAATCTGAACTTAATAAGTAAACTCTGCTAACTAACCAATGGATTTCAGGGCTCTGTGCCAGCATTCCCGAGGCTGGGGTTAGAGGGGAAGCCATCACACTTGGGTAATAGAAATCTAAAGCAGGTTTGTCATGCATATATTTTTACACTGACTCGGCCTACTCCTAAACATACCTATGAGAAATTCTTGACATATAGGATACTACCTTTTCTCTTTATAGGTATCACACTCTGCATTGAAAATGGAAATAAGTAGAACATCACCATATATTCCTCAACACAAATGCCTTATGAAACAGGGAAAAGCAATTTTAAATTTTAATACAATCACATGTTATTATAAAAAGTACTAAGCCTTAACAGGTGTGTCTATATTGAGAGATAGCATTGTATGCCTTACAAAATGCAAATAGCCAAAAAGATCTACTAACAAACTTAAATGAACAAATTTTAATTAAAAGCCAGGATTAAATCTTAGACTTCTTAATTACTTTGCAGCCCAAAGTGATTAGGCAATTTTGTTATTAGGATTAAACAGTCTTCTTTCCAATCATCATCATCATCATCATCATCATCATCATCATCATCACCATCATCATTATTATTATTATTATTATTATTATTATTATAAATGTTGGCATTACATAAGTCTGGTATTATACATGGACAATATAAATAATCTGGTATCTATTTGCAGAATATCTAAACATCAATAAGGATGAATTCTTTTACCATTGTAATACTTAATATTCTGATAACTGAAGACATTTGTGAACACTAACCACACAGCAAATAGTAATATTCTTTCAAAGCACTTATGAAGAACTGCAGCTATATCTTTCTGAAAGATTCATTTATTTCCCCTTTTTAGTGAGCAATAGAGAAGTCCACAGACAGCTACACCTATAACCACAAGTTAAGCACTTCATCTTCTAACACTATATTATTTGAAGTACTACATTTTTCAATTTCTTGCAGGATAAACTGATAAAATTTCTATATTGGTATTAAATTCAGCAATTCCACTCACTTGAATAATTTTATCTCCTCTCTGCAGTTCCTTAGATACCGCAGGGTATTTTCTGGTTTTATCTTTGTTGCCAGAAGTATTTATGCATTAAACTAGGACCACAGATATTTAACCAACTTGATCTTTATTATACTGGTGCACAGGTTACTACTTAGACAGAGATTAACAAGCCAGTGAAAGTGCTCTCTGGGGATAGTCAGTCTACTGTGTTGAGAGGGTCAAATGCACTATCAATTTCAAATCCTAGAGGCTAGAAAAACAACTTAAACATGTTTCACATCCCTCTGAAACAGCTTCTATAATGTATTCCACTGGAGATGCTCTACTTTCCATTATTAGCCTATACAATGGCTAAAATTATAGTTAAGACTTCAGCAGGATTCAATCAGTTTTAGTATTAATTCTCTGCTATTAAAATGCCCTTGAACCTTGAATAACGTTATAATTCTGTTCATGCTGTTTTTCTTTCTTGACTTTTCTTTCTTGCTTTCTTGCTTTTTGTTGGCATAGAAGATGGGTAGTCTCAGTAAGTTTTTCAACATGATAAATGCAAAATAAAATGTCTCAGTTTTTATTTTGAGAAAACATAAGATTTTTAATTTACTAGAATTATACTTGCAACTTATCAAAAGGATTACTAGAAAAATTTTATTATGGGGTGTATAAGTCTATTTTTTCTACTTTTAGTATATTTGCAACTAAGAGAAAATATTTTGCTACTTAAATCATTATAATAACCAATTATTAAACTGTAGTTAACATTTGGCTCAACAGTTTAGTGTACACTACTTGTTCAAAGGAACTGAATTGAGTTTCTAACACCCATATCAAGTAGCCCTAACACACTGCACTTAATTACAAGCTTGATCTTTGTAATACCCTCTCTCTCTTGCAGGGAAATTGAACTCATGTGCACTTCCACTTTATTCCATTCAACATAAAATTTAAAAAAAGGCTTTTGAAACTTTGGACATGCTATCAATTAAATCAAAATATTTAAAATGTCTCATTATTATATTATCTGGCAAAATCAGTAGAATGGTTTTCCTAATCTGCATGTACAAACTCTTCTTATCACAATTTAAAATTCATTTATAACTATGATGGCAAGATGAATAACTTTTTAATTGTGGTATTTCACAGTAATATTAAAGTTGAACTCCTCTTTTCAATTCAAACACAATATGTCAAAGTAAGCAATTTGGTTATATTATATTTACTATACAAACTATATTTACATATTAGTCTGTATTTTAAAATATATTTGTTATTGAGAGTATGTATTATTAGCTATTTTTATCCAGCTATTAGATTTACTGGCTCAAAAATGGAATCAAACAGTATTATTCTTTAGCAAAAATATAAAATACAAAATAACTTGGTCCTCAGTCTTTTTTAGAAATATTATTGTATGAAAGGAGGGCTATAGTTATTAGCAATATAAATTATACTGAAAATTTGGTGAGGTTACTCTTTAAATTCTCTTAAGAAACAAATAGCAGAAGTAATGCAGTACACATGAATGCAATAATTGGCCTCATAGGCAATTGGTATATGTATAATAAATATATATATATATATATATATATATATAGTCACATATATAATAAAGTAAGCATATTGTATAATTTAAATATATAGAGTGAATGGTGTAGGTACAGGTGAAAGATAAGATAATTCAGTATTAGTTGGTCCTTCTGAGGTGAAGATAAGTAAACTTTAAAATAAAAGAAAGAAAATAATGAAAATTATGAACTACTCACAAAAGTTCAAACCACTCTGTCACAGTAAGTTTCAAAGAACTGTGAAGTAATTGACCGGATTATATGTTAGCCATCAGATAAGTTTTGATTGATCTGAATGCTGTATCTTCTTTTGTAATATCTCAAACATATGGCAAGGCTCATACACATACATGGAAAAACAAAAAACATTTTAATACAATTATATACGAAAATACATTAAATGCCATAAAATTAATTTGAAAATCAAGATATCCATTGTTGTTAAGGATAGACTTTTACTATAGATGATAGGACAAAACCTTGTGTAGCTTTTTGACTCTTTTCTTTCATTGAAACTATTGTCTCCCCTTTGAGATCTTTACTTTGTCTGCCCTTATTACTGAAACACCTACAGCATCTTAACCTATTTTTATTTTTACATTCGACTGTAGCATGCTTGTTAACCTCTGATTTTATATTATTTATCATTTCTAAGGTTAGTTGTAATTCTGAACTTTCACATTTAGCAGAAGAAAATTTAATAAATGTACCCTAATAAAGAATGACATGTACATAATATGCCACAAATCATTGAACTTTGAGCCCTGTTTTTAAGATTTATGTTCATAGCTTTTTTTTTAATGTTGGAATATTTCTTCCAGAAATGAAGAGTCAACTGAAACTCACAAATTATTTTTTAACAAAACTCATAATCTTTGTGTCACTGACTCAGAATATTTAAGCAGTTAATACCTGCTAGTAAGGGAAAGAGACCCTTGGTAGAAGTTCCTGTAATATATGATATATAATAGTCAGAATTCTCTAGTGCAACAAATATGTAGGAAAAAAGGAATTTTATATATTGGCATATGCAGCATGGTCGAGGTGTCCAACAATGTCTGTCTTTACACTGTAGAGACTAAGAATCTAGTAGCCCCTTCGTCCTTGAGATCATATACCTCATTCAGGTTTAGAAGCCCGAAGGATTTATAGAGATCCATTGATCTTCAACCTTTGTTGAAATATCAAAGAAGTTAAATTTTGGTGTCAGGGAAGTATCATAGTAGTGATACTAGCAATAAGATTCCAACAGAATAGATGAACTTGAAAGCATAAAGACATGTAGGCAGGAAGCAAGTGCTGGGATTTGTTTGTTTGCTTTCAATTTTTCTTGGGTTTTCTTTCATGTGGGTGCTATCATAGGTCTGTTCACAGGTAGAGTAGGTCTTTTCACTTCAATTCAGCTGTTTGAGAGACCCTCTTCACAGCTGTGACCAAATGACATGTCAGTATTGTAAAGTTCAGGTCAGGTTGGCAGCACCAATTAGCCAGTTCATAGAGCTGCAGATTCTTCTCCCTGATCCCATTTTAGTGATCTCATATAATATATCCCGATTCCAGCTTTGCTCCCCCATACCCCTCCAAGTTCTTCTCTGCCTCCACTCTCACCTGGATCCACTCCTTTCATGTCTGTCCAGAAAAGAACATACACCTATCAGAAAATGACAAAACATATCAAAATAAACTATAGAAAAATAAAACAAAAATCATCACATTAAAATTGGATAAGACAACCCAATAGAAAGAAAAGATACTCTAGGTAAGGCACAAAAATCAGAGGCAGAGGCCTACTCCTTTATACACTCAGAATCCCATAAAAATACTAAACAGTATATATATATATATGAATATATATATAATAAACAGAATATATATACATATATGTATATATAATACTAAACAGAATATATATTAAGATGCACCCTTAAATCATACTAAAATGGCCTTTGCAATGTTCTAACTACCTGAATTACTCATGATCCTGTAAGAAACACTCACATAAGCTCTTGTCAGTATCCCCATTAAGTTCATTGGTTCTAAACTAGGCTTGATAGAATTGTTTTGTTGTTGTTGGTCTTGTGCCATATCATAATTTTTCGATCTTATATGAAAAGATACTTGTTAATATTGACTTGGGAAGTCAAATGATAATATAAAATTTTCCTAAATTATCTTTGTAAGTAAAAAATAATTAAACTATTTGTTTCTGAATAAATGAAGTAAATGAATAGTAGAAGTAATGATTATTTTTCTACATTTACATTATATCATATATTTGTTTATTATTAATGTTTTAAAATTATCTATATAGAACAAAACAAAGAAATAAATGGGAAAAATTCAGATCACCAACCCAAATTTATAATTAAGAACAAGCTATCATTTCTAGTCAGAATTTTTTTTACCTCTTTCTCTTCTTATTTAAACATTTTTACACACAAAATTTAACATTATATCTCTGGGGATGGAGAGGATGACAGGTAACTTCTTAGTACCCAGAACAGACATCTTGGGAATATTACATGTATTTCTGAACACCTTAGGTACCTACATTCACATATAGACTTACACACACACACAAACTCAAACACCCACCCACACACATACACAAACCCACATGCACATATGCAAATGCACACACATACATAAAAACAAACACAAATGCATGCATATTTGTACACCTCTGTACACAGCTACATGGGCACACAAACACACATGCAAATACACAGACACATGAATTAATACCATACATATGTATACATGTATGTGAACACAAATGCACATGTGTATACATGTCTGTGCATCACATTCATAGACACGTACTTGCAGAAATGTACACAAATAAAAACACATATGCACTCATATACATGAATACCCATGCATATACATATTCACACACCTATACACACAGTTATGTACACACAAACACATGTGCAGACACATGCATACACGCAAATGCACAGATGCACACACACATACACACATGCATACACTTTTAAAACAAACAATTTTTTACAATATATCTTGACTCTTCTAATTATAGGGTTTGGTTTCTATAGATTTATCAAAGTTTTTAAATCTCATTTTTGACATGCTCTTTGAACCCTACTCTTTACTCAAGATATTTCATACATATAGGAAATAATTAAATTTTACGACATGATCAATCCAATAAGAAAACAGACAAAGATTAGAAAAATATATTTGGTGTTTATAAAGAAAATTCTAAGTTCAGCCATGTTAATGATAAGATTACTTTCAACATGATTAACTTTTTATTGAGATTAGTAAACTGTTACAGTTAGAAAAATAAGCATCTACTTATGAAAAATTCACATTCAACATTAAATATATGGTTAAAAGTAATAAAATGATAAAATATATGCTACATTTATTTTGAACAATTAACCGTGTTTGATGCTTTTTCCCATGAAAACAATCACAATTTTATTTAGAAATGTAAGGTCAACATAGTATAAGAGACTTATTCAGCTTCCAATCTTTTTTATTATGTATCCCCACTCCAATTCGATGGAAAAGAGTTCCAATTTATTTATGTAATAACTGATATTTAGTATCTATTTACTTATTATTTATAAGTGTTTGTGTGAACATAAGTGAGTTTATGTGCACCGTCTGAATGCAGAAGACTATGGAAACCAAAAGAAAACTCTGAGTGCCCTGGAACTGGAGTTACAGGCAGTTGTGAGCCCCATGTGCTTTTGATAATGGAATCCAGGTCCACTTAAAGATTTTTAAACAGAACACATACATTAATTTTAAAATTTCTTACCAACAGGAAATCAAATAATAAACCGTATTTAAGGAAATCCTCTCTTTAGGTTATTTTTTTTCTTTTATATGGCCATTATATTTAATTACATTATCTTTCCCTTCCTTTTTCCCCCTCCAAACTCTCCAGTATAGAACTTTGCTGGTTGAAATATAAATGTCTTCCATGTACTCATGTGTTTGATTGTTTGGCTCATAGAGAATGTCACTATTAGGAGTTGTGGCTTGGAGGAAGTTTGTCACTGTTGGGGCGGACTTTGACATTTTATATACTCAAGATAAGGCCAGTGTAGCACACAGATTTTTTATGCTTCCTAAAAATCCAGATGTAGAACTCTCCTTTCTCCAGTACTTTGTCTGCCTGCATGCTGCTATACTTTCTGCCAGGACAATACTGAACTTAACCTCTGAAAATTTAGGCCTGCCCAAATTAAATTAAATTAAATTAAATTAAATTAAATTAAATTCTATCCTAACATCGACCCCATCTATTAATTGTGGAAATATATAAAGAAGCATGTCCTATAAATCCAAAATTACAGGATCTCCATGACACAGAACTACAACAGGATAGCCAATAAAAATCCCAATGAGGTTCCAGTATTGGTAGTGTAGCAGAAGCCAGTGTCATTGTATCAAATCAACAATTTATTGGATTGAACACTTGCAAACAAAGGCAAATAGACAAAAGGGTATACTGTGGGATAGATTATCCCACACTACAGTTTCCACAAAAAGATTTTTCCCCTTTTGGGGGAGTTAGGTTGTAAGGGTGGAAGCAGATATGAAGGGAGATGGAGATGAGTGGGATTGGGGCACATGATGTTAAATTTACTAAGAGCCAACAAAATGTTTTAAAAAAGAAAAACATGTACTCAAGGGAGCAAATATGGAAACAAAATGTGGGACAGAAACTGAAGGAGGAGCCATCTGGAGACCATTCCACCTGGGTCTCCATCTCAGGTACCAAAGGTAGACACTGATGTGGATGACAGGAAGTGCATGCTGACAAGAGCCCGATATAGCTGTCTCCTTAAAGGTCTGTCAGAGGTTGACACATTCAGAGGCCAATGCTCACAGCTAACCATTGAACTGATCAAGGATTTCCCAATGGAGAAGTTAGAGAGAAGACTGAAAAAGCAGAAAGAGTTTGTGGCCCCATGAGGAGAGCAACCATACCAACCAGAGCTCCCCAAGGTCTAAACCACCAGTCTAGGAGCACAAAGGGAGGGACCCATGACTCCACCTGTACATGAAGGGGAGGATGGCCTTGTCTGACATAGGTTTGAGAAGAGATTCTTGGTCCCATGAAGGATGAACACCAAGTGTGTGTGTGTGTGGGGGGAGATTCAAGGGTGGGGAGGTGGGAGTGGGGGGTAGATGGGGGCATATCCTCATAGAAGCATGAGGAAGAGGGATGGGATAGGAGGTTCCTAGGTGGTGGGGGGAAGTGGGGTTAGGGGATAAAATCTGAAATGTAAATATAATATCCAATAGAAAGAAAAAGAAAGAAAGAAAGAAAGAAAGAAAGAAAGAAAGAAAGAAAGAAAGAAGGAAGGAAGGAAATGCTATATAGAAGGACGATATCATTTACTTCTTATCATTTTAGGACAGCACCATGTTCATGCTCCATTTAAAAAAGACAATTCAGTGGCACACACACTGCTGTCTTCCATATATCTCAATTCCTGATATAATCACTTGACATATTTTCTTATTAGAGGGTAAAAAGAGAGACACAATAACATGAATAACATAGAAGTGATAGAAATCTATCACTTTTGTGAGGGTATTATTTTACCTAAAATTATCTTGATATAATGTCTATTTAAAATTTTGCTCTGCTCTCTTTGGCCTTGAGAAATTGAATATTCCAGAATTCTGCGCATGTGTAGGAATATATATATATATATATATATATATATATATATATATATATATATGAGAAATAAGAGTAAACTCACGTAACTTCCTTTTTTCACTGGAGCTAACAAAAGAAAACAAGGTATGCTTGATCTTACCTACTACAGATGACAATGCTTATTCCTGCTCAAGGTTCCAATTGAAGGGAACCAGACTGGAATGCATTCTGTTCTATAGCTGTTTATATGTATGATGACTCATTAAATGAACAGAAAACAAGTATAAAAAGAGCTTAAAATTAAAATTCATATTATATTTCTCACTTAAGCATCCAACTTACTGTCTTTCCAGTGCCACCATAGAAAGAGAGGCATATATAGGATAAATGACAGAAATAAGTTTATGTTTTATATTTTATTTCTGAGAATATATCATAATCACAATTCTCTCTTCCCTTACCTGCCACAAAACATTTCCATATATCTACCACTCACTTTAGACTTCAGAAGGGAGGAGTGAATGAGTGGGATCAGACTACTAGAAAGGTGTGATACTCAGACAAACACTTTATTTGAGGAAGGCCTCTCTACTTCTTGTGTTAATGTTTTCATTTTTCCATGAAACTTTGTTAATGATGAAACATGATAATCTGTTGAGGTTTTGGTCTTTTGCTTCTATTGCAAATACTGGCCCCCATTCCCTGGTTACCCTTCTGTAACAGAAAATATGCAAGTAGATTGAAATGACACCATGTGACCCCTAAAGTTAACCTTGATTGGTGAATAAAGATACCTAGAGCCTACAGGTAGGCAAAATTGAGATCAGAGGGGTTTGGGTTCCTCAGGCTTGGGTTCTGAGGAGGACCAAAGGAAGAAGTTAGAGAGAAAAGACACCGAGTAAGAATCTTTAAAACAAAGCCACAAGGGCTGTCAAATTGGAGTTTAAAGCAGCCTAGACCAAATATGGCAAGTCATATTGTGGTGTTATTGGCAAGGAAGAAAACATAATGGCTCAGAGGGTGTATATCTGCCTACCTTTTGTGGTGATTAAGTCTTATTATAACTATAAAGGTTGTCTTTTATCTGGGAACTGAGTGATATAAGACAGGGTAAAAACCCCTGAGTGAAAATAAATATTTTATACACCAATAATCTCTTTTGTAATGGCAATAATTATAGTGGATTCTATTTTACTAAAATGGCATAATTTAACCTTAATTTAGTAATTTAGTGAGTGCACTGAAAATATAGTCACATTGTGAGGCATATAAAAAAAGTTCCAACATTAAAATATTGGGACGAACAAAGTATATTTGAGCCTAGAACTAGTTCAAATTTCTAAATGAAACTGTACGCCTTTGAAAGAGAAATTATTTGTATACAGTCATAATAGTCTACAGAGAATATTCTAGTTATTTTCCGTATACTGGAAACAGATAATAAGATACTGAACTATATAAGCTATACCATTTTAAAATGATGAAAACATAAATATGGGACAAAACTGATACAAAAATATTAGGCCCATAAACAGAAAAAAAACAAACAAACTATTGACAGAGAGTGAAGGACTTCAGGAAGACAAGTGGTAAGAACAAGGCTGGAAAATAGTGATCTCAGCATCAGTCAAAAACTAATATTTTGCAAATATCATATATAACAAAATCATTCTCAAACACAGCCTTCCATAATTGTGTCTAATAGTAAGTTGATTTGTATGACACTGTAAATAATTAGAATACACATTCATAAAGACATTTAAAAGTTTACAACATTGATGCACTAATACTACCAGATTTTAAACTTTATGTAATATTCGCCAAAACATCCGAAAATACACTCTGCACAGAGAAATAGATGCAAACTAAAACTTACAGAATAGACAAAAATGTCATTTATGAAAAGATATAAATATTTGCTATATATTTGCCCCATAAATAATTTATAAATTGATCATTATCTGTTACGGCAGAGTTATATTTTCTCAGGAAGTAATACTGAAAAGATGGCAATTCATACAGAGTAGACTCAAATGGCTGAGAAACACCTAAAGAAATGCTCAAAGCCCTTAGTGATCAAAGATATGCAAATTAAAACAACCCTGAGATTCCACCTTATACCAACCAGAATGGCAAAGATCAAAACCTCAGGTGACAGCGCATGTTGTTTGAGATATGGAGAAAAAGGAATACTCCTCCATTGCTGGTGGGATTGCTGGGGTATAACTACTGAAGTAGAAATCATTCTGGGGGTTCCTCAGAAAATTAGAAATGGATCTACCTAAAGACGCAGCATTATCACTTTTGGGAATATACCCAAAAGATGCCCCATCATGCTGCAGGGGCATGTGTTCCACTATGTTCATAGCAGTCTTGTTTGTGATAACCAAAAGCTAGAAACAACCCAGATGTCCCACAACAGAAGAATAGATACAGAAAATGTGGTTCATTTACACAATGGAACACTAATCAGCTATTAAGAAAAAGGACATCCTAAGTTTTGCAGGCAAATGGATGGAACTAGAAAATATCATCCTGAGTGAGGTAACTCAGACCCAAAAGGACATGCATGGTATGTACTCACTAATAAGTGGATATTACCCCCTCCCCAAAAAAGTGATGAATATACAAAAAAGAGTTTACAGAACTCAAAAAGGTCAAAAGCTGAAGGGCTCAAGTTAGAATACCTCAGTTCCACTAGGGAGGAAGAAGAAAGCAACCACATGGTGATGGGGAATTAGAGAGTGGAACATGATCTGGTATTGGGTGAGGGAAAAGGACTGAATCCCTGAGGGCCAGCAGAAAGAATGGAAACAGGCAATGTATGGTGGTAGGATGTTGAAGGGACCCTCCAGAATGTACCAGAGACTTGAGAGGTGAGAGCTTCTCATGACTCAAAGTGAGGGACCTTAGATGAAATGCCCTACACTGGGAAGAGAGAACTTGTAGAGCCCACCTCCAGCAGAAAGACAGGGCATCAAGTGAGGGATGGCGTTACCATCCACGGTCAACACTCTAACCTGTAATTGTTCCTGTTTGAAAGAAGTGCAAGAGTGGAAATGGAGAGGAGCCTAAGGAAAAGAAGTTCCAGCAACAGGCCCAAAGTGGGATCCTGCTCAAGAGGAGGCCCCAAGGCCTGATACTATTACTGAGGCTATAGAGTACTCACAAAAATGGACCTATGATGACTGTACTCCGGAAGACCCAACAAGCAGCTGTAAAAGTCAGGAGCAGATATTTGCACCCAACCAATGAACAGAATATGCTGAACACTGTAGTTGAATTTGGGGAAAAGTAGAAGAAGCTAAGGAGGAGGGTTACCTTGTAGGAGGACCAGCAGGATCAACTAACCTGGAACCCTGGAATTTCTCAGATACTGGACCACCAACCAGGTATCATACATCAACTGATATGAGGCCCCAACACATAAACAGCAGAACACTGCTGGGTCTGGGTTTAGTCAGAGAAGATTCACATAACCCTCAAGAGACTGGAGGCCCCAGGGAGTTTAAAGGAGGATGGTAGAGGAGGGTGGGGTATCTGCAGATTATCTTGGAGACAAGGGGGGCAGGGAGGAGGTATGGGATGTTAAACAGTTGGAGGGCAAACTGGGAGAGGAGTAAAATCTGGAGTTAAAATGAATAGATAAATACATATTTTTTTAGAAAAAGAAATAATTACATAAAACAAGCTTAATTGTTAATATACAAAAATATTTCAAAATAAATCATACAATAAAATGTGCTACATTTTTCACAGTTCAGTCATTATCCCCCTTCCAGTCTGCCCTTCCACAGTTCTTCATTCCACACCTCCTTCCCCCCACCCCTGTCTCTGAAAGGATGTCTTCATCCTACCCCACCTCACCAGGCCTCTCTACACCTTGGAGCCTCAAGTCTCTGTAGAGTTAGGCACATTTTCTCCCACTAAGGCCAGAACAGGACATCCTCTGCTGTATATGTGTCCAAAGCCTAGGCCTAGGTCCTGTCTGCTTCCTGGTTGGTGGCTCAGTGTCTGATAGATCTCAGGGGTCCTGGTGAGTTGAGACTGCTGTCTTCTTATAGGGTCACTCTCCTCCTCAGGTTCTTCCAATTATTTCTTAATTCAACCACAGGGGGCCCCTACTTCAGTCCATTGGTTGGGCATAAATATCTGTTTCTGTCTCAGACAGCTCTATGTTGGGCATCACAGAGGACAAATTTATTTTTTCTTTATCATAGAGGAAAGCACAAGAGAAATTTTAATAAAACACATTTAAAAACCAACTTTTAATTTTTCTTTCTCAGAAAAGGTTGCCCTACAAATATATATATATAGAAATTTAACTTCATAGAATTAAAACATTGTATTTGTCAAATAATGTTGACTTGAAGATAAAAAAAAGAGAGACTCTGCAGAACAACAGCAATGACAAAAACAAAACTGATTCACCAAATATGACTCACAAAAGGGAGTGTGTTGTGAATCTTCAGAGGAAAATCTAACTTTATACACAGCAGATCAACAAACTTAGTATTAATGTATAAAAAAGAAGAGACACTTCACAAAACACAAAGACAATGGTACACACAATGGACTTCAATAAGGTTCAGGAAAGGCAAATTAAAGCAGAATGACTTTTAAATGCCTTCCCATTTAATTTGATAAAATTCAAAAGACTCACCATCTTGATGGTTGGGAAAGATCTAGAGCAATTGAGATTCTCATAAAGCACTGATTCAATCACAAACTGGGAATACAACTTTAGGAAGCAGTTTTTCAAAACCTTTTAAGTTTGCACTAAAAAAAAAACCAAATGACCTAGACATGTAACTTGGGAATATTTGTTTAAAAGGATCATGTTGTGATACTCTTATGTCTCTATCTCAGTCTCTTCCTTCTCCTCCTCTTTTTACTCTTCCCCTTCCACTTCTTACTCCTCCCACCTTAGCTCCTCCTACATATCACCCTTTCCATTAAAATTAAAAAAAAAAAAAAACCAACTTTCTTTCAAAGAACAATTAGAGCATAACTATAGCATTTGTATCAGTAAGGTACAAGATAGACCTAATACTCAGTCCATCATGTTGTTGACTAAGCAGAACCTCTGTCATCTCTCCTAACTAAAATATTTAGTTCTGAATCTGGCATTTTTCCTGGCTTTAGAATAAATGTCAGCTGAAAACCATCCTCTCAAATCTTTTCTTTCAAAGTAAATAGCTGGGATTGGCTATGAGACTATAAGTCTTCAACCCCTTCAGAAATCCAGAATGACTGAATTAACTCAAATTATGGGAAGCAAAAAGCATAGCTTCTAAAACTTAGCCAACTTATAGAGACCGCCGAATACCTGGAGAGTTCCTATACTACAAAATGTTAGAGCATCTGATCTTCAGTCTTCCGGCCCAGGATCATCTTACAGACCTAATAATGCAGAATTATTAAGGGCTGATTATTCTGTCTTGAAATATAATCAGTCAAGTATTCTGCAAGTGTGTTCTTTTCTGGACAGTAATCTGTCTGTAGATGCAAAGAGGCAATTCTTGTATAGTGGCTGTCTCACTACAACTGGAGTAACTCCAAAGATGTTCAATTTTTTTCATAGAATCCAAGACAGGGAAGCTGTCAGGAGCAGACATGTCTCTAATCAAAATGACCACTTATACAGGAATGTTTATAACGTCAATTCTATGAACTTTTGACATTTTGAAAATAAACTATCTTCACTGTTGTCCGTTAACTCCTCTCTGCTATTTCTAATTAAAATCTAGAAAACACCCTAACAATAAATTCAGAGCCATGAATTTGCTATAGGCCTTTAACTCACAGTCTAACCATCTCAAATCAGTTTAAAAAAAAAAAAAAGTTAAAGAAGAACTGGGTCTAAGCCTTATCGTTCTAAATATGTTATATAGGCACAATGCCTGTGAGAGTAACACTATTAATCTCACTTTTATTTCAATAAGAAACTCAAACCAATGAAAACTTTAATTTGAAATCAAAATAAATTTTGTACCATTTAAGAAATATAACTTTAGCTTAATAACAATTATACAGATTTCTACAAAATAGGTTATGTCTAAGTAATCAATTCTAACTATTCCTCCCTGTTCCAATAAAACCATTCCTTTTCCCTAGAAGGACAGCCTAATATTAACCACCTCAGTCCCAAAGCCTAGGAAATAGGGGCACTGACTCTTAATTAACTTTTTCAAACTGAATTTGGGTGTTGAAATATTAGAAAAGGGGTTGGAGGTGGGAGGGTAAATTAAAAAGCCTCTGACATCTGTGTCTTCACTACATCCAGCTGAAATTTCAGGACATCAGAGGTTTGAGCAGGTCTGCTCAGCTTGCTTGATGAGTAGATACACCAAGGATGTATATTCTGAAATATGCAATTCTCAAAACAAATTTTAGTATCAAGATAATTTTTGTTTGAATTCTGGAATCTAGTCTTCTGGCAGCCTGCCTCTGTCATTTATAATCCATATATTTCTGAGAGGTAGAAATATCTTAATCATCCTTTCTGAAAATACACAGACAAAACCTTTTTCTCTAAACAGCATATCTTTGAGTCAGTAACAAGAAAAACCTTTATCTTGACCTTTTTTTCAAATATAACCACAAAACTGGAAATCACTCTCATCTTGAAAATAAAATCAATTTAATAACCAAAATACTGTATGTGCCTATTCTTAGGCTTTCCCTATTCTGCCAAGCAGGAAATGAACCCAGAATTCTCGTGGGGCCCACATTAAACAGAACCTGAATCTCCTGTGAGGCAATATAACTTTATATCATCTGAATCTATCTGATTTACACTATCTTTCTATACGGCCTTCTGCCTAGAACAATTTTTTCTTCATACCATCTATCTGTTTGACTCTGTATTCCAGAGCAGCTTCCACTTACACACTGTACTCCCTACTCTAGAGCCAGTGACAGATTCAGACAAATCTGTTTATAAATATTTCCTAAAAGCAAATAATCCCTATATTTTATCTTTATATTTAAATCAGTAACTACTCCACAATGAAAGCTTATTTATTTGGCTCTCTTGGCTCAGAGCAGCCGATTATTTCTTTCAGCAGAGGACCTGCCTTTCAGCAGTTTCGTTGTTCATAGTTCCCACGCTGGAGTCATGTGACTCCTAACAGTGCCAATCACTCACTCACTTTCAAAACAAAACAAAACAAAAACAAACAAACAAACAAATAAACAAAAAAACCTTTTCACCACTGGTAGAAATGACTAGCTAGAAACACAAGCCCTGCCACCCCTGAGACACCAGCATGGGAGATGGCTCTGCCAATCTTCCGTGTTGTCTCCTCAAGGCTGGGGATTGCCCAGTCCATCCCATCATCCACGTGGGCCAGTAAGAAAATGAGACTCAATTGCTTAAAGAGTAATCAAAGGCTTTATATGTTTGGTAATGCTCAATAACAATATGCCCATACAAAGAGAGTTGTTTCCCAATTAGCTGACCTAAATAAAAGTTGTTACCTGCGACTGCTCTCCATACTTGCGTGGCTCTTCATAGCTCCTAAGTCTCTGCCTCTCTAGCTCCTCCTCCTCCATCTCTTCCTCCTCTCCTTACTCCTTCTTTTCCTCTCCATACTCCTCCCACCTTAGCTCTGCGTACAGTATCAAAGTGTGTACTCAAAACATTTATGTGAAATTTCATAGAATTTTTATCCACAATTAAATAGCAAGCATTTGAAACCTTTATAAGAAAGAACTAACTGCTGTGCATTCAGGGCTTCCTTCCTGCCTGTAACAGGCAAAATATGACCCTCCATTTCATGATTTACTGAAGACAAAACAGACATCAATGAATACTACAAAATGTTATATATAACACTTCACCAAAATTTGTAAAAGCCATGTCTTAAGTTCTAAGACATCAGATTATGGCAATAAAATTTTGATTAGAATTGTTGAAAAAATTTTACTGCATATTACACTAGAGTGCTATAAAATTAAAAAGTCTAAAGTAGTCCACTTTTCTCATGAAAATCCCCCAAACCTTATAAGAACTGTAAGCATTGTGATGAACTATCTCTCTATCTACATATGTATCTTTCCATGTCATTCTCTACATATCTATCTATCTATCTATCTATCTATCTATCTATCTATCTATTGATCTATCTATGGGTCCATGTATATTTGTCATCTATTATCCACTATAATTGTCTGTGTATTAATCATCTACATATTGTCTTTTTATCTATGTATGTATGAATCTGTCATCTACCTTACTGTATATATGTGTATACATATACATACTTATATTTTATATTTATGCAGCATATATGAAGGCTATATATAATCATACATATTGATATATTCATAAACAAATACACTAAAATGGTTTTCAAAAAGTTTACAATTAAAGTTATAATTTATCTTATATGAAAATATTTTATTGGATATTTTACTTATTTACATTTCAGATGCCATCCTCTTTTTCCATTTCCCCACCCTAGAAACCTCCTATCCCACTGGCCTCCTCCTTTTTGCTTTTATACCATTTTAATTACATGCAAGTAATGAAGTCAGTTCTAGGTTGAGGGATTAGCAATACAGTAGATGCAAATAGTCAAAAAGTAAGCATGAAAATAAATGCAAAAAAGAACAAGCATGGCAATAAACAAAGTTCCCTGAACACTCCTGTGATCTCTGGTTTTAAGGGCTTATCAAAAATTTTTAAAAAAGAAAATATTTGGTTTGAAAAAATGTATTTAGGTTTTTTTGTAATTAAATTATTCAGTCTTTATGAAGTGCTCAATCTGTGCTGAAATGTCAACCTTGTAAATAGCCTCTGGGAGACATTGAGAATTCCACATATCATATTTCACCTGGAATTTTGTTAATCCTGTGAGAACTGTGAAACTACAGATCTCAGATAAGACAGTGTGGATTCTCCTTTGAGCAATGGAAATAGGCAGAGATACTCTGTTTTTCAAAGAAGAGACACTTAAACTGCTGGACTGCTGTTATTTTTAGGCTGTGTTTAAAAAAATTTTTTTTCTCTCTAGTTTATTATTTTATATTTTTGCTGACATTAAATAAGCAAGAAATTTTTTCCAGGAGATATCTGTGTTTCCTGCTCTAGGACATCATGTCAAAATTATTCTCATTACTATGAAAATAAATATCAAAAACATTTATGCTTAATATAAAATATAGTTAGAAATTGATACAGGCCTCAATAATTTCTTATAAGTGCTGGTCCAAATGTCTTTTTGAATTCTCTGATTTTCAGTTATTAAATGTTACTATGAGTAGGTAGTATTTTACAGTATACTGCAGAATATTTGAACTCAAATGTTTACTTCAAAAACCTGGTTCTCATTGTGATATGGCTCAGATTTAGCAGATATGTTTAGTACCTCTGGTTACATTACAAACACCCCTTTAGCTCACACTTTTAATTCCAAACAATGAAAGTAAATTTAGTTTGTAGAAGAAAGCACCAATGTTTGAAAGTGATAGCCAACCATTGGACTAAGTTTGCGGCCTCCTTTGGAAGAATTAGGGGAAGGAATGAAGGAGCTGAAGGGAATGGCAACCCCATAGTAAGACCAACAGTATTAACTAACCTGGAACCCTGGGGGCTCGCAGAGACTAAGCCACCAACTAAAGAAATTACATGGGCTGATCTATGGCCACTGGCACAAATGCAGAAGAGGACTGTCTTGTCTTTCCTCAGTAGAAAAGGATGCACATAATCCTGTAGAGATTTTATACCCCGCGGAATGGGAAAGCAAGGGGTGGTGTGACTGTATATGAGTTGATGTCAAAAGTATCTCCTCTCCAGGAAAAAGACATTGGTATGGTTATGGCCCTCATGCCTCACTGGACAATGACAGGAGGACCGGAGCCATTACAAGGTCTCCTTTTAATTACAGGAGGTCAGGCCTCTATCCCTGCCTTGGCAAGATTAGAATCACCACGGCCCTTCTATACTTGGAGAAGGGAAGAGATGTCATGGGCAGCCCTGCTTATACACTGAAGGCCTAAAATCAACGATAAGCCTAAAATCAGCAATAGGCCTGACATACATGCCTGCTAACACAAAGTCTTGGGTCTCTGTGGAAAAACACTGAAACAGATGGCTATAAGCTATTGTAAACAGGCAGCTTCTGTGGAAATTTACCAGCCTGAATAGTCAGAGACCTTGTAAATAGGCAGCCTTGGTGGATAGTACCAACTTAGATAAGGACAAGTGAATCATTGGTAGTCATAATGACCTGACCCCTGAACCTTCACCCAGCTGATACCCTGTTCTGAAAGATATCAGTATTCCCCCTGAACACCTATGCTCCTGTGTTATCCCCTTCCCCACATCCAGAATTTTTGTGTTTATAACCCCTGTGTTAAAAAGTAAAAATTACAATTTGATAATGAAAAAGAAAAAGAAAGAAAAAATGTCTTAGAGAAACAACTTAAAAGGGGGAAATGTTTACTTTGTTTTAGAGGTTCCACTCCACAGTGGGCCTACATTCAACACTTAGTTCCATGGTCCCATTACTTGGGGATCTTAGCTGAGGGGTAGCTACTATCCAAATGCTTACATTACCACTTTTTTTTTTTTGGTTTTTCGAGACAGGGTTTCTCTGTGTAGCCCTGGCTGTCCTGGAACTCACTCTGTAGACCAGGCTGGCCTCGAACTCAGAAATCCACCTGCCTCTGCCTCCCAAGTGCTGGGATTAAAGGCGTGCACCACCACTGCCCGGCCACATTACCACTTTTTATACTCAGTCATAAGAGTGTGAAAGAGTCTTTTGTACAAGACCATAGGAGAATTGTTCCTGTCTAAAAAAACTGCAGGGACAAAAATGGAGAAAAGACTGATGGAAAGGAGGTCTAGTGACCAGCCCAACTTGGGATTCATCTCAAGGGAAGGCTACAAGGCCTGACACTATTACTGAGGCTATGGTGTGCTTACAAACAGGAGCCCTTACAAACATGGCTGCTCTCCGAGAGGCCCAACCAGCAACCAACTGAGACAGACACAGATACTTATAACCAAACATTGGCAGAAGCCAGGGACCCCCATGGTTGAATTAGGAAAAGGCTGGAAGAAGTAGAAAAAGAGGGCAACCCCATAGGAAGACCCGCAGTCTCAACTAACCCATTGCTGAGATCTCTCAGACACTAAGCCATCAACCAGGCAGCATACAAGCTGGTTCAAAGCCCTCAACACATATACAGCAGAGGACAACTTGCTCTGGACTCAGTGAGGGAAGATGCACTTAACCCTCGAGAGACATAAGGACTTAGGGAGTGGGAAAAACGTCAGGGTGGAGGTGTGGGGGACATCTTGTTGGATAGGGGGTGGGGCAGAGGAGGGGGAGGCAGAAGAATGGGATAAGGAACCGTCTGAAGGTAGACTGGGAGGGGAGCAATGACTAGACTGTAAAAAAAGGATTAAAAATTAAAAATCAATCATATAAAACTTTATATCATTTTGCTTAAATGTGGCTGAATCTATTTGCTATTGATCTTACATGAATTACAGGATTGTATGGTTAACTGTAATATTTAAAGTAAATATGATTATTTTTATTTTGTCAATTTCCAGTAAATAAAATTACCAATCATATACATTTTTTCACGTTTTTAAATTAAACCATTGCCAAAGATATGATTTTAACATGTAAATTCAAACATGTGAATCACTGAGAGACAAGGGTTCTGTCATAAAAACATTCATTCATAATAATTCTAAATTAGAATTGCCTATTAGACTTTGGTAATTTAATGTTTCTCAAAAACCAAATGATCACATTATTTACAAAGTTTTTTCTAACTTCAGTTATTTTATTTGCTTTGGAGACTTTATTCAAAATTCACAGGTAGATATTCCAAAGTTATTTTGAGTTAGTGTCCTTGATGTTCAGAAAATAAAGATGCTTAACACAAAGCAAATTTAAATAAATAAATCTATTTAATATTTCATGATGTCCTGTTAAAGAAAACTAATATCCTAAAACTGCTAAATTTAGTATTTGTGTGGAATATGTCTTGAATCTAACCAAAGAAGAGCACAAAGAACCGAGCATCTATAAGAAGCAAATAAATCTCTTGCCTAAAATGTTGTGAACAGATTGTATTTTTTCACTTCACTTTAAAGTGAAGCTTAACATGGTACAGTGGGAAGCTAGCCAGCAACACAGAGGCAGCAAAGGTGTCCAGAAGTACAAAAGGAGAAAAAGTAATTCACTAAAACAAATTTACTGCAAACCTTTGGCGAGCAGCCAACTAGAAGGAAGCCAAAGCCGAGAAATACACTTTAACAACATAACTTTAGAATTTGAAAATGGAGGTATGGAAAGGCAATACACTTTTCCAACGGGTTATCAAGAGTCTATTTTAAAATCAAGTGTAGGCAGTCCTCAGATGAAAAACCAAATGTGGTATTTGAAAACATTTTAGGATTCTATTGAAAACCTGAAACATATTTTTTCATGAACATCATAAAATAAATGAAAATTTAATCATCTTCCCAAAGTAAGATGCAGTTTATCATTTCATATACAAAGTTGATGATTATTGGTACAGTTTTCCTAAGTAGTAGGGTCTATTTGGAGTAAGTTCAACTCACTGCCATCTTGAAGGAACAAGATAATTTTTCCTATGGACAAGTAACAAGATGGTATTTCTGTTAATAGGAGAACAAATTCTGTGAAAGTCATCTTTGAAAACAAAAGTCAAGAAATGCCTACACCTGCAGACAACAAGTAATATAATACAAAGACAAGCATTTTATTTATTAATGTGTTTTCTTCTAATTTAAAAATTTATGTGGAAATAGGCAATTCTAATTATTGAAAAACACGTGTCCATTGCAGTCCATAGGTGTAGTATTTTTCTTTTCTTACAGTTATCCTTTCCCATCTCAATAATGACATCCTGATGTCTAGAGTGAAACTAGTTTTTAATAGTCTTCAGCATCACTTAATAAAAATGGTGAAAGAATTCTCCAACATATGGATCCTAGACTAGAAAGGACCAGAAACTGCAAGTGGTGGTTCTCTTGAGATAGAATGAATTCATGCTGAATAACATTAACTTTGATAGCATGTTCAGAGAGTAACCAATCAAAATTTGATTGCACTTGAGCTACACTCCATGAGATAGAACCTTTTGCTAACACAACATCAAGAGCCCATTAATCTGAGACCCCATAGGCCTGGGCCCTTGGGGAAAACCAAATAGTACTGCTCTCCTAAAGGAATGTAGCCATGATGTTTCTAACAACATTCTGTACAGTCATAGATCAAAACATTATAAACCATTGTTATTGGCCATTGTTACAGATGCTTTCTCCTTTAGTACATAGGAACAAGCAGACAGAGTCATAGCTGAAAGATATACAGAAACTGGGAGACCTTGGAGCACTCTGTTTTAAATGGGATGACTACATCTCATCCCTCTCCTCAGGACAATAGAAACCCCGTGGAAGAGGTGGCAGAGCCAAAGAAGATGGAAGACACTAAGGAAACAAGGCTGGCTAAACATGAAATAATGATATATATCTGAACTAACAGATAGTATATCAATGCACACAGGGCTTGCAACAGCCAGAGCTTGATGGAGTCTCAATCCTGAGAGAAAAAACAAAAACAAGCCCCTATCCTTAGCACAGAAGCTATGTCCAAAAGATAATCACTCCCAAATAGTTCTCTGCAAGGAGTCTGGGGGTTGAAGTCACTCCAAAGAGCAGACAGAACTCATGTCCAAAACAAAACAAACTACATGACATTTTTGGAGGTTCTTTGTCTCATAAAGTTTTGTTAGTATTTTGTTCTTGGTGTTGTTTACTTATTAACTTATTTATTTTTATCTTATAGGTTCTTTGAGATTACATTATGGCTTCTAGTTATGCATTTTTATGGGGTTCCTCTGTGTGCAGATGTATGTGTCTCTTTACCTTATATGATTCTGGCTCCTGTTGTTTTGTTTTTTCTTCAATTTGTTTGTTCATTTTGTCCTATGCTGGTTTGCTTGCTATGCTTTTTATCTTATTTTACTTTATTTTTTTTTGTATTATTCTGTAAATGCCTGTTTGTTTTCTACTGAGAAACATAACAAGTTTTGAATCATGTGGGAAGGAAGATAGTGAGAATTTAAGAGGAATTAAGGGTGTGGAAACCATAATCAAAATATATTTTTTCTTCTATATCAGACTAATGAATATATGCCTTTTAGGGGGCCCTACCCCCTCAGAGGAGAAGGGCAGGGGAGAGGGGGACTCTGTGAGGGAGGGACTAGGAGTAGAAGCAGCATTTGGCATATAAATAAATAAATAAATATGCCCTTTATTAGGATTTCTATATAAGCTATTCTTTTTTATTTTTTTTTCTTCAGAATGGTCTTAAAATTTTGAGGATGTCTTTAAGGAATTTGCTTTTTCAGGAGTCACTTCTGAAATCCAGTGCTTACAGGATAAAGATGGCAGGAGAGGAATAGCTGGATTTTCCATAGGCTACTTCAAAAGCTCTGGGGTATAATTCATTGTGCAGGGTTGAGGCCACTTTGGCTTTCCCCCAATCCACTATGGCAGGTCTATCCTTGATGTTCTTATTCAGCTTATGGTTAGCTGGTTATGTGGGTAAGACTTACAGATCTAGGAGGAAAGACTACAGCCAAATTTACTATAACAGTCTAATCCCTAACAACAATGTAAACATTTTTCTTAGTATATACAGAGAACTATCATCTTCATTCCTCATCAGAGAAACTGCACTTTACAATAAACAGACCATTATAGAAAACACCAACCAATCAAATTGCAGAGTTTTGGAGTTCATGCCTAATAGGTACATCAACAAAACTTTCTAACTCATAAGGCTCAGCAAACATTGTTAAAGAGGGATTTGTATGACCATAAGTACAAAGAATTAGGGACTGTGCTCTGAGATTGTGTCTCCTATGAATATTAGAAGCTACAACCTTACAGTCTTACCATCCTACTTATTCATCCAATGTCAAGATTCACAAAGATGGCCCTACCCACATGAGTCCTGACTTTCACATCAATAATTAATGAAGAAAATGACCCACATGCATTTACTCAGGCCAGTTTTCCTGAGGCAATTTCTTGGATAAGGATTCCTATTTCCAGGTAACTCTCTAACTTTAGCTGTGTCAAATTGAAAAAAAAAAAAAAAGAAAACATAATCATTACATTATAATTTACTCTTTTTCTCTTCATAATATGACTAATGCGTTATTTTAAAAGCAAAATTTAATTGCTATACATGCTCTTTAAAATAGAAATATGATATTTTATTTCTCATTTTATTTGGATTAACATTTGAAAATTTTCTGTACCCTAAAGTCATGGCTTCTTAAAATTTGGGGTAATACAACTAATTATTGGATGAATAATATTTTCAATTTAAAAGGTTTTGAAAATTATCAAATGTTAATGTAAAATCAAATGAGTGGTAAATCCATGATGTTTCTGGCAATGCTTGGCCATGTTGCATAGTGAGATTTCATTGTAGCTTTGACTCTAGATACAGGGAATTGAGCACATTGTGCTGGGTGTGTTGCTTCTATGCCACACAATATCATTAAACTCTGAATAAAATAGGACTGCTTAGAATTAACACTACTAAATGGTATGAACGTTAGTGTTTACACTGAACCTATGATTCTTCTTACAAAGCATATCAATTTATAGAAAAGAATATTTTAAAAACATTTTCCCACTGTTATTCTTTTTTAAGTATCAAATTAGGACATCAATGAATTGGATTATATTAGAATATTTGATTTAAAATTTGTTATTTGAGCTACTGACATATATCATAAAAATCAATAAATGATTTTTGGCTTAGGATTAGAATCAAAATACTTATCAAGTCTGATGAAAGGAATACCTATTTTCTACATTCTGTAGTACCAGATACTCAGCCAACATTAAAATCTTTATGTGAAAAATAAATGAGCATATCCAGCTCATCAAAATGCAAATTCGTTATCATCTTTAATAAGTGCTAATATTATGTGTGTGCCAAAGAAGTATTTAAAAAATAATTTCATTCATGATTTATTAGTACTAAATGTTTGATTTATATATTATTTTCATATGCTTACATGACCAAAGATGTGTAAAACCTTCTCAGGTAAAAAGCAATCATAAATAGAAAACATTAAAGGAGATGTTTATGGTAATTTAAATATTTTAATGTGTAACAGGTGTCTTTGCTTCAACATGAAGTTTTTCCTTACCTTTATCACTTTCTAATTCCTGGAAGTACTTATTATGTATCTTTCTGCCTATTCCTTGAACAAAGGTAAACAGATAAAATTGTTTTTGAAAATATGTGTCTTTTATGTCATTTGTTCTAGAATGCCAGGAAACTGTTCAATGGGAATATTTATGCTTGAATAAAGTCCAGATAACTGGTCAAATCTTGTGCCTATGCAGGACTGCAATGAGCTATATCATAACAGAGTGTTGCCCAACAGTAGCATCATATCCTTTCTTTCTGGTTTCTATTTACAGAGGAGTTCTCAGAGCAGTATCCTCAAAGATTGCCCTTGGCATCTGAGCTATATTTGGCAATCTTAATTATGTATATATCTAAATCTAAACAAAAATGTTACATTTTTTTACAATACTAAGTAGTAAAAAAAATGTAGGCTACAGTTCAATGTATTCCAAATTTCTAAAATATATTTTAAAAGATAATTAAGTTTAAATTTTTTAAATTTAGATTTGATATATAAGATGAAATTTAATTTTACTTTTTGTATAAATACAATTTTTAACAGTTTCAACATGCTGTATTTCAAAAGTATATTTTACTTTGCTGTCTGAATAAAGTTAGTGGCTTAGATTTAGATCCAATATATAGATAGATCTACATAAAGTAGGAACAATTTACTATTAATTATTTTCACTACTTGATGAGAAATTATGGCTATGTCAACAGCCTTTTAATATGTTTAACTGATAACAAGCATATTATGCTCCAGAATAGAAAGATTTATGATTGATTGTCTTTTATTATAAATTATCTTGTGTATAAATAATTGCATTCAATCTTTTTCAAACCGTTTCTTGCTTTATTAAAGATACTTTTCATAAATAATTATGCTATTTCAGGTAATACATAGATAAGCAATCATTAATTATTCACAAATTTTCTAACCCACATATTTTATAGATTATCAAAATAAGAAAGCCACCAAAAAAATAAATAAATAAAGTTTTCCTATGATGTTTTGAAAAGGTTTCCCTTCAAAAAAGATTATGAATCTTCAAATTCTTCCATTTTCTTTTATTTCATCGAATTCAGAGTTGGCTTGTGAAAAGTTAGTAAATAATGTGAAATTTTGTCCCTCACTCTAAGCTTCTCCCTATTCTCAGTTTTTGAGTATCAGGTTCCAAAAGATATCTTGTTTTAAGGAAGTTAAGCCTATGGTGATGGGTAGATGATATGAAAATATATCTAGAGTATTCACATACTACAATATACTGCTGCCATATTCACTACATATGCTATCACTAGAAGGTCTCTTTAAGGAGCTATCAAGAGTGATTCAAAATTATCAAGAAAAGATGTTTTCTGTCATAAGTTGAGCTTGGTAGATATTTTGTTAGTAATATGCATTCCTTATCCATCCCTTGCCCCCAAAATCAGTAATCAAGTGTTCTGTGTACTAGCAACATAACATAACATGAAAAGGGGCAGGTGCAAGAAAATTACCATTTTTATAGAATTTGGTAAAAAATAGTGTTTTAAATGCACAGTTGCCAGAAGTACACAACTATCAATAACGCACACATCACATTTGCCTTCTTCAGCACTCGCAGCTTACTGTGCCTAGTCTGTTTTGTCACCTCCATTTTCTGCAGAATAATTCACATCCTTACCAGCATCAAACTTTCTCTTATCCTTGCCTTGGTCAGCTTCTCCCTCCTAATCCTCCTCCTCCTCTTCTTCTTCTTCTTCTTCTTCTTCTTCTTCTTCTTCTTCTTCTTCTTCTTCTTCTTCTTCTTCTTCTTCTTCTTCTTCTTCTTCTTCTTCTTCTTCTTCTTCTTCCTCTTCCTCTTCCTCTTCCTCTTCCTCTTCCTCTTCCTCTTCCTCTTCCTCCTCCTCCTCCTCCTCCTCCTCTTCCTCCTCCTCCTCCTCCTCTTCCTCCTCCTCTTCCTCCTCCTCCTCCTCCTCCTCCTCCTCCTCCTCCTCCTCCTCCTCCTCTTCTTCTTCTTCTTCTTCTTCTTCTTCTTCAATTTTTATTACTTATTTTATTTATTTACATTTCAAATGTTATCCTCCTTTCTGATTTCCTCTCTAAAAACCCTCTATCTTACCCCCAAGCCCACTGCTTCTATGAGGGTGCTCCCCCACCCACCCACACCCCATTCCTAGCATACCCCTACTCTGGGGCATGAGCCTCCACAGGACCAAGGGCCTCCTTTCCCATTTTTTGCATGGTCTTTTGAAGCTTAGGCTCTTCCTTTGGAACAGCAAGTTTAGCAAAAAAACTTATAGACTTGCAGATCTTCTCTGTGGCTCATCCTTCACTTTGGTTTTGTCTCCTTTCTTTTTAGATGGCAGCAGAGGCGACCAGAGTTTCTAAATTCAGGAATGCAGCTGCATGCAGATTTGATTCACTGGGTGGTCATTCTTGAGGCTTCTTCACACTACTCAATTTGATTTTTTTCTTATATATATATATTTAAATAAATAACATTTTATAAATCTTTCTCTACTTATGTCTTTGTTACTATGTTCTTCTCAAGATAGAAAAAGAAACCATTTTTTCAACATCTTATAACACCTTTTAATGAAATAAAATTAAATCATGAGGTTCAGGATGTGTGGGCTTCAATATTTTAGATTCCTCTGAACCCACAAAGGTGACAATAGCCAGCAGGGCATTTCATCTGCAGAGCAGAGTGAGAGCTGGAGATCAGCAGAGCCTCTGTGCTAAAGCATCTCCATTGTCCCATGGGATTAACAGATGTTGCAATTCAAGCTTCTTAGGTCCTTAAAAGTTACTTATAACTTTTTGATAATTTTAATGCTTCCTCGTAGTACTCCCCTTCAGAATTATCAAATTTTAAACAGAACTGTATATCTGGAAGTGCACAGTGATGTGGAAACCAAATAATACCTTGATTTCATGATGGGGTAGTATCTATTCCATTGATTTCTTTGTATCAGAGTTCTGTAGTTCAATGTTCACTTGATGCTTTGTGGTTTGTTTTAATTTATAGAGTAATAACAACAAACCAAACTATTCTAGTGATTGTATATGTCAAATTATTTTGCTTGGCAAAAATAATTTTCAAAATCTACCATAGAAAGATTGATGCAAGTAAAAATGAAATTGTGATTTAGGAACCTATTTTATTTTGAGAAAACTACACACAAATATTTAACTCTTTGGTACTTTAGAAAAATAGAAGTAGATGTAAAAGAGTGTGGGAAATTGCAGAGCTTACACAAGGACAAACATGTACTTATAAATATTTGTTTAAGGCCTAGAACTGAAGAGGACACCAGGTATTAGTGGTAATTCACAGCATTTGTCCTAGAAATGTATGGAATATATTGATATAATTATACATACACCATATGACAGTCTCGTAAAAGATCATCTGTGGCCTATGTTGGTATCAGGCTCTGAACCCAGTTACATCACATCTAGGTGAGACCCACATCATTGCCAAGGCAACAGCCATACATTCTCAGAATTCACCTGGCTACCTCTCACCCTTAACTGCAAGAGGCTACATCACCATCACCACCCATATAAAACAAGCAGAAACCCCTGACCTCATTCTCTTTTTTCACATCTTCCTCTTCTTCCTCTTCTTCTCACATCCCCCATCTTTGCCTGATATCCTGAATAAACCCCACTTGGAACCATTTGGTCTGGTGTGGTCTGTTCTAAGCTTTGCGTGGACATATATCACCCAACATAAAGAAAAGTTGTGAAAAAAATTTCATGCTACAGCACTTTCTTTCATGTCTATAAAATAGTCTATAAGTTAGTAATTGATAGAATAGTGTTAAGATAACCATCTACTGATTTTCAGTTCATAATTTTGTCTTTTGGCTTTAAAAGAAACATGTATACCATTACTTAATAAAATTTGTAACATTTCACCAAAGAATAAAGATTTTTAGAGGATTTTGGTCTTTAGACCCTATAACTTTTAATACACTTTATTATCCTAGAGGAAAATAGGTTCTTACTACTTTTATCTACAGTGAAAAATGAAACAGTGAAATATTTTATGTTATTGTTATAATTCAGACAAATATATTTATGACAAAATTGAAAATAAAGATGAGAAATGTAACAAAAATCAATTCATCATTATTTTATTAAGATAATAGTTGTCAAATGTATTTATTTTGTTTCTTATAAATATACATTGAAAAAATAATCTTTATTAAATTTAGGGGTGGTATTTAGATAAAAAGTTTATTGAAGATATTTAGAATCAAACCAAAATGTTTCTAATAGTCAAGAAATATTTCATCAACAAGTAGATTATAATATGATCTTTAAAAAATTCTGTTGCATTCTAATATTAGTTGAATACCAACTGTTTCCTCCAAGGGACAATGTCCCTTTAAATAATCCCTAAATCAGGCATTTGAAGCCCTCCTTTGAGTTGCTGGTCAGTGTTATCCAATAAACTCCCAAAATACAGACTACTTTATTGTACTTCGTTGTCTTTATTCCCTATTGCTTATGAAACCATTAATTTCAGATACAAAGAACAGAGGTTCTGAGCATGGACTGACCTGAATCCCTCCTCTGTGATTACTAAATGACAGGGTACCAGAGGACACCTAAAAGATCCCTAAAAAAATGAGCAACCAACAGCCTACTAAACTATGATGCTTTTGAAGCACAGAAATGACTAACATGGTATAATAACAAAGGTTCAGATGTGGCAAGTGTATTGGGTGATAACCAATAGATCTCTGATTGTATTTAGGCATACTCAACAAAAGAGAAACAATTCATTGAAGTGAATACCCAATCAACTATCTAGGGCTTCTAACGTCATGAATCTTCAGGACAAATCTATAATCACCTCATTAAAACAGCATAATCCCTAACTACTGCATAATACTTGTTTCACCCAAATGAATATTGTTCTCAGACCTTATCAAGGAAACTTACCTTTGAAAATGAAGGAGACAACTACAGAAAGCCACAATGAATTGAATACAGAGCTGTGGAGCACAGTCATAGGACCATATCTATAAACTATTTCCCACACCTCAGGCTCATGGATCATGCCAGAAAAGGAAATGGTAAATTATGAACCCAGAGATTGAGAGACTTTTCTCTTCGATTGTTTCTCTTATTTATGTGAAAAGCTACACTCATAAAGTCTCATCAACTTGTGTGTCCGAGCATGAGCTGAACAAGAACAACAGCCTCAGGCATCCTATGTTGATAATGAGGTTTCTACCTCACACAAAGTGCTATAGAAAAATAAATGAGGAATGCTGAGACTGGAATAGTGTTCTCTGGGGTAATCACATTAGTTGGTTGTCTAATACCAAGTGGTCAGTCCTGAAAACATGCATACCATATATATATATATATATATATATATATATATATATATATATATATATATATATATGTATATATATATGTATATATGTATATATGTGGGTGTGTGTGTTTGTGTGTAATATATATATTATATTATTGCAATATATTATATATTACATGCATTATGTTATATATTACATGCAATTTGTTGTGTCTACTATATTTTAACATAAACAATTAAAAATATTCAACAATAATGAAAAATTAAATTAGAAAATTTGCATGTAAATTAATGGAACTAGAAAAAAAAATCACCCTTAGTGTGACAACCTGTACGACAAAATAGGGAATGCATTTCTGACTTTTACTAGTCTTCTACTTGCAAAGATAATTATGACAGTAACTACCAAATGACTTAGTAATAGGCCTTGAGGAACAGTATATTTTATAGAAAAAAAACAGTTAATCATATCATTGTTAGGTATAATCTTGTTTTCCCAATGATACCACATAAGAAGGTACCTGAAAAATGATCTAATTTAGAAAGGGAAAAAATATCTCATAACATTATAACAAGCTCATCCCTGATTCTCTGATGAACAGAAAACAAGCCAAGTTAATATTGTTGAAGGGATAAAATATTTTAAGTTTTGCAAGGCAAGGATATTATGAAGGAAGTTAAGGCAATACATTAGAGGCTGAGAGGATGATGTGCAGAGAGCAATGACACGCTGGGGCCATCATGCAGATTTGCCTTCCTCGGGTTCTCTTAAACTTTACTATATTTCAATGAGTTGTCATCATGTTCCTTGGCATTTTTGGAAGTTTTTCTGACTTTGAAAGCCTTCTTATAATTCCTGTTAGTCATAAAGAGGTACATACCTGCAGTACATACTGATACCGATTTTTCTGTACTTTGCATGAATACATACATGTTCATGGAATTTTAGTCATTTTTCAGATTTTTTTTGCATACATGGCAATTTTTTTTCCAGATGTTTGAAGACATTGTAACATGATAGTATTTATTTAAAGAGGAGTAGAAACATCGAGCTTAACTTTGATTGAGCAAAGAGAGGGCAAAATCATATCTTCCTAGCCAGTTATCTATATTCATCCCATCTTTCTTCTTTTAACCACAGTTCTATTACATAGGAGCCCTAGAGATCATGGTGTTGTGCCTGTCCTCATCAGGGAGTGTAGGAAACATTCATTCAAACTCTTCATATATTACAAAGCCAGTATTAGCAGTATTCGTATTGAAGACTGGAGAAATAATATAATTAAAAGGCATGTTAATAAAGTCTGAAATAAACCTTGCTTGTTGTTAATTTTTTAAATCATTTTAGCTCACATCAAAAGTTATTCATTGAAGGTGGATCTGTACTAGGAAAAGGTTCTGTTCTTGGTTGGGGGAGTTGCATTTTTTGCTTCTATCTTCAGAAAGGATATTTGTCACAATCCTGAGCAATGTATTTGTTTGAAACCATGTTCCTTCATTCATCAAAACAATGGCTATCATTACTAACTTATCTTAAAGATTATACTTTCTGTGTGTGGGCTGCCCAATAGGAAATAAATATTTTTAATGATTTTTTTCCCCCTGGCTTTTTCTTTTCTCTTTTTTATATAGAACCTTTTTCTACAGACAACAACTTTACTCTCCAAATTTTAGTAAATGTTACTATGTTGAATACTCAAAAGAAACACAAGATTATATAGTGAGTTAAATTACATTTTTCACATTGCATATTGCTACACATTATTTTAATTGCATACTTCTATTCATTGACCATTCTTCTATCTACAATTAGTTATTAAAAGTTAATGTTACTCTTTACGGTCTTCTAGAAACTTTTCCTAATTAGCCTCAAAGCTTATTTAAAAAAATCAGAAATTTAGCTCACATTTTGTATTACATTCATTATAGTTTAGGTTGTATTTTCTTTGTTATATGCTAAGGATGCTTTCATTGCTTTCTATTTTTGATTCTGATTTCTATCAACTCTCACTAGGTAGGTATATTATCCTAAGGCCTTTTTAATTAGGGCTGAGTACAATTTAACTGCACATTCCTTTTAGTTAAAACATACCTGAGCCTCTAAAATGCTTAGTTGAAAGTTGTTGTTCCTATTTTTATGGTTGAACACTTTTACTAATTTAGAGAAGTACCAATTTTAACTGAAGAAATTGAGAAAGTTTTTTTAAATTTAAAAGTAGGAATATTGTTTAAACTTCAGTCTAACTTTGCAAAGATTTCCATTCTTTTCTCTACAAAAATCTGACACTATAAATTCATCCAATTGGAAAAAATATGGATTTTCATTTAATTCATTTAATTCATGAGTCTGTTATAGTTAACGTTTATGACATGAATGCCATTAAAGAATATTTATTAATTCTTAGAAAATGTTACAGACTAAGATAAGTATGTTTCAAGATTTTTTTGGTGTGAATTAAAATACCAATAATATTATCAGCATTACAGTATGTATACTTTCTTTGGTATTTTCATGTAAAAAGATGTTTTACAAGCCACACAAACTTAGATTGCTTCTCTAAAGGGATAAGAATAAAATCATTTAACTCTGTTGAGAAAAAAATTTCTCTTAGTTAAAATTCACTTAAAGAATAAAGTTTCTTAAAATTAAAATAAAATGATGCATTAATATTGGATCAGTATTTTCATATAATAAATTCCCTATACATACCTTTGAAATTAGTCTGAAAAAAATGTAAAAATTTTAAAAAATGTTACAAACTGATGTCATTGCAGGTCTTGTTGGTTCAGTTTATAGGTAGACTTCAAGTCTTCTATTATTTTAGACTAAAGAAAACCTTTATTCCCATAGGTTTTATTCATCTCTTTCCTACTTACCTTAGGTTGTTGAGTATATGCACCTGTTAACCTTCTTGCTAACAAGGTTTTCATGTTCAGTTTTCTGACTAAAGGGAAAGCTGAATGTTGTAATTCTTTTTTTCCATAGTAAGTTATCTTTTGAAATTCCAGGATCTAAAGCATCACCTGGCAGGTGTTTAACAACCTGGACTTACTTATCTTGTTAAGAATGTTCTAGATAATGTCATCAGCATCAGATTGATGACGCCTGATACTGAAAGAGGGTAAATGTTAGTTTCATGATTATGCAAGTATTAACCAAAGACATCACCAGAAAAGTGTCAACGGGATTAACATGGTCCATCCTGTGAATGTTTGTAAAAGTACAGACTATTTATATAAAGTAAACAGGCAAGGATGTGTGCTTGTGTGTGTGTGTAGTTTCATTTGGAATCTGAGGAAAGGGAATAAATAAATTATCTAATAATATTACCAAGGCATAAAACAAAATACTTTAAGAATATAAATAGATAATATAAATAGATGTAGTTTCAGTACTAGTTTGCATCTGGCATTGCTCGAGAAAATAATAAAATCTGCTGCTTAAAATGATTAAATCCTATTAAATGAATACTCAAATAAGCAGGGAAAAGAATAAAGGAAATTTTTATGATCACTGAAGCTTCTATGGAATTTCACTTCAATATTCAAGGTGTACATTTTAATACGTAGAAGAAAAAAGGCAGTGAACTATCTAAAATGTGTTGTATGAGGAAAAAAATTAACCACAAAACAGGAATATTTGATGAAAACTAACTGATTAAAAGGTAAATAGAAATTTATGCAGTTATCTTGAATGCAAAATAAAACAAAATAAAATTGTTTTTCAAACTAGTTCTTAGTGGTCAGGTTATTTTAAAACTCCATAAAATTTATCAATTGTCTTTGCTTTTCCATTTGTTTTTCAACTCAAACTCGGAGAACTAAATGTTCTAGTTTCCTCTCTATTGCTATTATAAAGCACCATGACTAAAAGAAACTTAGAAAGAAAGGGCTTATTTCATCATAAAGTTGTAGTTCATCATCAAAGAAGTTAGGAAGGTTACTTAATCAGGTCCTGAAATGCAGGAACTTAAGTAAACAACATAGAAAATTGCTACTTATTGGCCTATTCTCCATGACTTGCTAAACTTGGTATCTTATAAAACTCAGGACCATCTGCCTAGAGATAGGTACTGCCACTAGTAGGTTCCTTCCACCCATACACAATCTTATTATTTATCAAGGAAATGACCTGCAAATTTGCTTACAGGCAGTCTGATTAAGGCTTTACTCAAAGAGTGAGTCTTACCTTACAATAATTCTAGCTTATGTCTATTAGAGAAAGAAGCATACCAGGATAGCAGTTATTACAAAAATAAGTAAAGACATAAGCTTGATGAAATTCTATTTCAGGTAAATCAGTACCCACCAGAGACACTTAGAAATATCCTTTTGAAAGCATATTTATCACCAAGGAAGTGGAAAAAAAGCAATATATAACGGTATAATTTTTTAAAAGGTGCTGTTAGGGGGATTCATGATTTAAAAGTAAGTAATGAAGGCTTCAAAGCTCCATGAATACTCTGCACTTTTTGGAGAATATCCACTTATCAGTGAGTTCATACCATGTATGTCCTTTTGGGTCTGGGTTACCTTCCTCTGGATGATATTTTATAGCTTTATTTGCTTCCTAGCAAAATTCATCATGTTCTCGTTTTTTAATAACTGAATTTTTTTTCATTGTGTAAATGAACCACATCTTTTCATCCATTCTTTGGTTGAGGGATATCCGGGTTGTTTTGGCTAGCCTCTGAGAGGCTCTATGAGCAGATGACTGAGACAGATGTAGACACTTGCAGGCAATCATTGGATTGGGGTGTTGGACCCCTACCAAGGTGTAAGAGGCAACCCCGTAGGAAGACTAACATCATCAACTTACGCAAACCCCTGGGAGCTCCCAGAGCCTAAGCCACCAATGAAAGAGCATACATACATGAGTTAGTTTGTGGGACTAGGCATATATATAGCAGAGGGCTGCCTTGTCTGGTCTCAGTGGGATAGGATGTGCCTAATCCTGTAGAGACTTCATGCCCCAGGGAAAGAGGATGGGGGCAGTTGAGGTGAGGAGGGGGTTGAGGTGGGTATAGGTGAGTGGGTAAGAGAGGTGAGTTAGTAGGTTGAAGTCCACCCTCTTAGAGGCAAAGAGGAAGCTGGATGTTGTAAGGAACTCTTAGAAGAGGGACCAGGAAGGGGGACAACATTTGGAATGTAAATAAATAAAACAATTTTTAAATAAAGCTCCCTGAATAGAACGAGATATCAAAAGAGTAAACACACAGAACTAGCCATCTTTGAAATCTGTAATTATTTAACATGCTTTGAAATTGTAATCAAGTACATAAAAGTGGTAAATGCCTACTAGATAAAAATAAGATACTAGATGAAAATGACATACGAGTATAGATAAAAATAAGTCAACAGAATGATCAAGAGTCAGAGAGAGAAAGGGATAGAAATGAAGCAACTTATAGCTACAGTCAGTAGAGGTTAACTGGATGCATTTTATGGTAGAATATTGATTTTTGATTTCAACTATTTTCTGTGTTTACAAAAGTAGATAAAAGCCCGACAAAGTAGTATAATACTTGGATTCACCTCTGTAGGGAATTCACCCCTTGCGTTTCCCATATGGTCCTAGAGATAGTTGGTACTTGGCCAAAAGCAGCAGGAAAAAAAGCATAACCCATGGTTCAGACTATGCAGGAAGTATATTCATGACCTTCACAGAGACTCTTCTGCATTAGTAGAGATCAAATATCTTAATAATATATGGAGAATACAAAAGTAGAGAAGCCCACTGTCTAAGCCAGAATGTGTTTTTTGTCACCACATTCTGAAAGCTTCCCCATGTATAAGGACATGCTCTGGATGATATAACCAGTAAATTCCCTTTCTATTTTCTCATATAATATTTTAAAAAATGACAACAAAGACTCTAACAATAATTTTTCTTTTCAATTTTTATCTCAGAGGTAGATACGCTATACATGGATGATGTGTAAGCTAATGAATACCTGAAAAAATGAATACATTTAATACAGACTTGAACTTAATAAAATAATAATATACTAAAAATCACTCACTATGAAAAGAATGAGGCAAATGAAATGAGAAAATTAATTAGCACAAAAAAAAAAAAACAGACTAAATGATTTATTGGAATTGTCTGGTGAGGATTTCTCCCCTAGGCCCTTTTTACTGTAGTACTGGGAGTTGAACTTATTGGGAGGAATGAAGTCTACTACTGAAGTACATTTCCAGTTCCTCTTTTACTTCGTATTTTGACACTGTGTCTCACTAAGCTTGCCCTGATCTCACTCTGTTGCCAATACAGACTTGAACTTGTCATTCCCTTGACAGCCTTTAACTGTGTGGGGTTAAAAGTTTATGCTAGACCCAGCATCTAATTAGGCCTTTAAAAGGAAATTATCATAAAAAATACTGAAACAAAAACTTTTAATATTAAATTACTTTTGAAATGCACTTGTCTTATCTTTCTGTCACATAAAAATAATTATGTGTGTATGTGTGTTAATGGTTTTAGACCATAACATAGGAATAGAAATAAGATTTAGCAACTTTGAAGCACATTTCTGCAGAAACAACTTCTATGTCACTTGAAATCCCTTCCATAGCTTTATGTGCTTAAAACTCAGGCTCCTCTTAAACCTGGACACTAAGCACCTTTTCAAGACCCTGTACTCATTCTCTTTATTTTTTACTAGTTCTTTGTGATATTTGTACAGCTTGATTTAATCATATTTACCCTCTTCACCAAATTCTGCCAGATCCAACTCCCCTTCTCCTATTTGCCAAACTTTGATTATTTTTTTCTACTGCTCATATAGTGCAGGATTTGTGATCATCCACTAGAGTGTATGTTCAAAAGGGGGGCTAAAATACTAACTCTCCACCTGTGATGGCCATTCCTGGTTGTCAACTTGACTCTATCTGGAATGAACTACAATCCAGAAATGGAGGGTACACCTGTCATCCAGATCATGAGGCTGGAAGACAGAGACTTCTGACACAGATCTTGACATGGAGATCTTGAGCTATAATATGTTCATAGTAGTGTTTGATCATTAGTTGGTGGTTGAATCTCTGGGAGTTCCCAGGGGTCCAGAATAGTTGAAAATTCATCTTTATATGGGATTGCCATTCCCTTCATTTCCTTCAATTCTTCCCCTAACTCTTTCATAGGGGTCCCTGATCTCAGTCCAAGGCTTTTCTATGAGTACATGTAGCTGTTGGTAGAGCCTCTCAGAGGTGTACTCATTGGTTGGTTGTTTATTCTCTGGGAGCTCTGGGGTGTCTGGTTGAATAATATTGTTGTTCTTCTTATGAGGTTGAATACTCCTTTAATTCCTTCAGTCCTTCCCCTACGTTCTCCATTGAGGTCCCCTTGATCTGTCTGATGGTTGGCTGCTAGCATCTGCATCTGTATTGGTCAGGTTCTGGCACAGCTTCTCAGGAAACAGCCATACCAGACTTCTGTTGGCAAGCAGTGCTCCTTGGCATCAGCAATAGTGTCTGGGTTTTGTGTCTACAGATGGGATAGATCCCTAGGTGGGGCAGTCTCTGAATGGCCTTTCCTTCTATCTCTGTTCTACTCTTTGTCCCTGTATTTCCTTTAGACAGGAGAGATTCTAGGCCACTTCCATTGTAAGGAGTCCTACAAAAACAGCAAGCTAAACAAAAACATATATGCAGAGGACCTAGTGCTGATATGCTTGGCTTTTAAACATGGGTATTGGAGATTAGATATAAATTTTCTTTTTGATTTTTTGGTTTTTTTCCCTGGGGGGAGATGGGAGCAACACAAGTACTTAACACAAGTACTTACTTAGTCATCTTGCCAAATTCTGAAAAGACATATTAAATGAAACATGATTTCTGCTTATATTCTAGAAAGATAAGAACATAGAATTAGCCAGTATTGTCCTGATTTTATTAAGCACTAATATTATTTATATAATACAATTCATGATTATGTTAAAGAGATGGATACTTGTGTTATGTACTAGACAATAAATGGTCATGATGATAATTTTATCACTATGTAGCATACTTCAACAAAAAGGTGCCACAGGGGTAATGTTCAAGTTTTTCTTCAAGGTTTGATCTTATTTCTTTTTAATTTAGTGACTAGAATAAATTAAGTTAAAATACTATACAGATTACTTAAGCAAAATTAAATCAAATATTATAAGTAATTCAAATATGAATTCCTTTATTGGTTTTGGTTAAAATGCTCCTCCTTACATGCTAATCTACCCAAAACAACTTTTGCATTATCTGCCACATATTGTACTAAGGTTGTTTGCTCTCAGAAAAAAATATGTTAAATTTTATTTAGTTGATTGTAATTGATATACTTAATTAATTATAATTGATGACCCAAATGATATTTTTAAAATTCATTTTAGTTTTATTTCTGGGCCAACATCTGAATATTCTGAATGATGATACTAGGACTTTATTCATTTTATATTAAAATTTGATGGCTTAATACCCTCTTTAGTTTTTTAATTTTAGAGAGGTAAATATATATTACATACAATTAATGTTTAAATGCTCTAAACCCAATAAAATTCAGTTGATTATCTCTTTCACATTATCAGCAATTGTAGTTGAAATATGTCTGTTTTTCCTGTTCCCTGTCACTTTCCCTGATTCTTACAAACTAATGTGGAAACTTCAAGCACAGGCTCACTAGTCCAGTTTAGTCAACTGAGTATTTGGTTGAAGACCAGAGAATGGGTCAAGCAGAACTAGCATACTCTTCTCCACGTAGTTTTTACCACAGATGAATGTTGACTACTTCAAAACCTCTTGTCAAAGAGTACCTCTACACCAATGAATTTCTTCCACTTTTTTGTTTTGTTTGATGTGTTCTGTGGATGCCCCCTGGAGGATCATAGGTAATGATAGTATCTCTCTTTTATTAGCATGATTAACTACGTGATTATCTCTTTCTCTGTGTCAAGACTAGTGTACATGACAATCTGAACCAGTATATAATAGAATAATTATACATTTTGAAACATTAGTATTATTAGATTTGTATTCAAGTAAACTGTCAAAAATCTTTCATCTTGTGTCTTTATAAATATAAAAGAAAACATTTGAAAAGTGTACTAAATGTCAATACATTCTGACAAGGTTTTAGTTTACGTTGAGATTTCAAACACAGAATTTTTGACCCATTTTTTGAAGGGGACTTTACAGCCCATTCTAGTTACCATGTCCAATATCATGGAGACTAAATTGATTGAAATCCACAAATGTCTGCCAGCTTGCAGGAATGTGAATCAGACAATGTGTTACTGTTGTAAGATGGAACATTGTAGTGTGCTTTTCTGAGCAATACTACAAAATATCCAAAATGCAAACTTCATTCAGGCTCAGAATTTCTTTGACCTTTCAATCCTTTCTTTTGCTTTTCATTAATAAAAACCATTTAGTTTTGTTTTATGATTTTAATAACTTTTATTTTAATGAATACATAAAAATATCACATGTAGACACACACACACACACACACAAACTACTTAGCTGTTTCTTCTTCTTTAATTCTTTTTCCTAATGTCCTCATAAATTCATGATCTTTTTTCCTTAATTACTATTGTTACATACAATGGAATCAACACTAAATAGTTCGAGCAGCTTTCATCTGAGTCTATTTAGTGCTCCTTGATTCTGTATAGTTTAGTGCAGACTCTGTGTTGGATAACTATTTAGGGGGTCTCTTCCCTAGGGAAAACCATTTTTTTCTTAAAGAAAAAGAAACACAGAGAAAAATAATGAGTTATAAAATTTTACATGAGAACAATTAATGACTTCTATAAGTGAGAAAGCACATCCCAGAACATCTGGATGAGGTGCTGAGTTTAAATTAGTAGGATATCTACTATCTCCTTCATTATTTATTGGTGCCTTCTGGATCTGTGCAAAAGTTGGAAGTTTTAATATGGAATTTATTATTAACCTCTTACCATAGATATTCAATAATAAAGAAATAGAAAAATAGATAGATGTAGATAGATCAAAGACAGACAGACAAATAAATAGTACAAACCCATTTACATGTAATTCTATACATATTAACACCCCTTGTACAAGTGTTAGACCAGATCTCATCAGAACAGACATTATGTCTGACTTATTTAACACTGTGTTTTGAAGAAAAGAATGTATGTCTCATTGAGAAAACTTATTTAGAAAAAATCCTTAATTCTACATACTATATAGATATCATAGGGTTTTTAAAAAAAAAACAAACTCAACAATCAAAGCTCTTTACTCCTAGACAGTTGATGTGTTAAAGGAATCACTGTTTTCATGTTAAATATATAACTATAAATATTCTTGTGTCATAGATAAGTATAGACGAAAACAGTATAAAAAATGTAGCTCAGTTTCACAGCTTCAGTTAGCTATCAACAATATTAAAATTCTAGAACTCACAGTGGTTGAATTTAGACTTCACTTTCTGACAAATTTCCAGTTCAAGTGAAGATATCAGATTGTCAATGGAATGTTTGATTCTCAAAGACAAGGGGAATTTTAGCTTAGTGATGTAAATTTCATATATTTTTGTATGTGATGTCCAATTAAAATTAATTTGTCCACCTGAAGGAGAAAGTATGTATTTAAAAAAGAAAAATTCTTAAGCAGATACTTTATAAATTTTTGTAATTTAACATATAGAAAGTTTGTCACTCAATATAAAAAATAATGACATTAAGGTTGAAATATAAGTTGGGAGAGATGGAGGGAGAGAGAGAGAGAGAGAGAGAGAGAGAGAGAGAGAGAGAGAGAGAACAAAGGAGAGTGTAAAGTGTTTAGAGTCACGTAAAACTGTTGAGGTAAATTTAGGAGACGCTTACAAAAGCAAAGATTATATATTGGACATCACTCATCATCTGAAAGAAGTGGGAATTGCTATTGCCATAGAGGGAAAAACATGCCAGAAAGGGTTGGAGAGTGGAAAATGTATGGATGAATGAATAGATATACATCATTAAGCATTTCATATCTATGGCTGACTCCTTTCGTCATTTGTGGAATGATATAGAAAGGATACATCCTAATTGAATGACATGGGTTCCCTGGGCAGTGGTGGCACACGCCTTTAATCCCAGCACTTGGGAGGCAGAGTCAGGCGGATTTCTGAGTTCGAAGCAAGCCTGGTCTACAGAGTGAGTTCCAGCACAGCCAGAGCTACACAGAGAAACCCTGTCTTGAAAAACAAAAATAATTGATCTTAGCCAAGGGAGCAAATATGGAGACAAAGTGTGGGTCAGAATCTGAAGGGGGGGTTGTAGGGAGACCATTGCGTCTGGGTATTCATTCCATAGGCAGTCACCAAAAATAGACGCTGATAGGGATGTCAGGATGGGAAAGCTGACAGCAGCCGGATAAGGCTGTCTCCTTAGAGGTCTCTCAGAGTTGGACATACCCAGAGACAGATACCCACAGCTATCCATTAATCTGATCCAAGTTCCCAATGGAGGAGTTAGAGAGTAAATTGAAGGAACCGTGAACCTTAAGGGCTGGTGGCCCCGTGAGGAGAGCAACAATACCAACCAGCCAGAGCTCCCCAGGGTCTAAACCACCAGCCTAGGAGCACATAGGGAGAGACACATGACTCCAGCTGTATATGTAGGGGAGGATGGCCTTGTTGGGCATAGGTGGGAGACAAGATCATTGGTACCCTGAAGGCTGAGCACTGAGGGGGGGGGATCTGAGGGTGGGGAGGGAGGCTGGGGGTAGGTGGGTAAACACCTTCATAGAGGCAGGAGGAGGGGGGATGGGATAAGGGGTTCCTGGGTGGTGGGGGAAATATGGTAAGGGGATAAAATTTGAAATGTAAATATTATATCCAATAAAAGAGGGGAAAAATAGAAAAGCTGTTAGAACCAACATTCTTAATAAAATGTCAGCCCTCTTTAAAAAAAAAAAACTATCTTGATACTAAAATTTGTTTTGAGAATTGTATATTGCAGAATGATCAGCCTTGGTGTATCTACTCAACAAGCAAGCTGGGCAGACCTGCTCAAACCTCTGAGGTCTGTGAATTCCTTCTGGAGGCAGCGAAGACACAGCATCAGAGGATTGTCAATTTGCTCTCCCCCCCACTCCTCTTCTAATATCTCAACGCCCATAATCAGCCTGAAGAAGCTAATGATGAGTCAGCGCCCCTATTCCCTGGGCATGGGGACTAAGGTGGTAAATGTTGGGCTGTCTCCCTAGGGAAAAGTAGTGGTTTTGTCGGAATAGAGAGGATTAGCTAGGGTTTATTGCATAGCCATAACCTATTAGTAGAAATCTGTATAATTAATATCAAGATGAAGATATAAATTCTTAAATGGCACCAATTTACTTTGTTTACAAATTTTAAGGTTTTCATTGGCATGAGCTTCTTAGTGATATAAGAGTGAGATGAATATTGTTACTCTCATAGGCATTGTACCAGTATAACACATTTAGGAATACAAAGCTTAGACCCAGTCCTTCTTTAACTTTTTTAACTGATTTGAGATGGTCAGCCTGTGAGTTAAGGGACTATAGCAAATTCATGACTTGGAGTTTATTATAAGGGTGTTCTCTATGTTTTATTTAGAAATAGCTGAGTGGAGTTAACAGGCAACAGTCCAGATTACCTTACATGGATAGCTGGTTTTCAAAACATCAGAAATCCTTAGAATTGACATGACAAACATTTCAGTATTAATGTTCATTTTCATTAGAGACCTGTCTGCTCCGGACAGCTTCCTATGTTAAATTCTAAGAAGAAATTGAGCATCCTTGGAGTTACTCCAGTTGTGGTGAGACAGCCACTAGGCAAGAATTGCCACTTTCCTTCTACAGACAAATTACTGTCCAGAAAAGGACACACCTGCAGAATAGTCGACTGATTATATCTGCCTAGACAGAGTAATCAGCCCTTAATAATTCTGCAGCACTAAGATCTGTCAGATGATCCTGGGCCAGAAGGCAGAAGAACAGATGCTCCAACGTTTTGAAGTAGAGCGAGTGTCCAGGTGTTCAGAGGTCTCTATAAATTGGCTAAGTTTTAGAAGCTATGCTTTGTGCTTCCCACAATTATAGTTAACTCAGTCATTCTGGATTTCTGACGGGGTTGAAAACTTATAGCTATTTACCTTGAGAGAAAAGATTTGAGTGGATGGTCGTTAGCTGACATTCATCCTAAAGCCAAGGAAAAAGCCAGTTTCAGAACTAAGTGTTTTAGTTAGGATAGATGACAGAGGTGCTGGTTAGTCAACAAAAGGATGGACTGGGTATTAGGACTATCTTGTACCTCACTGGTACAAATTGGCATAATTATGCTCTAATTGTATTTTGAGAGAAAAGTTTCCTTTTAACAGGAAGGGTGATGTGTAGGAGGAGCTAAGGTGGGAGGAGTACTGAGAGGAAGAAAAGGAGTAAGAAGAGGAGAAGAAGAAGGAGAGGAGAAGCTAGGTGATGAAAGAGAGATAAAGGGGGGAGACAGGGAGGCAGATGTTCATGTATCTCCACCATTCAAAGATAGTTGATATATCTAGGTTGGGTAGTGGGTTACACCTCTGATTGAACAATACCAAACTTATAAAGCCTATGATTAACATTTTTTTTAAAAAATGTATAAATGCAAAAATGAAAAGGGGGCATGGGATAGGGGTTTTCTAAGGAGGGGGGAATGGGGAAAGGGGATGGCATCTGAAGTGTAAATGAAAGATCTAATAAAAAAAAAAAAAGAAAAAAAAAGAAAATGTAGATGAAATATCTGTCACCACCACACAAGAAAGACTGTGACTTCACGTCTGTGATCAGAATTCTTACTAATGGAAATGTCCTTTGTTATATATACATATTATTACTTCTGATTACAAATTACCAAATCTGTAATGAAATTGGTCCATAGAAAATACACTGAAATTCAAACAATTAAAATATTGTGAATGCCTCCAAAAAAAAAAAAAAAAAGAAAGAAAGAAAAACAAAAACAACAACAACAAAAAAGACATGGGTACAAGGGAAGGGAAAGCTTTGTTTATAGTGATTATCGTGGAAGAAAAAAACATGTAAATTATAGTTGTCTTACTTAGGATTTCAATTGCTGTGAACAGATACCACGACCAAGGTGACTATTATAAAGGTCAACAGTTAATTGGGGCTATCATACAGGCTCAGAGTTTCACACTATTATCACTCAGGCAGGAAGCACGGTGGCATCCAGGAAGGCATGCTGCTGGAGGAGCTGAGGGTTCTACAACTTGCTCCAATGCCAAACAGGAGAAGCCTGGGCACAAGGAAGCTAGGAGGAAGAACTCTCAAGGCCCACCCCTGAGATAGCACACTTCCTCGAACAATGCCACACAGCTCCTAGTAGGCCACACTTCCTAATAGTGCTACTCCCTGGGCCAAGCATATTCAAACCACCACAATAGTATATGGGAATCTTAAATTGCTAAAAGGAAAGGAAGTTAACTTGTAAGTACAAAGCATTATTTTACCTCTTCAATAGCTTCTTTCCTTCCTGCTCCCTGAATCATGACTGAGAAGTAATGAAATAGACCCAAATTAGATAACACATATTTTCCCATGTGGGATCTCCATGTGCATTGATTTTTTTTTATTGTTTTCTTTTCTCTTTCAGAGATTGTTCTTCAACATGAATTTGAAATAAAATCGTGAAATATTATATGTCTTTACTGTTTAATTATAAAGGCACTATTTTCTCTTCCTGTTGGTTTTCTGTTGCAGTGGTTAAATACTACGATCATCAGCAACATGGGAGAAGAAAGGATTTATCCAAAGTACAGGTCCTCATCTATCATCACAGAAAATCAAGGCAGAACACATTGTAGTAACCTGGATCGGAAACAATGGAGGACCACTGTTTGCTGCCTTGCTTCTTGACTCACCTGCTATCTCACACTTAGTTAGCTGTACTAGTTCCTAGGACCACCTGCCTAGAGAAGGTGTTGCCTACTGGTCTCAATCCTTTGCCATCAATTAATAACCAATCTACAAGACATGCCAATAGGCAAATCTACTTAAATAATTCCTCAACCGAAGTTTGCTGCCCAGATAATTTTATCTCTTTTCTATTTCATGTCCTGTTTTTATGTACTTGCCATTTCATGTATGTCTGCACACATGTTCCAAAATACATCAATACAGCATTCTTAGTCTGTATGATGTTACTTGTATGTATATCTCCTCAGGTCTGATGTTTTGTATTGGATCATTAATTGATGTTCTTTTCCCTGAAAAACTATTGCTTATTTCTTTTTTTTTTAGTACTCAAACATATATAATTGAACAACAGTGATAAATGCTTTCAATAGCACATAAATTGTTGTAGAATCTCTGAGAAGGGCACTGAATTGACATAGGCTTTAATTCTGAGTTATTAAACATTCACTATTCAACACTGAGTAGTTTATTTACTTTCTTGATATTAAGGACTTTTTTCTCATTTAAATATGAGAAATGCAGAACTTACGTAAGTTATATATAAACATGCTGTCATCTATATAAACTTCAGATAAATTGCTTTCTGATTATGGTATCCTGATTTGCACTTTGTAAGCTTCTGTGAGGTTTACTTTTTTTTTAAGTATAAATTTTCTGCTTAACTATCTTTAAAATGTTAAAATGACTTTTAGTGTGTGTGTGTGTGTTTGTGTGTGTGCATGCACAGATGTGCGGGTATATGTGTTTGTGTGTATGTGTGTGCACCTGTGCACATGTCGTATATGCAGGTTCATATATATGTGTGTGTGTATATATATATGTATATATATGTATATATATATGTATATATATATATATATACACACACATATATGCATTTGTAATGGAGGATGTGTTCTTTAGTAGTTCTTCATTTTTCATTTGGAGATAGTGTCTGTCACTGAAACTACAGTCAATTGTTTACTAATTTCTGGAGCTCACATGGCTTCTACTTACCACTAATGTTACAGACAAGCATTTTGGCATGTGGTTTTTATATGTAACTGCAGTGAATCTAAACTCAGTTCTCAACTTGTGTAGCAAGCATTTTTTCTGACTGGACCATGTCACCACGCTATGTTAGTGGCTGTGTTAATACTCTATTGGAAAACAAGAGAAACAGATTCCCTATTTTCAAGTTTTATCAGAAAATAGGAACTTAACTGAGCTTGCTGCCAATTAGCAGCCACATAAGGCCTGTTTATATCACTGGATTTGGGTTTGTTTCTTCACATGTGTGTACCTGTGTGTCTAGAGTAAAATTCATGCAGCCATATGTGACTGTACTCAGTTAATTCATGTCATCCAGTCCATTAATATTAGTGAAAGATTTTAATCTATAAGTTTCATCTCTGTGAACTTTTGCTTATTCATTAAACATAAATTTGAAGGTTTCTTGAGTAAAAATTTTGGGTCAGCAAAGTTTCTCTCCTTCATTAAAAGGTAATTTGATATTAGACAGAAAAAAATTTGCATTAGTACTGTGGTTGACACTTTAAAGCTTTCCTTGTATTTGTGAGTGGCAGCCTTTGCAAGTGGTTTCATTACTAAATGGAGAGTGATCTTTTGTTTCAGGGAGCATTATATTTATCACAAGTGTGCACCTGTATTATTTCTTTTATTTATTTAATTTGATATATATATATCAAATTAAATAAATAAAAGAAATAATACATATACATTTTTATTCTTTAGTTGATTTTTATTGTTGTTTATATTTACATTTTAGAAATAATAGCTCAGATAGCACTATATTAGGTTTAGCTTTGTTGAATTCTAATGCTGTAGAACAATTTGAAGGGCAATATTTTTCTCCTGTGACTAACATTTTGAAAGATTTAGAAGGGGGAAAAAAACAATGTTCAAAAACCTCATTGCCTCAGGCTGTTTCTTTCTGTTTGAATTCCTATGGCCATTTGAAATGTATTAGCTTTGCTTCTATTAGTTTTATTGTGAAGAGCTTGGCAAAAAGAAAGGCAGTACAATAAAGAGTTTAGAATCAGCCTTGTGAAAACACCTGCTAAGAGAGGCACTGCTGAATCCCTAGTCTATATTTACTGGTAAATGTGTGGGTATTTGTTAGGCTTAGAAAAAAAAGACTCCTTTCAATAAAAAAGTTACATTTATCTAGTAGATACAAAATGTTAGGGGTAGTTTTAGGATCCCCAAGTAAAACCAGGGAGGGAGAAGTGTTCTACAATGACTTTATATCCTGAAATAATGATTTCATCAATACTTTCCAAAAAATTCTACAATATTGATGGGCTCTAAAAACTAAAATTATATCTGAAATCTCTGACATCGTCATAGTTCATTAATGAAGCACCCGACTTCTATGATAAACTTGTATATTGCAAGGCTATTTAAATGTTTTCAATCATTGTGGCAAGTAGCATAAGTTTTGAGTATGATGGATTAAATGTACATTACTGTTTTGATTAAAGTCTGTTCCTTTATAATATTTAGGTCAATAAATTATATTTACAAAGACTTATACTTTCATTGCTATAAATAATGAGTATTATTAATGGGTTTTATGTCACTTGAACACTATATTAATTAAAATCACTTAGCAAATGTTATATTTTAAAACATGATATTTTCCATTGATTCCAAAATATAAGTGATGACATTATTAGTTGTGGGTTTTGTTTTTGTTTTTGAGAGAATGAATTTTGATGATGGTTTTCAATTGAGTTGAAACCCCACAGTTCTTTACTTGGTTAGCTATATTGGATGAGACTAGTGAGAGAAACTTCTCAGGGATTTGAGACTAAGGACACTTTAACAATATGGCCTTTCTCCTTCTCTAGTGTATTTGCTGCAGTATGCAATCCAGGGATTATTATAATTTGAAGTTCTTCTAAAGACCATGAAGTCTACCATCCATTGCTGTAGCCAAACTGGTTGTTAAATCAGAAAATGAACTTGACATGTTAGATCCAGAATCAAACCTAGAAAAGTCTGTGTGTTAAAGCCATGAGAGAGAACCATGTTCCCATTATAGCACAGAATTCCTTTAGAGGACATCTTGATCTCTGCTTTACTGTATTCTTGATTTTATCATACTTGGCAGCTCTCTCCAAGCAGCAATCTAATCCATGACATAGACATGCTGAGAGGAGGCAGAAAGCCATGCCAATGAGTTCCTTCTTCAGTTCTCTAATGATATTTCTCACAGCCTCAGAAGTAAGAGTTGATGCTGCTTTTATCAATAATATTTTGTGCCCCCAATAGTTTTAATTACAGAGTTTTACAGAGGTTTCATGTATGAGGAAGTAATGGTATGGGATATGGACATGCGTCCCTTGATGGTGCTGAAGTTGAAATGCATGACCTTGACTATGGATATTAAGAATTTGACACAGAAGCCTTTGGTGAAAAATTTGAAAGAATTACCAGATATTTTGTGGTTTATGTTCATTACAAACATGGAAGTATCAGAAGAAGAAACACAGATGTTTATATGACCTTTTTGGTCACTAAATTCACATAAACCCTAGACTTCTCAACAGTAACAATGATATTTTAGACTCCACAGCACATATTCATATGGTCAGTGTCTTTGAGCTTGGTAGAATATAGCTAATCAAAAATAAAATTAACCTTCCTATTAAAGAGAAGCTTCCCATTTTCAGGCTTGGCCCTGGGAGTCACCTTTCTATGTTTCAAATCATACTGGATCATGCTGACTATGTAATTGTTGTCAATAAAGGGGTCCTTGATGCTAACAACATTCACTTGGTCAGAGTTGAGGGCAGATCTGTTGACAATCCAGTCCAAATAGGTAAATGTACTATGTCTAATTTTTTTTCATATAGACAAAGATATAAAGTTTGTACTAAATGAGAACACATGACTATCTCAAAAACAACATATAAGAACATAGAACTGATTAGAAAGTTATTTTTTTTTAAGTTTGTAGACAATTCTATTGGAGTTTTAAGAAAAATCAGTTGCTCACAGGATAAGTATGGAGGAAAAAAGAAAAAAAAACCTCCAAAGGGCTTGATAAGAATTGTAATCACGCTCATGGTGGATAAGCAGCCACCTGGCTAAATAAATAAATAAATAAATAAATAAATAAATAAATAAAAATGGAGCTTTAGAGAAAAAAAGAAAGACCAAATGATGGTACAATGAAGAACATTAGGTAAATCAACCTTAGAAAGTAGATATTAAGGAGAAAGGGTAAGATATTTCATCATAAATAATATAGAAAAACAAGCATATTTACTAGGCTACAGGTAGTTGGCTGGTAAGCTGTCATCCCTTTATTAATTCTTAGAGTGTGCCTATTGTCATATCATAAATTCTTGTGAAACTTTACATCTATATTTGTAGTACCAACCATACTATTTTGAGATACATTTATTATTATTTCTTTATAAAGAAAAAAATTGAGATTTAGGAACTTTACTAATATTCTAAGGATGGGTAAGATTCTGCACAGAGTCTTACCAACCTAAGTGCAGTGATTTGATAATGCATATTCCATGACAGGTAAGAAAGGCATTCTTGTCAAAATGACCTAACAGAGGCTCAGTCTTGTTAATGAAATAAAAAAGGGGGAGAGGAAGAGAGCCTTTGAGACTGCTTGGCAAGAACATGACATAAGCTAAGGACAAGGAAATGGGCTTCTTGGCAGGAATATGACATTGGCTAAGGACAAGGAAGTAGGCTTCAGGCAGTAATCTAACATTAGGCCATAACAAAGAAGTAATTTCAGTCAGGAATCTAAATTTTAGGCTAGAACAAAGAAGTAGCTTCAGACATGAAAATGACTTTGGACTAGGACAGGGAAGTTGGCTCAGATATTTTGGTCATCCTGATAAGCCCTTAGAAACAATGATCATGGGAGTGTTCATGAAATTTTGTTTATTGCCTTGCTTGTTCTTTGACTGTTTGTGTTTCTGTCTTGCTTGATTTTGACTATTTGCATCTATGGTATTGATAGTCCCTCAACCTAGAACTGACCTTAATACTTGCATGTAATTAAAATGGAATAAAAGCAAATAGGAAGAGGAGGGATGGGATAGCTGGGTTCTAGGGAGGGGAACTAGGGAAAGGGAATGACATCTGAAATGTAAATAAATAAAATATCTAATAAAAACAATAAATTGTTGTAACAGGTAGAGTCAGAACTAGAAGCAAGACACCCTGGAACTCTGGTTTGTTTCTTCTGCTTGAGCATCTTTACATCTGTCCCCTCTGTTGGTCTGCCTTTGGGATTCATTATCCATCTCAGGCGGACCTCAAACTCAATCAGTATTCAATCAGAGTAATCAGAGGATTACTCAAACAGTAATCCTCTTGTCTCTACTCCCCAAATACTCGGATTAGAGCCATATTTCACCATGCTTGTATTAAATACTTCATTTAGAACAGATTTAGAAACTGCTTGTTTGGGCTTGCACATTTGAATTTTAACAAATAGTATTATAACACATTTCACTTTGCATATGTTAACTATTGTCAACTGTTCAATTTTATTTTAGAATTAGAATATTATAATAGTGATATTTTATTGGCACTAGCATATTATAAAATATTACTTCAGTGCATCCACAGGGTGAGAGGCAAGGCCTATAGAATTATTAGACATGATAATAATATGTCCTGTTTGAAAGAGACATACAGTCAAACTCTTGTAGTAGTTTTAGATGGCAACCTCTTTCTTATTAAGATAGTTATCTGAAAATATGTAGTCTAGACAATATAATACAATGTAGACAAAAGGCTGAGTCTACTCCATAAATAGCCAATAGTTGTGATGTTTTGATCACATTGCTAAATTAGAGGATAACAACATCAATTTTGCTTATCAATTTGTTCTTTTGTTCTTTTTCTCCCTTCTCTCCTTCCTATATCCTTCCTTCATTCCTTCATATATATATGAAGACATATATATATATGTCTGCTTTAAATTGAATGTCTTCTTTCATTGCCCACCTGAATTATGGATTACAGTCATGCACCACTTTCTAAGGTGTAAATAACATAAGAAGGAATGAGGAAGCATAAGGTTTCCTAGCATATTGCTTTACAGAGAGTTGCCATAATCAGGACAATGTTATCCATTGTATGGTTGCCTGTAAGTGGTTTTAGTTTTGGAAAATAAAAGTAGATTTTTATAGACCACGTGCCTAGTAAAAGACTCCATTGATGAAATATAAACATATTTTAGAATAAACAGTAACTCCAAAGCCTAAGTTTTAGAAGCTATGCTTAGTGCTTCCCGTAATTTCAGTTAACTCAGTCATTCTGGATTTCTGACAGGGTTGAAAACCTATAGTCTCATAGCCAACCCTGGCTATTTACTTTGAGAAAAAAGATCTGAGTGGATGGTTTTCAGCTGACATTCACTCTAAAGCCAAGAAAAAAGCCAGGTTCAAAACTAAGTGTTTTAGTTAGGAGAGATATCAGAGATTCTGGTTAGTCAACAAAATGATGGACTGGGTATTAGGACTATCTTGTACCTCACTGGTACAAATAGGCATAATTATGCTCTAATTATATTTAGAGAGAAAAGTTTTATTTTAACAGGAAGGGTGATATGTAGGAGGAGCTAAGGGGGAAGGAGTACCAAGAGGAAGAGAAGGAATAAGGAGAGAAGAAGAAGAAGGAGAGGAGAGGCTAGGTGATAAGAGAGAGAAAGAGAAAGAAAGAGAGGGAGGGGCATGGAGGCAGATGTTCACGTGTCTTCACCAGTCAAAGATAGTTGATATATCTAGGTTGGGTATTGGGTTACACTTCTGATTGAGCATTACCAAACTTATAAAACCTTTGATTAATATTTAAACAAAATTGTATAAAAGCAAAAAGGAAACGGGGGCATTGGATAGGGGTTTTCTAGGGGGGGAAAGGGGATGGCATCAGAAATGTAAATAAAATATCCAATAAAAAATAAAATAAATTTTTAAAAAAAGGAAAAAATAACTCCAAACCTGTATGTATTTATGTGTGTCATGATTTTTAAATGATAATACACAAATTGACAATTATGCTTATGCTACATTCAAAGGGGTAATATTATATGAAACATAGGACATCTTTGTGCCATAAATGGGGGTTTGATAATAGAAGTTTACACATACTAGTCAAGTGGTTCATCCTGGAATTGCATTTTTTTGTTCTTTCACTTTTAATAAATGCATATGCACACATTAATGTGTACCTGAGACACACACGTACACATACAGACACACATGCGGAGAGAGAGAGAGAAAGTGAAATTGGACATATATACTTAGTAAAATTTTGAATATATCTAAGCATTTATTTATCTAGTAAGTAAATATATAAATACAGTTATATAAATAAAGCACTTCAAAATCATTAATTTACAGTGTTTAGAAAGCTGTAGTAACAGAATAACGTGATAATAGCCTTAAGAACAGACATGTTGATCAATAGAATCATATTGAAGAACCAGCCACAAACCTACACATGCATGGAAAACTGATTTTTTATAAGAAATTTAGAAACACACCCTGGAAAAAAAGGACATTTGCTCAATTTATTGCTATATTGATTGTTGTCTATTCACAGTATTCAAAAAATGAAAACAAAGAATGGTAAAAGGAAATAGTATAACTTTACACAATGGAGTATTACTCAGGCTTCTAAGAATTAGCATGGTTTAGTTGGAGATTTCCATGGAACTTATTTGACCAACAACTCAACTGAATATAACCCACTCCCAGTACTAGAAGCTTTGGTTGGTGATAAGAGATATCCAGTTGAGACTCTGACTCCCCCAATCATTTGAGAAATAAATTTGCCTTCATGTATTTGAAAAAGTTTCCACTGTACTAGGTTTGCATAACATAGAAACTTCACTTGCAAACTCTATTGCTCTGATATGGAATCAAAAGAAAAATGTATATAGTAACCTATACACAAAATCTTCATCTAAAATTCTGTCCTGCCTACAAAATATGTTAGGCCAATGGTGGCACAAAGCTAATTAACTGATTAATATCTAACGCGACTTAAGGCCCATTTGCTAGTTGGAACCCATACCTGACACTGCTTTGGTGACAAAGAACCAGAGACTAGTTAGTCCAGAGACTTAGGGAAAATTCAAATACTGCTCATTTTAAAAAAATAAAAATGAATCTTAATGAGTTTCGGTTAAAGTAATAGATCAGTAGCTTATTCAGTCACCATCGGAGAAGCTTCTTCCTGGAAGAGATGGTAACAAATACAGAGACTCACTGCCAGATATTAAGATATCAAACACACACACAGAGAGAGAGAGAGAGAGAGAGAGAGAGAGAGAGAGAGAGAGAGAGAGAGAGAGAGAGATCTGAACACTCAGCTCTAAGAGGGATGTCTCCATTAAATTCTCCTCCTCCCCACATAGAGCTTACGGAACCTCACAGAAGAGGAGACAAAAGAGTAGTATAAGCACCATATGAGGATGGAGGACACCAGAAGAATATGCCCCTTTAACCAACTGAGCAAAGTAGCAAATATGCAGGTAGGTGTTCATGTGGTCCTTCAACAAGTGGAGCAGTTGCTGTTTTGGTCTCTGTTCACTACCATTGCATCCCCTTCCTCCATAATTGGACTGCCACCTTGGGTCTCAGTAGGAGATGATATGCTTAGTCCTGCTGGAATCTAGATGTACCAGAGTAGTCTTATAGCAAAGAAGAATTCTTTTGAGGGGAAGGTGGCAATGGGGCAGGGATTTGTAAGGGTATGATTAGAAAATGTGGAGAGAGGGGGCTGTGATCAGCTTGTAAAGTGAATTTAAAAAAAAAAATCAAAGTATACAAACATTTCTCCTGATTTATTTTCCATATATTTGAAAGATTTCTTCTATCATGGTAGTATGAATCTTCAGAAAAAAATCTTTAAAATATTTAAGTTAGCATTCTATTTAATATTTTGAGTTATTTTCATAAAATATAATGCCATCTAATAATCCTAAAGAGGTTTTCTTAGATATATGAACAACTTTGTATGAATAAGCAGAATTATGCAGAAATAACCTTCTCTGTGAACTTATTTCATTACATTTATAAGTTTTATATCTAAGAAAAAGACCACTGTGATATTCTAAAAATTATCTAGAATACTAAATTATGAACAAATCATTTTCCCTTTGAAAATATTGGTAGAATTCAAATATTCCTTAAGCATAAGAATGGTTTCCTGGCCGGGCAGTGGTGGCACACACCAAATTTTATCCCAGCACTTGGGAGGTAGAGACAGGATGATTTCTGAGTTCGAGGACAGTCTGGTCTACAGAGTGAGTTCCAGGACAGCCAGGACTACACAGAGAAACCCTGTCTCAAAAAACAAACAAACAAACAAACAAACAAACAGGGAATGTTTTCTTGCATCTTATAAAATTCAATGCTTGGAACTTAGATGTTGAGATGTTGAGAAATATTGCATAGTTTTAAAAGTGTCCTGAGAAGAAAGACCAAAATGTGGATGCTTTAGTCCTTCTTAGAAGGGGAAACAAAATACTCATAGGAGGTAGAGGGTGGGAGGGACTTGGGAGTAAGAGAAGATGGGGAGGCAGAAAAGCAGGAGCAGGATCAGATATGAGAGGAGACTGGAATGATATACAGAGTGCCAAAGATTTGAAGAGAGGTGTGTAGCAATTGAGGATGGAGAGCTAGTGGTACTCACCAGCAAGTCCCAGATGCCAAGAAAGCAAGAGGCTCCCAGGACCCAACAGGGATGAGATTAGCTGAAATGCCCAACAAAGGGGAGGGAAAAACTGTAGAGACCATACCCAGAGATTATGTAAGGCCCCCCAGTTGAGGGATGGAGCCACCCACTCATCTACAAATTTTTAACCCAGAAGGGTTTCATTCTAAAGGAAATATGGGGACAGGGCCTTTTCTCCCATTGCTCCCTGACAAGGCCATCTTCTGCTAAATGGAGGCATTAGAGAAAGGACTGAAGGAGCTGAAGGGATTTGCAACCCCATAGGTAGAACAATAATATCAACCAATCAGACCTCCCAGAGCTCCCAGGTAGTAAACCACCAACCAAGGAGTACACAAGGAGGGACCCATGGCTCCAGCTACATATATATAGCAGAGGATGGCCTTGTTGGACTTCAGTGGGAGGATAAGCCCTTGGTCCTGTAAAGGCTTGATTTCCCAGTGTAAAACAATGCTAGTGTGGTAAGGTGGGAGTGAGTGGGTGGTAGGGGGAGCACCTTCATAGAAGCAAGTGGAGGGAGGTTGGGAGAGGGTTCTTCCAGACAGGAAATCTGGAAAGGGGATAACATTTGAAATAAGAATACATAAAATATCCAATAAAAAAGAAAAGAAAAAGTATCTTGGCAGCAAGCTTTAATAGTGTTAAGAATTGCTTGTTTTTTTTTTTTCTATAAATTATAAATAGAGGAAGTGTTGAAATTTAATTTCTGATATTTTTTCTGATTTTATGTACTTACTTCATGTAGTGATCACTAAGTATTTTTAAATGATAAATTGAAGGACAGAAAGATAGCTTACCAGGTTAGCTAGCAACTTGTGTTAAACATTAGAACCCACAGCTTACAAGGAAGAGAACAAATTTCCATGTTGTCCTCTGGACATCATTCACAGGCTATATTTGTGCTTTGCTCTCTTGCAGCACAGAGAGAGAGAGAGAGAGAGAGAGAGAGAGAGAGAGAGAGAGAGAGAGAGAGAGAGAGAGAGAGAGAGAAATAATTCAAAAAATAAGTTAAAGTGATCTAGTATATTTTATATGAATGTATATTAGAACCTCCCTTGTCCAACAGATGAGCTGTTTCACTTATCTTTTCCTGTATTTAGCTTGAGCTTTTGGTGATTTAATGAATCTTAGGAGTGACTATAAAAAATTAGCTTGTTATTGTTAACAAGTAAAAAATATATACTGAATACTTGTGAGATCAATCTTCATAACAAAGATTTAAATCAGTGATACTTACACAAATGCATCCAAATATTTATTTCATTCAATTTATGTATTATAAAATATACTAATAAGTAATATTGTTCATAAGTATATGAGATTGTGTTAGGATTAATTATAATTTTATTTCTATTAAGAAAAATTTCAAGGTTTTGTCTTGTGGAAATCATTTCCTTCTTTTCATTAATCTACAAATTCTTGTGCATGTCCTTCCTGAGGAACTTCTTTGGGTTAAGAAACTCAGAAGTTTTGTCAGTCTATAGGACTTACACATTAATCAGCTTCTTTTAACTATATTGAAATATCTGTTGCAATTTTAAAGACTTGAAAAATTTTTACTTAAATTATTTGCTTAGATTTTAAAAATCAATACCTAGGCTTAAACTCTGTTTTAGTGAGGGTGGTACCAGGCATAATGGAAACATACTCAGGGAAAATAAAACAGACGTATGCAACAAATATTACACCTCAAATCATTAGTAGAATGTGCTAAATTTCTTTCTTTGTTATCTTTTTTTTTTTTTTATTTTTAGGACAAATCCCTGAGGTAAGTAACTTAGAGACAAAAGTCTCATTAGTTCATGGTTTTCAATGTCCAAAGGTATCACATCTATGTAATCTGTTCGTTAAGGTAACCATAATGAAGGATAAAAGTGAATGGCAAAACTGTGAAACAGAACAACATCAAAAGTCTCATATTCCACAAGAATTACAAAGCTGGGCCAGGTGTCTCACCATTCCCTTTTATGTCTCCCAGTGACCTTCTGAAGAACGAAATGATTATTTTTCCTTAAATGTACATCCACTTTTGAACATAATTAGCCCTGGGACTAATCCTTGCACAAATGTCCTTTAAGTGTTATTCCATATTTCAACCATAGATAACAGTAGATTTGTTTCCTTATACAGGTTATGGCTGATAAGACACTCAGGTATCTTCTGAAGTTTGTTTAAATGATCATATGAGGTACATTATATGTTACTCTCAGGAAATGAATATAGAATATTTATGTGACTTCCCACCTTATTGCTACTTTTTTCTTTCAAATCTAATTGAAGCTCACCACACGATACCCAAACCTCATTACCATCCTCTACATCCTCCATTGGGATGGCACCAGCCCCACTGATGTTTTGACATAGTCATTGAGACATCATTGTGGATGCAAAACAAGCAAACAGATTTCAAAACTATCAAGAGAGTAGGATGCTGGAGGATACAAATCCTAAAGGTGTACAATATTTATAGAGCCCAACTCTCTTAATATTTTTTTTCTAAAGGAAAATGTTGGTGTTTGTGATTCAAATAATAAAAATATGTTTTTTAAAAAATGATTGACTTGTATTAAGGAATTCAGAATTAAGCAATCCAAGAAGTCTTTGAGTTGCTACATCACGTATTAAACATTAACTTTTTCCAAGACAAAATTAGTGAGAAATACAGTTCATGCCATACACGTCTATACTAGTGAGAAGTTACTTTTCCTTAAATAATTCACCTTAAATAGTATTGAGTGAATGAAGCCAATTTCCAGAACTCTACTATAATCTTTGCTAATCATACAGTGCTGTGGCTGCTGTTTTTAATTTCTCTACTGTGATTTAGGTTACACATTAGGCAATATTGTTCTCCTGAAACATTTCAAAGATTGAATTCAATACACTTTTATTTTCTTTTAATTGGATAAACTTAAATTCTACGGTAACATTTTCTCACAGGGCTGATATACAACATTATAACAGCTATTAAATAATGGCTTATTTCTTGTAACAATTGGCATCTATCACATATTAATTAGCCTTAATGGTTTTCGGCCTTCGAGGCTTATTTTAGTATTTTAAAACTTGAATTCAATTGCATTGTTATACGCTGGTGGGTTTTTTATGTGTTTGTTTGATTGGTTGGGAGCTTGGTTTTTATTGGGGGGGATGCTGGCTGAGTGGAAGAAAACATTATTTTGGACACTATTTTGACATAATGTGGAATAATTTGTAGCTATTATATTTAATTAAACTATGGATGGATTTATTAGACAAGTGCTTTAGTCAAGCCACTATAAAAAACATTATTTGTGTGTGTGTGATTGTGAATATGTGTGCATTTGTGTGTGCACATGCACATGTATGTTCGTGTGTGTGCCTCTGTGTGTGTGTGTGTGTGTGTGTGTGTGTGTGTGTGTGTGCATACTGTCTCATGATAGAAAGAGAAAGAGCCTAGCAGCTGTAGCTGTTCAGTCAATTAGAGTATAAATGTCTCAACAATCCCTTATTGAAAATAGAGTTCTGGAGAATTCCTGGAGAGCTGCTGGTCTCCACTCTATATTGCAATTCAAAAGAAGTTGGTTCTAATACAAGCAACAGATTCCTAAAGCAAACAGATAGAACTTCCAATGAGGGTGAGGCTAAGTAGGCAAATAATGAGTTTCTTCTCTATATCAGCTACCACCATATCAGCTACCACTACTTCTATTTAGAAGCAACAATGGACTTCCATATAATATTATCATTTTTTTACTCACCATTAAAGACATTTGTAAAATGTACTGAAAATATAAGTTATGATTAATTATACTATAATTTCAGTTGTAAGTCTTAAATATAATCCAGAAAGGTTCATGTTTCTACTCATGGCGAATACATAAATATTATTTAGATTGTGACAGTAGTTCAATTGAACAGTCTTCTGTTGCCTATAACTGCATTCACACACACACAATCACCTTGAGTTTTCAATCAAAACTACACCTTGAAGCACATCAAAGCATGTGCCTAAAATATACATACAAATAGTAGTTTTAAATGAGGAAAACAGGTTATATTTAAGAATCTGTGTGTATGTGTGTGTGTGTATGTGTATTGTTTTCAACAATAACTGTTGAAAACATATTAATACCCATTGTTTTGATGAAAAGTGCAAAGATTTATATGGAAGCTCACAACTTCCATGTAACTCTAGTCACGATAGAACTGATGATCTGTCTAGATGCTGCAGGCATAGCATGCCCACTGCGCACTGAAATACAAGAAGGCCAACAGTCAAACTTATAAAACAAAAATACACAATTTTCATACTTCCAATAAAAAGACAATAAAGTGGGTTTAGGCATATAGTGCAGTTGATGAAGGAATTGCCTTGCGAGCATGAGTACTTGAGATAAGTCACAATCTCACACTCATTATAAGAGTTTGGAGAGGCAGCCTGCTTGATGGACTCCAGGCCCCCAAGAAAGTATATCTAAACTCAATAAAGCAGACTGTTCTTGAAGAATGTCCTTTTGTCTCTTTATCCTGTGCACACACAATCATGTATACATCCTCACACAAGCATGCACACACACACAAACACATACACACCACATATACACACAGTTAAAGAGCTCTGGTTTTGGTTATGGTTATGATTTCATGGTTAACCCAATTTACAGCAAAGTAAAAAACCGAGCTCCAGATTTGCTTGCTTTGATAGATAATGCAAAAGTTTTATAACTCGAATACTCTTTCTGAGAATCGCTCCATGTTGAAGACTTTCCAGTTTAGCGTTTTGTTCTTTCACTTTGTAGTAGCTGCTATCTCACACCATCTTGTCTGAGTCTTATCTGAATGATACATATTTTAGACTGATTTTTTTTTTCAAAAATAGCCACACTTTATGGAACACACTGTCAAAATGACCAAACTTAATCCATGATAATTATTGGTAAAGCATCTGAGATTTTTAGTTCAAAGGTCATGTGACAGATACTTTCTCATGTGCACATATGCACAAATGTCATGCTTGTTGCCAGTTGGTATTGAAAATGAAGAAAGCAGTCCAAAGGGGACATTACACTTTCAATTAAATTGTAAATAATTGTTAAACATAAATTTAGTTTATATTTAAGTTGCTTTTGTTGCCATTATTTCTTGGGGACTAGAATTCTAAGGAATATTAGAAGTAATGAATATTAGAAGATGATGTATACATATTCTTAGCACACATAATGTTTGATATTTATTTGCCAATTTTGATGCTTCTTTTACCTTAGAATTCGAGCACTAATTCATATAGCTATAGCTAAGCAATATGGCTCATATTTTTACCAATGTGATAAACCTTTTCAAGATTAGTAATAGAAGTGCTGTAGGAATTGAAATTCTCTGTTAGGATTAAAATAAGATGGAATCTTGATGGAATTATCTACGTAAACTTATGAAATGCAATATTAAAATGAATATTCAAATCAATATTTACTTGGGGAAACTAAATGCAAGACTCTCCCAGACGCAAAATCTTAGTGCCAAAGACAGTAGAGGTTTTATTTTGATTTCTGAACTAGTTAGGTTTACTGATGCTGTGATAAATCACCTTGAAAAAACTTGGGCAGGAAAGAGTTTATGTGAATTACGGTTTCACATCACTGTTCATTATCAAAGGAATTCAAGACAGGAACTCAAACAAGGCAAGAACCTGGAGACAAGAACTCATACAGAGGCTTGGAAGAAGTGTTGTGTACTGGACAGCCTTGTGTGACAGCCTGATCTTATGGGGGCATGTTATCAGTTGAGGTTTCTTTCTTTCAGTTGATCATACCATGTGTTAAGTTGACATAAAACAAGGCAGCACAATTTTTTTTTGTCCTTTTGCTGGATGATATTGCATAATGAGTAATGATTAAATAACAACATGCTGCTTGTGCAGACAGAAGGAAGGACTGCATTCTGTTTGTAAACCAAAGGATAAGAGTGGAATAAAAACCAGAGCTCATTTTTCTTTCTTACATTTTAATGCATTTTCACTCATTTTTTTAGTAAAACTTTGTACATTCATCTGAATCAATACTTACCAGACAAATAGCCAATTAAAATACCTTAATGGTCCATTGACCTACATTGTAGCTCTTTTTCATTACAGAGCCTAATAGAAAAATAAACTATTATGTAAATGCTTTCAAAATAAACTTAAGCTAATGCTCAAATAAGAAGCCTTAATAACATAATTTGCCTCACAAATTTCCTCCTACATATGTTTGTTAATTTCAGTATTCATATATCTTAGCTAATTGATTTTATATAGAAAAAAATAGCTTGTCTATTTTAAGGACAGAGGTGTTGCTTACTGGACTAATTTTAGGAAACTCTCTGAAGTCATTCCCCTATATTTCCATCCTGGATGGTGCTCCCAATTGAATTATAAATTTCCCTAAAGGATAGGTTTAGCTCCTTTGTCAAAGATCAAGTGACCATAGATGTGTGGGTTCATTTCTGGGTCTTCAATTCTATTCCACTGATCTTCTTGCCTGTCTCTGTACCAATACTATGCAGTTTTTATCACTATTGCTCTGTAGTACACCTTGACATCAGGGATGGTGATTCCTTCAGGAGTTCTTTTATTAGATCAGTAGTTAAGAGATCATACTGCCCTACCAGGGGATGAGAGTTCAGACCTTATCACCCACAAGGAGTGGTTCACAAACAGCTGTTACTTAAATGTTAATGCATTCCACACTTTCTCCTGGATTCCAATGGTACCCTCCAACACACATGAATATACATGGAACACATGAATTAATGAAAAAATTTTAAATTTATATTTTAAATGTAAGTTTTGCAATAATAATTAAAATGATTATAATTATGTAATATATAATTATAATAATTTTATTTTTGTTAAAATCGAACTTATTTGTACTCATTTATTTTTTAAATATACATTGTCCTATTTTTTATTGCTATTATGTTTCCATGACAATGTCAAACCTTATAAAGGAAAACATTTAATTATGGCTGGTTTTCAGGTTCAGAGATTTAGTCCCTTATTGTCTTGGCAGGAAACAGGATGGTACACAGGTAGACATTGTGCTGGAGAAGTAGTCAGAATTACTATATCTAGATTGAGAGAGTGAGAGAGTGAGGGTGAGATCAAGAGTGAAAGAAAGCAAGAGCGAGAGCAAGAGAGAGAGAGAGAGAGAGAGAGAGAGAGAGAGAGAGAGAGAGGTAGAATGGGCCTGGAACTCAGAAATCTGCCTGTCTCTGCCTCCCAATTGCTGGGATTAAAGGCGTGTGCCACCACCGCCCGGCATTTATTTATTTTTTACACTCCAGATTTTATTCCCCCCCACCAGGGGCAACCTCTGACTATTTCACATCCCATACCTTCTCCCCACACCCCTGTCTCCACGAGGATGTCCCCACCAACCACCCAACCATACCTCTAAACAACCTGGAGCGTCCATTCTCTTAAGGATTAAATGCATCTTCTCTAAATAAACCCAGACTTGGCAGTTCTCTGCTGTATATGTGTTGGGGGCCTCATATCACCTATTGTATGCTGCCTCATTGGTGGTCCAGTATCTGAGAGAACTCAGGGGTCCAGGTTAATTGAGACTGCTGGTCCTCCTAATAGTTGCCTTCCGCCTCAGCTTCTTTTAGCTTTTCTTTAATTTGATCACAGGGGTCAGCAGCTTCTGTCCATTGGTTATGTGCAACTATCTGCATCTGACTCTTTCAGATACTTGTTGGGTCTTTCAGAGGGCAGTCATGATAGGTCCCTCTTTTTGAGCACTCCACATCCTGAGAAATAATGTCAGGGTTTGGGGCCTCCCCTTGAGCTGAATCTCACTTTGGGACTGTCACCGAACATCTTTTTCCTCAGGCTCCTCTCTGTTTCCATCCCTGCAGTTCTTTCAGACAGGAACAATTATGGGTCAAAGTTTTGACTGTGGGATGGCAACCCCTGCCCTCTATCTTCCTGCTGGAGGTGAGCTCTATCAGTTCCCTCTCCCTATTGTTGGGCATTTCATCTAAGGTCCCTCCTTTTATTCCTGAGAGTCTCTCACCTCTCAGGTCTCTGATACATTCTAGAGGGTCCCCCCAACCTCCTACTTCCTGAGGTTGACTGTTTCCTGATGGGAATGGGTGGATGGATGGGGGCATATCCTCATAGAAGTTGGAGGAGGAGGGATGAGATAAGGGGCTTCAGGGGGGAATTGGGAAAGGAGATACCATCTGAAATATAAGAAAATAAAATAACTAATTTTAAAAAACAGATAATGGAACTGGCTATTGCAATCAAACATTTGAGACATTTTGTCAACAATTTAATATTACCCATATTACTGAGATTCCTTATAATGTTCAAAGACAAGATATTGTGGAAGGGGCCCATGGAACCTTAAAACAATATTCTTATAAAATAAAAAAAAATGGGCTGGTATATCCCTGAACACCGCAAATTTATTTAAATCATACTCTTTTTATTTTAAGGTTTTTTTTTTTTTTAATTGAATGCCAAGGAACTTTCTGCTGAGTGTCTATGGCACCCTATAATTAGACATACTTATGCCTAGGGGAAAAGGAAGAATACACTTACTAGCATTTGGCATGATCCTGATCAGGTATCTAATATGGGAAGAGGGCATGTTTGTGTTTTGTTCTGCAGGATGCTGAAGGAGCATGGTGGCTGCCAAAGTGATTGGTTAGACATGCTGATGCTGGAACAAAGAATGATGTTGACCTGTGAGCTAGCTAAGTGCCCTAACAATAGTGACTGGGAAGCTGTATTGGACTTATATTCCTGACCGACCTTTGTTTCCTATATCCCAGATGTGACAAACTACCTTGTTTCAAGATTTTAGAACCTGTGGAGCAAAGAATTTAAAAGAGAAGTTATAATGACTCTTGTATTTTTCTTAAATGTGACCAGGTATTCAGACTCAATCATGGACTGATCTAGAAATGATTCCAATATTGGAAATAACAGTCTTCATTTGAATATCTGGTTCTGGACATTTTCAGAGACATATTTGGAAGTTAGCTGCAGTACTCTATGATGTTCTGTTAGCAAGAGATAAAGTGGAACAGGATCTGGGTTTCCACATTTGTTAGAGCATGTGTTAAGTCTCTTTTAAATGTCAAGTTAAAATTATTTTTGTTTCTTCAAAGTATTTAATGTAAGCTGCATTGATTGTATACTTTCTAATTGTGTTAGTATGTTGAAACATGATATGTCTGTTACAGGGATCTATCAACTAGCTTTTGTCTTATTACCCTGAGTAGTATAGAACCTTGATTTTCTAAAAAAGCTTGCAAGTACTAGATGAAGTGAATCAGGATTTAAACAGAAGCAAGAGGGTAGTGGGCTTGATTATTGCTAGTATAACAGCTTTAATCACATTAATTGCTAGGACCACTGCTTCTGCATTTGCTTCGACACAAGAAATTAAGACAGCTACTTTTTAAAATCATTTAGCAAAAACATGTTACTAATGTGTTGAGTATACAAGAAGATTTAGATAGAACTTAGGAACACCATCCACTCAGATCTTTTCTCTCAAAGTAAATAGCCAGGATTGGCTATGAGACTATAGGTCTTCAACACCATCAGAAATCCAGAATGACTGTGTTAACTGAAATTATGGGAAGCACTAAACATAGCTTCTAAGACTTAGCCAATTTATAGAGACCGCCGAACACGTGAAAAGCCCCTATACTAACCAAAAATCCAGGTTCAAAACTAAGTGTTTCAGTTAGGAGAGATGACAGAGGTTCTGGCTAGTCAACAAAATGATGGACTGGGTATTAGGACTATCTTGTACCTCACTGGTACAATTAGGAATAAGTATGCTCTAATTGTATTGTGAGAAAAAAGTTTTATTTTAACAGTAAGGGTGATATGTAGGAGGAGCTAAGGGGGAAGGAGTACCTAGAGGAAGAGATGAAGTAAGGAGAGAAGATGGAGAGGAGAAGCTAGGTGATGAGAGAAAAAAGAGAGAGAAAGAGGGGGTGGCATGGAGGCAGATGTTCATGTTTCTCAACCAGTCAAAGATAGTTGATATATCTAGGTTGGGTATTGGGTTACACTTCTGATTGAGCATTACCAAACTTATAAAGCCTTTGATTAACATAAAAAAATTATATAAAAGCAAAAAGGAAAAGGGGGCATGGGATAGGGGTTTTCTAGGGAGGGGAAATGGGAAAAGGGGATGGCATCTGAAATGTAAATAAAATATAAAAAAATTTTAAAAATGACAAAAAAAAAAAAAAACTTAGGGACAACAGATTGATGCTCATTATCCTATTCAAATTATTGGAAGGAGGTTCAGAGCCTAAGAGTAATGAGTCATCTCGAGTGTCATGCCAAATACCAGTGAAATTGTGTTACTTCTAAAATTTACAATGATACTCATTTAATTAGGAAAAGTTTAAAGACACTTACAGGGTATTTGACATAATTCTAACACCTCTCTGGATGATTTATCTTTGCATAGTGAGATTATGAGTTTAAAGAATGTTACTCTGCTGAGCTTTGATCCTGCGGGTAATGCTGATACAATTATACATGACTTTAGGGCAGTATCTCCATTTGGGTCAAGTGTCAAGAATGGCATACATAGCTTGATCAAGCTAGCCCTTTTTGTCCTGGGAATACTTTTATTCCTGCTCATCTTATGAAAGCTTGTCTTTAATAACATCAACATGTTGCCAGCCAGAGTACATGACTTGAAGATGAAAATGGACCTCTTGTCAGGGTAATTAATTTAACAGGCTGGCAAGTCAAGGTTGGGTAAGATTCTGTACAGAGCCTTACCAACCTAAGACATAAATGCATTCCTTTTGATAATGCATATTCCATGGTGGGTAAGCAAGGTATTCTTGTCAGAATGACCTAAAACAAGCACAGTCTTGTTTATGAAATAAAAGAAGAGCAGATGTTGAGAGCTTTCGAGGCTGCTTGGCAAGAATCTGACATTGGCGAAGGACAAGGAATATGCTCCTTGGCAGGAATCTGACATTGACCAAGGACAAGGAAATGGGTTTAAGGCAGGAATCTGACATTAGGCTAAAACAAAAAGTAATTTCACGCAGGAATCTAAATCTTAGCTAGAACAAACAAATAATTTCAGGCAGGAATATACATCTTAGGCTAGAACGAAGAAGTAAGCTTCAGGCATGAAAATGACTTTGGGCTAGGGCAGGGAAGTAGGCTCAGATATTTTGGCCATCCTGATAAGCCTTTAGAAATAGTGATTAAGGGATTGATCACAGAAATTTTTTTATTGCATTGCTTGTTCTTTGATTATTTGTGTTTATTGTCCTGCTTGTTCCTTGACTAGTTGCATCTATTGTATTGCTAGTTCTTCAACCTAAAACTTACCTTAATACTTGTATAGAATTAAAATTATATAGAAGCAAAAGGTAGGAGGAGGAATTGGAGAGGGGTTATGAGGCTGAAAATGGGGAAAGGAAATAACATTTGAAAAGTAAATAAAGAAAATATCCAAAAAGAAAAAAATCAAAGCAAAACAAAACAAAACACAAACAAAAAAAGAAAGTTAGAGCTCACAGTTCCTGCTGAAATACTACAAAAGCTATTTACTTGTTCCCTTGCTGTTTAAGAAAGAGGTACTAAGTGCCAAAAAGTACAGTTTCTGTCCACAGAGGGTTACAGAAAGCAGGTCAGCTACAGTAGGATAGGAACTTAGTCTTAGATAAGTAAACTTTTTTTTTTAATGCAGCAACCCTAAATATATTGAAAAACAGAGCCTTACCTACCCCAAATCTCATAAGAGCAAGTCTTATCCTCTGAGAACACTCTTCCCCCTCTGCTGCCTCAAGCAGACTGGCAAGAAAGAAGACCCCATGCCAGGGATGGCCCCTGGTAAATTTTACTATATTAATTTTGCCAATCCATGGGCATGGGAGATTTCTTTATTTTCTGTGGTCTTCTTTGTTTTTTTCTTGAGAACTTGAAGTTATTATCATACAGGTATTTCATTTGTTTGGTAAGAGTTACCTGATATTTTATATTATATTATTTAATGATATTTTATATTATTTGTGACTATTGTGAAGGCAATTCTTTCCTGAAATTATTTATTAATTTATTATTAATGTAAGATAGGATATAAATTAGCTATAGACTAAAACTTTATCAACAATATTTTTATAAGGCAGAATTTACAAACCATACAAAACTGCAACTAATCAAAAATAAATTCATAAAATATACCACCTATCAAATTATTTATGGTCTCATAGAGAAAGCCATGAATTCTAACTTGACTTCCTACAGGAGTAATAGCCAAATTTCTTGTTCCTAGGATCCCAATAGAAATGGCTTAGCCACTTGTTCAGAAAATCAGAATGAAGGAATTGTTCCTTTTTCAGGAATCAGTAAAGACAGAAAGAGGTTTAACCCCAGTGGAACAACACAAGGAAGAGTGAGCACAGGTAAGATTATATAAAATATGACTTTAAAGTGTTACTGCTATTTAGTGTGATACAATGGTTTTCACTGCACTGGTTAATGTCTCTTGCCTTAAGTTTATTCTTGTTGAAATTATCTTGCTACAATTACTAAGAATCTGTTCATTCTTAATTTACTATTCCTTGTGATAAAGTTTCAGTTCTTAGTCTTTATATTTTCATCATTCAGGATTGCTTTTCCTGAATCCCAAAGTCAGCATACAGAGAAACAACTCAGGACAGTTCAGAAGAAAGGCAAGAAAACATTGTTGAATCAGAATCAAAAGGAGTTATCTAGGTCAGTGTCTGGCACCCCTTCTTCTATATTTAGATATAATGTTATGGTTCAACCAAAACTGAACATAAGATTTTACTTCATGGATTTTATATAATATAGAGAGATGCACATTATACTTATTGGTTATGTTTTTCTATCTAGTGAAATGTAAAGATACTTCTCAGGTGAATATAAAGATATAGGTAATTGTAATTTACAACATTTCACAGGAAATATTTATGTAGGAAATATTTGACTCTGAAGGAATTATTACAAGTGATTTAATTAGAAAATATATTCTGGATTAAGTAGATATAGTTTGAAATTCCACAGAAGACGTAGAAGTCCCAGAATATGTTAGTTATTCATCGTTTACTGGGTGAACTGAAAGTGTATGTTAAAAGTAAGGTCTAATGGAATAATTTAGCAGTTTGAAATTACTGGCAGCTTTTCAAAAGCACTTCAGGAAAGTTTTTAGAACCTAAATAACAGCTAACAACTGTCTCTAATTTCAATTCCAAAGGAAGCTGAAACTTTATCCTGTCTTCCATGGTATACTACATATATGTGGTATACAGACATAGACAAAGAGTAAACACTTTTATGCAAAGTAAATATATAAATAAATCACAAAATAAATAATTAATTAAGAATGTACATTTAGTAAAACAAAGGAAAAGAAAAAGTTTCATAGTTTTTATTCTAAATTCCAAAATCATCTCATAATCTCTAATCACCATTAAATAAAATTTTCTAAATTTTAAACACTAAAGTTAAAAAAATACACAAAATCTTAAACCTTGTTTTAGATCAGGCAATATATTGTTACTTAGAGAATTAATGTATCTGATTAATCTGATTAATTGATTAGTCATGTGAAAAATTATTAAGTTTAAAAGTTCTGTAAAACATACAAATAGTTCATTCCAATGCTGATTTAGCCAATCCATGAATTGCATTGATGAACAAGAAAATATATTTATCACAAACCCGAATCTGTTTTTCCTTGAGTACATATGATTTTAAAATCAATATATAAATTATAAATGTTTGTATTTATTATAAATGCAAGTGTAGATATTTTACATCAGTGATAGTACATAAAAGTAGAGAGAAATACAAATACCTATTTCCATATTATTGATTAGAATATTTTAGTAATGCTATTTAACAGTTAAGATATAATTATTTTGATAGTTTTATGATTACACAATAAAAAGTTAAGAGATGCATTTGCTGGTATAAGTCAGAAGGTATTTATTTCAATACTTTAGACTCACTGATGGGATATATGTAATCAGAGGATATTTATTCTAATAATCAGAGAAAATTTTCACATTATGACTGTGTTTATTTTCTAAATTGGTTGTCAGTTAATCTCTTTCATATTCAGTAAGATCCTTAATGCAATAAAGGTGACAGAAAAATGAAGGAGAAAACTAGGACAAAATTATTTATATCATATATTTCTGTGAAATAATAGTCAAAGGATGAGTGAAGCAATGGGTACATTGTATCATATGAAAAAAAATGAATTATAACTTGTTCTGTTTACTTCTTTTATTTGTTTTTCCCCATGATCAATTATATTATACAACAGTATTTTAGACAGGACTTTTGTTATAATAATTAAAAGTAAATTTGAAGTCTACATTATTCTAAAATGTATGCATTGATGACATGTGTTTTCTAATATTTCTTCTGATATTTTTCTTTATATGTGTCTTCTCAATCTATGTTAATCAATTTTATTTGTAAATGATTTGATTACATCAAAGATAATGTTAGTGAAAGTCCAAGGACAAATGTGTCACTTCTCAGCGACATTTTCCATTATCTTATTTGTTCATCATGTTTTAATGCAATTTTCAGCTGTAGTAATTCACATCAATATTCTTGCAAAAAGATAGACTCCAGATAAGTCTAGAAATAATATTGGTTTAAAATTATACCAAGAATGAGTCTTCAGTTTCTATTATTCAGATATGGGTAAATATTCTGAAAATATATAAGACAATCAAGAATATTCAGGCTTTAATTTTTGTTTGCCTAGATGTAAATATTTTTAACAAAACACCTCATTTATATGTAGAACTTGAATATTATTAAACAGTTTTAAATGACTTTAAAACAAAATTCACTTAAATATATAAATTAATTTACCTTATCAACTTTAACATAAATCCTTGATTTAAAAAAATTATTCCTGAAATTATTATTCTCAACATATATATTTGTTTACACAAGCCTATTGGTTATCATGGTGATATGTCCTTTACAAATAACAAAATTATTGAGTAATAAAATATATGACATGTTAAAACCTGTACTTATATATAAACACATTATTTTTATTGAAATAATTCATAATAATTACATATGTAATTATTATGAACTATGAAACAAGAATTCTTCTATCATTGCTTATTGAATTAATGATAATAAATAGTGAGATGTGACATAGTCACTACATATTATAAGGAGTATATCCCTCCTGTTTCCCCTGCATTAGTGAAACTGTTTCTGGTTTACAATATTTCACCATTTGGGGGCTATTTGTAGGGCTTTCTTTTTCAGTGATTAAAGTGCTCCTGTTTAGTGAATCCATTAATGAGAAACTGACTAATTATGAACATTAACTGTAAAGATTGTGGGAAAGACAACATATTTCATTGTGTGTGAAGAAACTGCTATGTTGAAGCTTTAATCTGTAATTAATGAATATAACATATAATGGATAACAGAAAAAATATTCACAAGGTAGAAACACATGCAAATAATAAAGGAATGATATAAAAGCAGTAAGTGAAGAGTTTCCATCATGGTTTTTAGTCTTGGGTTGCTGATGGAGATCAGATACCAGATACTACAAACCACATTCTTCCCATAGCATCTCCGCAGAGCTCAAACCCACTACTCTGTCTGCTTGATGTCCACATGTTTATTCATTCATTGGTGGAGGATTCTGATGATATGTTTTGGAAATATAGTTTTTCATAAATTTACTGCTTTATCTTTTTCATTCCATCTTTTCTTGAAATGAGGAATACTGTTTCATGGGTCAATGTGCTTGTAGAGTTTGTTATGATATGAGCAAGCATTCAATACTGAGCAATCAAAGCACAAACATTAGTAAATATTATGATACTTGACTTTAAGGTATGTACATATCATATATACATATAGAAATCAGGTAAAAAGTACCATTAGAAAAGCTGAGGGGCTAGGGAATTATAAGGAAATAATAAAGTATGTTATCCTGAAAATGTGGGCAGTGATATGACAATTAAAGAAAAGGAATTATCATAATCAGACACTCCATCTCTGTGGGTCCTGACAGTTACAAACAAACAAACAAGAAATCAAAGTCAATAAAGTCAATAAAGAAAATAAAATCCAAGTCAATAAAAGAAAAAATTAATAACTAATTATTAAGAAGAAATTTAGTCTTGTAATATATTTTAAGAAAGATTGATAAAATGGCACATGACAAAAATATATTGAAAAGAACACATTGGAGAATGGTCAATTTAACACAGTTGATTTTACCCCTGTATTATGGTGAGAAGATGAGCTATCAGAAGCATGAAAGATATTAGAGCACAGATCTTAAATGTCATTTTAAAATGGGGCTACTAGAATACCCTAAATAATATACAGCAAGGTGTGAGTCAGATGATTTACCAGTTATTTCAGTCTTCTCTACTTATAAATCAAAATCATAGATTTTTCTAGGAACATAAGTGTGCAAGAATATGAAGTGAGCAGTTTTATAAGAAATGAATAGCCAGTGGTGGTGGAAGCTATGTAGAAGTGTTAGGGACTGTCTTTGAATCATATAACTCATTTTCTTGAGAAAATAGAAAGAGATCATTGCTTGGCAGCTGGACAATAATAGAAGTAATGAATATCTGGAAAGAGAAGAGAGTGTGAAAGAATGATCCCTCAAAGCAGAGAATGGAGTATACAGATACAAACCCACAAGTGGGCAGCATTCAGCAACCTCTTATGCTGGGCACTGCTGCTATTAAAGACAGGATGTCCGGTGGTCAGGTATTGTTTCCTTTCTCATTGCATCTCATGCAGAGTCAGAATAAAATTTAAATCTAAGTAAAATATGGTATGTTCCAAGAAGTTAATCCACAGTAAGAATGACAAGCAGTCTAACAGTATTAGAAAAGAAATATTTCCAACCTTGGCCATAATTTACAAAGTGTATAGAAAATAATGATTTATCAAAGGCCGGATTTAGAAATAAAAAGTGTAATCATCCATGCAGAGAATCTCTTTGTGTCTAAAACATGTTAATGTTCCATCTACAGAGGGAAAAATCTACAAACATAAACTGTGCTATCATAGCAGCTCTACTAAGTTAATACAGCAGTGAAATATGATTTTCATATTACATTTTTATTTTTATAATGCTTGTTATTCACATGATAATTTTTAAATCAATATTAATTATGAAAATATTAATTTTTGTTTCATCTCTTTGGTCACACCTTTTGAAACTATGCCTGTGTTTTTAAACATATATAGTAAAGTCAGGGCAGGAAATACAAAGTATCCTTCATCAAACTTTACATGTTCTTGAGTCTTGGTGCTAGATTTGAACATCAATTAGGCAATTGTTTAGTGATCATTTAAAATGTGTTTATTGATTGACATAATAATTATTTTAGTTCAAAAAGGTTCAGTCCCACACAAGACTAGGAAAAGTAAAGGTTTCTGTCCTGTATTCAGTGTGGGTAAAATAGATGAAAAATATCATCTACAGGACAGTATTTCTTTCAAGTTAAAGGTCACAATTTACTCAATAGACAAGGGAATTTCTTCTTCCTCAAAATTCATTTTTTAAGCCTAGAGACCATGAAGAGCTGTGATTCATCTTGCTACGGTAGACTGGGTTGTGATATATCTGAATTTCATCAATATATGGTAGAACTAATCCAGAAAAGTTAAGTTACAAACCTTGAAGTCTGACTGAAAACAGCTATCATTTGGCAAAGAAGAGTAGAAGCCACAGAAAAATAAAAATCATCCATATGAAATAAGTAAATACCAAAAGTCAGCTTTACTACTCTCAAATAAAATGAGTACATGGTACTTTTTTTTATAAATTCTAAAAGTATACTAATATTTAATTTGTGTTACATCTATTATCTTGGACTCAAGTTGCTAGTAATCAATTAAATTTCTAATAACAAGAGTATTTTTGTATCATCTGATTAACTTAATCCAAATAACGTAAAAGAAAATAACAGCCCCATGGCTTAGGGAGGAGACAAATAAAAGACCTGTAAATAAACACAAGTATCACTAGAAGTTTTACACTATGTACTAACAATAACACATAAACATTTTCTCTAAACAACTACATAGCTTTTGTGTTGATTTAAATGCCAATGAAACAATGTCACACTAGAAAACTTCAAGAACTGGGCTTAAGCTACAGTTAATTGAATTTCCCAGTGAGGTAACATATATTCACTCTATTCATTTACTTCCTATCCAGGTATTTATTTTGGACATTTTGTAGAATGATGTCCGCACTAATGCCAAATATTCAACAACAACAACAACAACAACAACAAAAAACCCATACACATCCATTGAGCTCTTTTCTAACTGAAAAAAAAAGCTTTGCTCCAGAATCCTATCAAATTACTCCTCAATATCACTGCACATATGAGCAAGATTTAGTGTCGTTAGAGCAATTGGTTCTTTACTGTTTTGCTTTTGTAGGAACACAGATATACAGAAAGCTATCATTTTTACAGGGACAGCACTGCTGCAACCCATAGACAGAAGGCAGGGATTATGCTTAACACCCTACAAAATATAGTTCAGTGGACCCCCCCCCCCCCGCAAATCCTCTGTCTTCTCCAATAACAGTAATGCCAAAAAGAAACTAACTCTAAGTGTAGAGAGATCAGAACTGCCCTTGAGATAGTTCTCTAAGAGAGTACATGACTATGTAAGCAAACAACACATTCAAAATTTATTATCACTATAAAACAGAAACAGAAGTAATCTGTAACAATGTCTGTGCATTTGCTCACTCATAATAGCTGAGTTCACTGTCTCACACTGACCTTCCAAAAATGATCAGATTGTATCCACCTTGGATCAGATTAAAATTTTCATAATGAGTAACCTCATATTTTCATATGGTCACTCAATGCTAGATGGACAAAAATACTATTTAAAACCATCTGGAAAAACAATGGATTAGTAATATTCTTTTTATCTCTGAAAAAAAAAAACTAATGACATTTGTACCAGAAAAAAAATACTGTTTCATTTTGATTTTTAAAACCTTTCTATTGACTCTGTGAATTTCACACTATGCACCCCAATCCCACACATCTCTCCATTCCTCCATACCTGCCTCCATCATTGCAAATTCTCCGCTAAAAAACAAAAATAAAAATAAGAACAGAAAAAAGGGAAAAAATCATTAAAAATTCTTGGCACAGAAGAAACCTGTAGTATGTCACAAAGTGCATCATTTTTGCCCTAACAGCTTTATTTGCAAATGTTCATTTCAATGAATCATTGCTGTGGTTCAGGCCCCTGGGTTCTACTACACTTCCAATACTGGATCCTCACTAGAGCTTCTTTCAGCTAGCCTGTTTGATGCCCTATGCTATGGAGATCTGTAGGACTTGGCCTTTCATGTGGTTGAGCTGTTTATGGATGTGGGGAGACCTTGGGAAGAGCCAACTCAAGGCCCTGGGTCTTATCTAAGTGATGGTTGTGTTGTTCAGTTTGCCAACTCTTCTGTGCTAATGCTTCCAGTCAAGTTTTCCTGTTTTCTTCCAAGCAAAGGGACAAAGCCAGTTCTCCTGAGTGTGGCAAGAGGTGAGATCTTTGTACTGGAACTTACATCATCAGGCTCATCTCTCTCGTACCTACACACCAAAGCCAGATCTCCAGAACTACAAAGGTGAGGTGTGGGGATCACTCTCTTGAGTGCTGTAGCCAAAGGGCAATGGTTTCATTTCTCCCATACACATGGCACCAGGGCTGGGAGAGCTGGTATTGTCACTCTTTGGGTGGAGAGCAGCTCCGCCTTGCCTAGTCAGTAGAGCTTCTCCTGGTGACACCAGTGCAGGTAAGCAGACCCAAAGACATGAAGATGAAAGATCTGACCCAGCCTCCTAGTTTAGGGAGTGTTCAGTTGGTTGGTCATTTTCAGTTTTAAAAGGTGAAAGTATGCTTATATGAATGACCATGTGAACTTTAAGGGATTATTATTCTCTATGATATTACATACTTCCTGCAATATGGCAATAAGATTTATATCACATTGCAGTCAACAGATTATCTGTAATGTTTACACAAGATATTAAAAATCACATGTACAGGATTTTAAACAACATATGCATTCACTTTTAAAAAGTAGGTTAGAAGTGATGTTGTAACACCATTAAAATTAAAGAAGCCTGCTCCATGATTGTACTTATTGTGTGTTACTTACATTGTGTTGCTGAGATCAAACGCCTAAGAGAAGGAAGATTTTGTATTACCTTCCGATTCTAGAGGGACAGTATATAATGCTCTGGAACCACAGGAGCAAGTATTGAAGTGTGAAGATAAGTAATTACATATTCAAACTCAAACAGGTAGCAGAACTGCAATATCACATAGGAAATAGCCTGGGAAACAAGTGACATGTGTCCTACAATCAGGGTCCATCTTCTAAAGATTCCATAAACTGCAAACAGTATATCAAAAGGGAACCAAGTGTTGAAATATTGTACTTCATTTTCAATGTATTATGTGTAATATCTACTCTATATTAACTATAATTTTGAACTGAGCATTTAAAAAATCCCTTTTATTGTTAGAGATAAAATCACACTAACATATTTGAAAGCCAGACATCAATAGTTTATGTGCTCATCAAGCAAAGACTTCAGATACCTCTTTAGACCAAGCAGAGAAGTATAACAATCTCAGCATTCCTCTATTATAACCTCCGGTTCCAGTTTTTGTTCCATGGCTCTACGAAACAAAATAGAATGTATACAAATAATACGAGGGAAGAATTGTTCCATTATCCCATTTCAGGGTTCTTGGAAGATGAATATGCACAGAGCAATGTGCTCAGCCCTTAATGATGGCAACGATCTTAGACTTGCAGAACTAATTAAACAACTATAATAAATTATATGCAATATTTCCCACAGAGTTGACTCACAAATTTAGCAATCATACCTCCCCAGATTACTGTTAAGATATGAAATTATTATTTTTACATGACAGGTAAATAACCATTTTCCTCTAATTAGACCAGATTAAGAGAAGCGGAATGCTTTCCAACTAGAAATGGAATTGAGCATAGTCTTTCATCAAGAGCAGAATCATGTTAATGTCTTATGCTGTCTAGTTACCATGACAAATAGGCTGTAGTACATGCACACTTTAATTATTAACACAAAAATCCCGGAAATTGAAGTATTGCTCTTAGGGCTATTACTGCTGAAATGACCCACTTAATAGTGACTATGGTATCAAAATATGGATTTAAATTGGTAATTAATAATAGTATATTTCTGAAAATGTTAACACAGAAATTCAATAAAATGCTAACTTGGTATCAAATACCTCAGACACTCTATTGACATATGAATATGTATGACTTATGCTAAATGCTTAGTAAATTTCAACATAATAAAAAGATGGCAAGAATAAAAACATGTCTCAACCAGCCTTTAAAAAACCAATTGGTGAACTCAATGCTTAATTTTTCAGTTTTTAAATTTTTCCATTAAAAAACTGTAGAAAAGCATTCTTACAACTTAAAGAGGTACAAGAAATGAAAATGAGATATAACTTTAAATTATAAATACATATTTTGAGGACTACTCATAAGTTGATAGGCTAGAGAGCTCTTCTTCTAAGACACTTAGAGTAATTACTTTGCCCACCATTTTCATTTTTATATTTTTCCAAATGAAAACCATATAAGTTATTATAGGTTACATGGTCAAATAATTTGTGAAACAGAAATATAAATTTCACTATAGTAGAAGATACAAGCAAACTTTAAAGATGTCTTCCTCAATGTGTTCTTCTACAGTCACCAATTGAACTTAGCATGCACTGTTTGATTTCTTAACTGGTTTATGTTTACAGTTTTTCTGTTTTTTTTTTTTTATATATATATTGTATTAGTTATTTAAGATCTTAGTGATGTTTGACAGTATTCACTTATCCCAGGTTCACTCCAAGTCCTTATTTCTTCACCCACATTTTTGTTCTCTATTTTACATCAATTCCGTTTTGTGCTGTCCTTTTGAATCTGGATGTTTTGCTGTAATATGATCAGTGCACCAGGGTCTACAAATAAATATAACTGAATAACCCTCTTCTAGCAACTTTCATCTTCTAAAAGTCCTATGGGTAGATATGTGATTTGTTTCCCATTTCTACTTTCCATGATGGGATTTTGTATTTCCAAATTTGCACAGATCTTGTACATGCTATCACAACCACTGCTAATTCCTATGTGTGGGTGCCTACCTGTGCACAGAACACATGTTTTCCTTATATTCATTAACCACCTCTGTCTCTTACATTTTCTGACCCTTTTTTTTTGAAACAATCACTGAGCATTTGGAGGAAGAAATAGGACACATATTTTCTCTTCAGTCTGAGACCCCCTTCCTCATTTTCATTTTTCCTTTTGTTGAAAATAGGTTCTTTTCTCATACAACATATCCTGATTATTGTTTCCCCTTCCTCTACCCCTTGAATTCCTGCCTTCTGCCATATTCCCTTTCTGTCATTCATTATATAACATAATCTGAATTTGAAGTTTTCTGTTAGTCACCATCTCCTGCAAATAGAAACTTCTCTGAGAAAGGTTGATTCAATTTGCATCAATTCATAGTTACAACAATAAATCATAATGTTAAGTAATCACAACAATAAATCGTTAAGAGTTTGTGTAATACTATAACAACTTAACACTATCTTCTTCCCTATGATTAATATTTCCTCAGATTCTTGGCTCATTCAATGTTTCAGGTGTGGGATTCATCCTGTGGAATGGGTCTTAAATGAAACCAGGAAGGGTTTCATTACCTTGTCACTATTGCACCAGCAGACTTGATTTGCCAAGCCAGTTCTTACTGTAACTTGGAGATTTCACAGCTTGGAAGGTTGATCATTATGTTTCACCATCGGTAGCATGAAGAGCTTGCTCCATTACTGTGACACCTACCAGTAGAGATGAAGATGGCAGATCAGTAAATGCAAATATATTCTGAGCATATTTACTTATGGTATCCAAATAAGGTAGACAATTAGAAAGGAAAATTGAAATATTCAGTTTTCTAAACATACCCTTAAAATTGCACTTCCAAATAACAACAAATGTTCTGTTTTAATCATGGTCAGGTCAGTATAAATGATATTTTATGATACGTTTATGTTAATTTATGCCTAAATTCAAATAAATATGCAGTAGAATGTGGAAGTTGGAAATCAAATTTTCATGAAATATATGGTCTAACTGCAGTTAAATTATCATGTAAAAGTACAAGATGAAAATATTCCAAACTATTTTGCAGATGAGGATACTCATATATGAATGTTTTATAATCTTTTCCAAATGACTAATCTTTATCCTCTTTTAGATAAGCAGATAATGAACAGTTTCCCTTCAAGATTGCTAAATCTTGTTCTTTCGGCAACATGACATATTTCAAAATTTTATGATCTTGAACATTGTCTGACCTGTAATGATGACACTGAGCCATTGCCTTTACACAGCATCTCAATGTTCTCTTGAATGAAGTCACTACATTTGCCACTGAGGAGATTCTCAAGATGATTCTACAGAACCACAATGACAACACAAAATTCCTGCCTCCTTGTGACATATTTCAAATGGTAATGTTTTTCCAACTCACTTATGTGGCATGCAATGAAGAAACATTTTGTTTATGAAAATGTTCCAAGTCTTTTTATCACATGCAGGTAGAGCTAGAAGACATCAAATTATTAGGTTTCTGAGACTGGAGTGTGTGGAAAAACAGTGTATTCTAAGCATTTTACTGATACATTTATTAAAATATTACATTATTCCATCTATGCTTGAAATTGAGAATACTCTAAATTATGAATATGTCAGAGTATAAGTTAATTATACAGACATGAAAAATCTGAATTCAGCTTTATTTTGAAAGTTGTCCTTGATGTGTTTGTATGAACTTTTTTATTTTTTAATGATGGAGATATAAATAAAAATACACATACAGATAACAGATACAAACTTAGAAAATTACAAGCATATTACATTCTTATGTTTATTTACTTCTGTATTCCTTCCAATATTAATTCATTGGTCCATAATATTTGACATTTAAGATTTTGTGAACTGTTTTATGTGCCTACTGGTATATTGCTTTTATTTAAGAAGAATTTTATAAAATTGTAAGTTTTCTAAATTTAAAAAATTAAATGTTGTTTTCATACAAAAATAAATTTGTTGTAAAATAACTTTCTAAAATGTAGAGAAATTTCATCTATAATTTTATGACTCTAACACTAATTATTACCACTGCACACATATTATTATATTTATTGACCATATGTTATACATAGGGTCTGTCCTTTTAAATTGTTTCTACAAATAGCACATATTTCCTTAAGTATTCTATTCTGAATCTATAATAATTTATCTCTTTCTTATACATTGGATTTATTTTTTATATAATAAAGTTGCTTACATTTTTGTGTCCCACAGCTCCTTGTAAATTGTAAGTATTTTGTGTTTTGATTTTTCTCTCTTAATACAACCATGAGTCACTCACAGTACTTGGCAGTGTCTCAAAGAAACTGAAATATACATTTCTTATTTCTCTATCTGAGAATTGTTTGCTGCAGATTCAATGGTAGATTGCAGAAATTAAATTGCAAATGGTGGCTTGTGTATACGTTTCTAGTTGTATGGCCATCACTTCTAATATAGATCTATAAATGACAAATAGACACAGTTCTAATATACTATGACATGAATGTCTTAAGCAGAGATATCAGCGTATATTCAACATGCTCTCTACTAGTAATTACTTGTTGGATTGAGAATAAATAGTCCCAGTAAAAAACATATTAATAATTACATTTGGATTTCAAGTCTGTCTATTATAATTTTTTGCAAAAAGTATGCTGCATTATAAATTCAATTTTATGTTAGTTACTATAATGTCACTTAATAAATGTGTAAAAACTTGCCAAATATGAAAATTTTATTAAATTTAATTTATAATATGTTTAAAAGCATTAAGATATTATTTAAATTTAGGATTGAATTTACATATAATCAATTAAATATTATTATGGTATTTTCAAACAAAATCAACCTAGTCCCTCTAATTTAATTCTTTGTGACAGCTTCGCATAATAATTTATCTATATAAAAACCTGCCTAAGTATGTTTTACTTACAAAAAAGAGCTAAAATTTACATTGGTCATCCTCTTGAATCATTCTATAAAAATATTTGTCTTTTTCTCTTCAAATATTGTTTTTGTTCTCATACTTTTCATAACTTTTGAGAATTAAATCACACAATTAGTAGTCAAGTTTGCGTTGTGATCTCCATGCATTTCTGTGTGAGATTTCCTATGTTTTATATTCATGATTTTGAATGTTTTGTCCTCAAACTACATTGCTGTTAGCTAATTATCTCAAAATATACAACTAATGTGCTGTTTATTCCAACTAATGAGTGGCTGCAACTGTCAATTTCTGAGAATTTTCTAATTTTCGCTTGGTGAAAATTTCAGTAAGATATTTTGGTCTATGCAAACATCATGCAAGCCTCATCAGAGAAGCTTCAGTTTGCCATAAATGTCAATTAACACAGACATGCGCAACTACTGAAAATGTAGAAAGTAAGGGACTCCATATTGACAGGCCTCAAATGGAACATTTGTGTCTTGCTCGACATTTTCAAGGCTTAGGCATCATTTAGAAAGAGGATGCAGAAATAATATAAGAACCAGAGCTGGTGGATAACTTTTAAGAAACTGAGTTTGGGGGCACAGCATGGCATTTGGACATATAGACTCATCTCAGTTGTAATGGGATGCACAAGGCCTGTAAAAGCAGTAGCCAGACCAAATGAAGGTGGAAAGAAATCCAGCCTTTAGTAAAGAAATTATTGGCGGTTGTCTCCATTTAGACTTACCCTTCAGGCAGGAAAAGCCTCAACGGACTGGAAGAACATTCTGTAGCCCTATGGAAACTTTCAGGGACCCCAAAAACTAACCTGTTTGGAATCCTGCCTGACAAATCACATCCCAGTTCAATCTGCCCGATATCCAAGTTGATCCACCGAGAACTCAACCAAGCAGAGTCAGATCACCTGTCAGCCTACTTGGGTCAGAAAGCAACACAATTAGTTTGTGCCCAGGACACAGTCTGCAGACTGTGGTCTGCCTGAGGCACAGGCATCAGAATCAGGAACCTGACTTTGATTGGATTGTTTGGCCCACTGCTCCCCCAAGCATCCTGAGAATTCCTGCTGGCATCAGGATCATCAAGTAAACACCAGGCAAAGCAAGACTTCTAAAAGACAGCAAGAGAAAACAATCAACAAGGCCCAGGGCACCACTAGAGCACAGCTATCTTGTTACAACAAATCCTGGATGTCCTAGTGAGACTGAAACACAAGAAGATTCTGAAATTTATTCTTAAACAGATAATAAAAGCCTTTAAAGAGGACATGATTAAATCCCTAAAGAAAATAAAGAAGAATGCATTCAAAGAGGGATGTGCATTAAAAGAGGAAGCTAATAAATATAAATAAACATAGAAAATACAAACAGGTGAAGGATATGGAAGCAAAAATTGTCCGAGACCTGAAAAGGGAAATAGAAGCAATAAAGAAAACACAAACTGAGGCAATACTGAAGATGGAAAACATAGGAAAGAGAACAGAAACTACAGCTGTAAACATCACCAACAGAATAAAGAAGGTGGAAGAGAGATTATGAGGTGTAAAAAAAATATGATAGAAGACATTAATACATCAAGGAAAATGCAAAATCTGAAAAGTTCATGAAACAAAACCTCCCAGAAATTTAGAACACTGTGAAAATACTTAACTTAAGAACAATAGAAATACAAGAAGATTTCCAGCTCAAAAGCACAGAAAACATTTCCAACAAACCATAAAAGAAAATTTCACTAACCTAAAGAAAGAGCTGCCTATAAACATAAAGGAATCTTACGGAACACCAGATTGAACAAGAAAAGAAAATTCTCCCACCACATATTAATCAAGATACTAAATATAAAGAAGAAAGAGTTTTAAAAGCATCAAGGGGAAAAGGCTAATTAAAATATAAAGGCAGACCTATCAGAATTATACTTGATTTCTCATCTCAGATTCCAAAAGCTAGAAGGGCCTGGGTAAAGTTCTTGTAAACCCTAAGAGACTACAGATATTAACCCAGACTACTATACCCATCATAATTTTCAATAACGATAGATGGATAGATGGAGGAACCAAGACACTCTATGGCAAAACCAAATTCAATCGATAATTTTCTACTAACCCAGCTCTACAGAGGATACTAGAAGGAAAACGCCAACCTAATGATGCTAACTACACAAAAAATAGTTTCACATCACTAAACCCTTTAGAAGAGAAACACACACACACACACACACACACACACACACACACTCAACCAACAACTTCAAAATAACAGGAAGTAACAGTCATTGGTCATTAATGTCTCTTTACATCAGTGTACTCAATTCCCCAGTGAAAAGACATGGGTTAACAGAATGGATGTGTAAACAGAATCCATCCTTCTGCTGTATACAGAAACAACTCAGTACGAAATACACTCATTATCTCAGAATTAAGGATTGGGAAATGTTTTTTTTTTTTTTTTTTTTTTTTTTTTTTTCTTCAAGAAAACAGATGCAAGAAACAATCTGAATTAGCCATTCAAATAACTAATAAAATACACTTTAACTTATGACACACTATGAAAGCATTGCTATGTGGAAAGTTCAAAGCTATAAATGCCCTCATAAAGAAATTGGGAGTTCTAATCCTAACAATTAAAATTAATATAGCTGAAGATGCAAGAACTAAAAAGGAAGTAAATACCCCTAAAAAGTAGACAGCAGGAAATAATCAAACTCAGGGCCGAAATCAATTAATCAGAAATGAAAGAAGCAATACAAAGAATCAAGGAAACCAGAAGCTGGTTCTTTGAGAAAATCAAAAAGATAGAACAAATGCTTAGCCAAATTAAAAGGAAGAGAGACAGTACACAAATCAGAAACAAAAGGGAGACATAAAAAATTCAAGGAATCATTATGTCTTACTTCAAAACCCTGTACTCTACAAAACTGAGAAACCTAAATAAAATTCATGATTTTCTAGAAACAACACAATTACCGAAGCTAAATTAGGGTCAAGTAAACTATCTGAATAGTTCTATAACCCATACAGAAATAAAGGTAGTCTTCAAAAGTCTCCCAACCAGCATACTATGTGAGACAGAAGGTTTTATTACAAAATTCTACCAGACATTCAAAGACCTCCTCAAACTATTCTGCAAAATAGAAACATAAAGAACATTGCTAAACCCATTGCATGCAATCATAGTCACCCCAATACCTAAATAAGACAGACTCAACTACAGCAACAACAAATAGAATTTTAGACCAGTTTCCCTTATAAATACTGATGTAAAAATACACAATAAAATGTTCACTATTGTATCTAAGAACATATCCAAGACATCACCCACTGTGATCAATAAGCTTTACATAAGGAATACATGGGTGGTTCAAAATATGAAAATACATCAATATAATCCACTATATCAACAAATTAAAAGAAGAAAAACACATGATCTTATGAGATGCAGAAAAAGCATTTAACAAAATCCAACACTCCTTTATTATAAAAGACTTGGAGCAAGCATGGATACAAGGTGCATACATAAACATAATAAAATCAATACATAGCAAGCCAAAGCCAACATCAAATTAAGTGGAGAGAAGGTTATAGAATTTCCACTAATATCTGGGACAGGGCAAGCCTGCCCACTTGTCGGGCCGTGGAAGGGTATCCTGGTTCTTGTGTTGTGGGTTCAGCCATGCCCCCAGAACCCAGGCTCATGTCAGGAGGTCTAATCTCCATTCCACCTTCACCCTTCAGTCACATACACAGGTGGGCATGATAAACAGGCCCCAAGCCCTAGAGAGATCTACATACTAATGAGATACCTGAAGGCCAGAAGGTGGAGCCAATTAAGCATTCTTCCCCAGCCCCTCCCTCTTCTTCCCCTACCTATTTAACTCAGGTCTGCCCCGGGTTTTGGGGGGTGTGCACCCAGATCCATCCAACATCTGTCATGCCAATAAACCAGTTTTGGAAACCCAAGGACTTCCTCGAGTGTTGGGGTCGAGCCATGAGGAACCGTGGAGAGGCCTTTAGTGAGCATCTGGGCCTAACTTCCAGCTGGAGGAACCCAGAGCATTCCCAGCCATTTTCTACCTACACCCACTCTCCTTCCACCACCACACCTCTTCACTATAGTACTTGAAGCTCTAGGTACAGCAATAACACAACTAAAGGAAATCAAGGAGATACAAATTGGAAAAGAAGAAGGCAAAGTATCACACTATGCATATGATATGACAGTATACATAAGTGAGCCCAAAAATTTTACTAGAAAACACTTAAAGCTGACAAATACCTTCAGCAAAGTGGTTGGATATAAAATTGCCTTTAAAAAAATTAGTAGCTTTCCTCTACACAAACAATAAATGGGCTGAGAAAAAAATTAAGGAGACAGTGCCCTTCACAATAGCCACAAATACTATAAAACACCTTGGTGTAACTCTAACCAAGCATGTATAAGATCTGCATGACAAGAATTTCAAGTCTCTTTAAAAAGTAATTGAGTAAGATATCTGAAGATGCAAAGATCTCCCAAGCTTATGGACCAGAAGATTAACAGTGAAAATAGCCATCTTACCAAAATCAATCTACTGATTCAAAGCAATCCCCATCATAATTCCAGAGCACAATTCTTTACAGATCTTGAAAGAACAATTCTCAATAAGGAAAAACATAACCCATGGTAGCTTAAATGATCCTGAACAGTAAAAGACTTCTGCAGGTACCACTATTCCTGATTTCAATTTGTAGTATAGAGCATTAGTAATAAAAAACAGCATGGTAGCCTGGTGGTGGTGGCGCACGCCTTTAATCCCAGCACTTGGGAGGCAGAGGCAGGCGAATTTCTGAGTTCGAGGCCAGCCTGGTCTACAGAGTGAGTTCCAGAGTGAGTTCCAGGACAGCCCGGGCTACACAGAGAAACCCTGTCTCGAAAAACCAAAACCAAAAAAAAAAAAAACCAGCATGGTATTGTAACAGAAACAGAGATGAATCAATAAAATTAAATCAAATAGCCAGAAATAAACCTAAATACCTATGGACCCCCTGATTTTGGCAATAGCTTCTTCAACAAATGGTGCTGGTCCAACTGGGTTTCGGAGTGTAGAAGAATGCAAATAGAGCCTTATTTATCTCTGCAGAAAACTCAAGTCCAAATGAATCAAAGACCTCAGTGTAAAACCAGTTACACTAAATCAAATAGAACAGAAAATGGGAAATAGCCTTGAACTCTTCATTACAGAAGACAATTTTCTGAAAAGAACAATGGCTCAGGAAATAAGGTCAAAAATTTATTAGTGGGAACCCATGAAAGTGAAAGGCTTTGTCATTAGTACAAAATGATAGCCCCACATATTGAGAAAATATCTTCAGTAACCTGACTGTGGAACCATGTAAGGATAGCTTGGTTTCTGGTAGAGCACTGACTAGAAATGGCCGGAGACCCTACAAAGGGATGGCATACATTTCATCATGCTCTGACTCCAGGCTGCTGACACTCTGCCAAGACTTCCATTGATTAGCACCTTTCTGTCATGGCATCACCAATGCCCCTACCAGGCCCTCCACAGGTAGAGGGAGTGACTACAGGCCTCTGACTCTACAGATTTCCATATTAATGAGATACCTGAGGGCCAAAAGGCATAGCCAATTAAGCATTCCTTTTCTAGACCCTCCTCCCTCCTCCCTCCCTATTTAGCTCAGGTCTGAGGTCAAGAGGGGTGCAGCCAGATTTGTCCACTTTCTGCCATGACAATAAAACTTTTAAACCATGGATTTCCTCAGTGCCTTTAAGGCCCCACTATGGGAAACTGTGGAGAAGGCCCTTAACTAATGAGCCATTGGCGCTGCTGCCACCTACTCTCCTGCTGAGGACTTCTCTACTTTTCTGCCCTGAAGGCCACCAATTCAAACAAGCCAGCCTTGATCCATCCAAGTGAGTGCCAAGTGAGTACAGACTGCAGCTGGTTCACCTGTATGCCCACAATCTCTGTTCTTCCAAGGGTCTCAGGGGTGTATGAGAGCCCAAAGACCAAGACCATTTGTCTCTGGTGAACTGGTTTGGCCCAGAGATCCCACTAGGGAACACTGCCCCCAAGGACTTCAGACTGAGATCTCCCCCATGCGTGGGCGGAGCCCAGCAGCCAGAGGTGCTGTGTGGAGGGAACTCAGTCAAATTCTGTACCCTGGAGCTTAGGGATCCATAACTCTGCCCAACAGAACCCATGCCCACTCAAGCAAGTGAGCTAACAGCCCCACAACTAACAGAGGGAGGGCTAATGTCCAAAATATGGAAACAACTCAAGTAATTTGACATCAACAATTCAATCAACATGATTTAAAAAAAAAAATCGTGTACAGAGCTAAACAGATAATTTTCACCAGAGGAATCTCAAATGACTGAGAAGTGCCTAAAGAAATGTTCAACACATAATTTGCTATCTGGAAAATGCAAATCAAATAGACTCTTAGATTTCACCTTACACCCATCAGAATGACCAAGGGGGGAGAAAAATCAAGGAACAGCACCTGTTGGAAAGGTTGTCAAAGGGGGGGGGGGTGCATTTCTCTACTGCTGGTGGAAGTACAAAGTTGTACAACACTTCGAAAATCAATTTGGCAGTTTCTCGGAAGTTTAGGAATAGTTGTATCATAAGAACTAACTATACCTCCCTCTGTTAGTTGTGGGGCTGTTAGCTCATGTGCATGGGCCGCTATGGGTTTTGTTGGGTGAAGTTGTGGATCCCGAGGCTCCCGGAAAGAATGTTGGGGGTGGATTTGACTGAGTTCCCTCTACTACTGGGTATATACTTCCCATCCCATGAGGACACTTGCATAATTATGTTTATAACAGCTGTATTCATAATAGACAGTAATTGTAAACAATTTAGATGTGTTTTTCCTGAAAATTAGATAAAAACATGTGGTAAATCTACACAATGGAATACTACTCAGCCATTAAAAATAAGGACATAATGAATTTGCAGGCAAACAGACAGAACTAGAAATATCATCCTTATTAAGATAACCTGGACCTTAAAGGACATGCATGGTTGTGGGGAGCCGACATAAGGCAGGTATCATCCTTGCAGCCATCTTGAGCCATATACCCTGACAAGAGATTTGATTACATTAGCCTATAACAGCTGAGCACACTCTGATAACATCTTGGTTTAGATACCCAGGATCTTCCTTTGGGTGTGTGAGACTTAAAGGTATGTGACTTAAGAGCATGACTTAGACGTCAGATTTAGAGACAAGGCCTAAGGGCATGACTTAAAGGCATGACTTAGAGGCGTGGCTTAGAAGTGAGATATATAAAAGGCAAGAGGCAGACAGAAGAGTTCAGTACAACTTACAGTACAACTTGGAACTAGGAATTAGGTTAGAGAGTACAACTTGTAGTACAACTTGGAATTAGACATTAGGCACTTAGCACTTGGAAGAAGTAACTTGGAACTTGGAGGCACTAGGGACTAGGAACTAGGGACTATGAACTCAAGACTTGGGACTTGGACTAGGAAGAGAGACTGAAGAACAAATGGGATTGAATCACACTGTCTGGTCTCCATTCTTCGAGTCACTCTCTCTCTTGCTGAACCCTGACCTGCAGACCAGAGTGGGTTCCAACATTGACAGAATGGTCGGAGACATTTTGGCCCCTTAACGTGGGGGTAGTACAGTTCTCAACACTTCTAGCCCCCATACCCCAAATGGAAAGAGATACAGAAACTCAAACCCAAATATTAGATGGAGCTCGAGGAGTCTTACAAATGAGTTGAGAGAAGGATTGAGGGACCTAAAAGAGGACAGGGAATGCACAGGACAACAAATATCATTAATGGACCTGGATCCTCTGGACTCCCATAGATGTAATCATCAACGTAGAACCCCAAATATACATAGCAGATGAGCAGCATGGTCATCATGTAGGTCCCACATCAACTAAGGCAAGGGCTGGTCTGGTACCTGTTGCCTGCCTGCTTGTGATCCCACACCTGTAAATGGACTGCCTTGTATGGACTCAGTGGAAGAGAATGTGCCTAATCCCACAGCCACCTGATATGTGGGGTTAGGGGGACTGGAAGTTTGGGTGTGGAGGGGGCATGAAACCCAGAGGGGTAGTTCTCTATTTCAAAAGATAAGGTGAAGGTGAAATGGGGGCAGAGCATGAGTAAGGAGGTACTAGGAAGAGAGGAAGGGCTGATATTGGGTTGTACAGTGAATAAATAAATAATTTTAAAAAAGAAACTATTGGCAAATATTATCTGCTGAGGTGCAAAGAGTTTATTTTCTCTAAAAGTATAGGCCCTCATAAATTGACCATGATCAAGTGGAATGCCACAATGCAAGTATATTGGAATAGCAAATGATGAAGAGAATAAAAGATAGAAAACATTGGGTGGATGGAATGGGAGGTTTAAATATAAGAAGAGTTGTGATAGGAGAGTGAATAAAATCAAATATATTGTATATGGAATTTTCAAAGAACAAAAAAATTGTTTTAAAAATGTTTAATTCAATATCTAGAATTATTAATCTTTTTAATCTCATTTTGTGTTTTTTACATGACTTTTGTTTATGAAAATATATTACCACATTCCAATTTAAATTTTATTAATGTCCATATATTTTATATATGAAAATTAAAACATACTAATTAAAGACCTACTTTGATTTTATTTTCCTTTAAAATAGTTACTCGTGACTGACAGCTACCCTAGAGAAATTTATTCTAGGTAGTTTTTTTTTTTTTTTTTTTTTTTGTCAAAATGTGAAATAGTTCAAGCTGAGTTTCCTTTACCAGAATTCATCAATTTGTCAACACAAAAGCAAAATATTTGAGCTATGTATATAACAATTGCATATTTTTTAGCACATGGCAAACTCTTTTTTTTTATTATTATTACTGGATTTTTTATTTATTTACATTTCAAATGTTATCCAGTTTCCCAGTTTCCCCTCGTAACTAGCCCATCCTCCCTCTTCCTGCATATTACCTCCTTTTCTAGTAATAATTTTCTAAATCAGAAGAGAGGAAAATAATAAAAAATAATAAATTCAAAGCAAGAGAATGCTTTTGTTTATACACTTGTTCTATCTTTTGCAGCCTTTCCTACAAAATCTTTTCTTTTTCTTTATTCTTACAAAACCATTGTTATGGACTTATTAATAAATTTCTCCCTTTGTTCTCAATGATAAGGCTGATTTTAGTTACTGAGTTGATAATCCACCATTATTAAATTTTTGGAAGTTAGAAGATACGTAGCAATCTGATACTATATAAGTACTATAATTGTACATGGTACTCTAATCATAGTCTGTGGATTGGGCACACTGGTATAAGCCAAAACTCAAAAGACTGATCTGAGATAATATAAGGAATACTGCTTTATGTGTGTGTATGTGGGTGTGTATGTATGTGTCTATATGAGAGAGAGAGAGAGAGAGAGAGAGAGAGAGAGAGAGAGAGAGAGAGAGAGAGAGAGAGACAGAGAGAGAGACAGGGAGAGACTGAGACAGAGACACACAGAGAGAGACAGAGAAAGAGAAAGACAGAGACAGGAAGAGACAGAGAGAGAGACAGAGAGACATAGAGCAGCATAAACACAAACTTTGATAGACAAAGGGCACAACCATTTTGATAGCTTTTAAAATGATATAATACAGCAATGAATATTTTTGATCAAATTATAATATAGAGTGGAAAATATGTGGCTTATTTCCAGAACTATATTTGATTATTGTCAATAGATTCCCTTAAGTCTTTGGACTTGGGCTTTAACACAAAATGACATGTTCAACATAAGGAACTTCAAAAATCAAGCAAATTTCAAATACAAGAGTTTTAGATGTGGAAAAATCTGTGGTTTTGAATTTTGTTTTATAAGAATGTTGTATAGTAAGAACAACCAGTGAAGTTTTAAACCAAGTAGCCAAATAAAGATCTATAATATATTAGAGGGTTCATTCCATATATAGCCCAGAGAGATATCAGTGTATAAGTAATTAAGGTTATGTGTTTCAACCAATAAAAGAAATATTATGAGTAATGAGTTCAGTTGTTTCAGAGTTCCCACGAACTTCTGCCATATTGCTGGAGATGTACAATAATGAATGGTGAGGACCATAGACATAAAAGTGATAAGATCTATGAGAGATACAGTGTTGGCTTTCTATCTAAATCTAAGTTTAATAGCAGGAACATGATACATTATGTCTAAGATTGTCAAGTACTGAGTGAAATACTTACTTAATGTTTTGTCCTATTCTGCCATTAAGTCAATAGGATGAAACATATACACATAGGATATTATTAAAGCACCATCCACTTTTCTCAGAATACTATAAACTTTTATGTTTACTTTATCAAAATAAATGGCAGAAGCAACTGAGTGGGGAAAGTTTTGTTTACACTCAGTTTAAAAAAATACAGTACATCTTGGCATGAATATCTATTTATCTATCATCTATCTTGTCAATCTACCAATCTATCAATCAATTTATCTATCTATCATCTATCTTATCTACCTATCTATATATCATCTATCTTATCTATATATCATCGATTTTATCAATCTGTCTATATATCATCTATCTATCTATCTATCTATCTATCTATCTATCTATCTATCTACTTATCTATCTATATGAATAGCTTGGTGCACAAGGAGAGAAGCATGTGGCTGAAACTTGTCAAATCAAGAAATATCTGGGAACAGAGAGCTATATGGGAATCAGATGTGAATATAGTATTTACAGAGTCATTAAAGTGACTTTTGTCTTCCAGAAAGTTGTCATTTACTTCCATAGCTTTTCAAAATAGCAGTACCAGCTAGGGAGTAAACATTCACATGGCCTGATGTGGCCATGCTACTCCATCCATATGATTACATTCAAATGATGTTTTCAAAAATATCCTGACAGATATAACTAGAAAGTTTTACCATATAATCTACATTAACTGTATATTGTATGCTTAGTTTTTCTCTAAACCTACTTTATTTCGGGTTCTTAAATGCTTCAACCTTCATGCCTGCAAAAGCATACTATGACTGTGTCTACTACCACAGTACTGAGCATCAAAATCTAGAAATGATGAGGGCTTAAAGAGACCCATTGGCACCTGGTATAATGATTGCAAGTATGAAGATAGATACAGCTCCAGAACAGTGCTTGAGTTGCCATGGTGACACTTTCTATAATTAGTATAGAGTAACTTAGAAGAGACTATTTCTGTCCAGGAGTTTGTAAACCTCAAAGATTGTAGTAAGATTTCTATTAAACACTTTTGTTCAAAGATTTTTTAAAAAAAAAAATCTATGCCAGCCAGTGGTGGCACACACCTTTAATTGCAGTACTTGGGAGGCAGAGGCAGGCAGATTTCTGAGTTTGAGGCCAGCCTGGTCTTCAGAGTGAGTTACAGGACAGCCAGGGCTACACAGAGAAACCCTGTCTTGAAAAACCAAAACCAAACCAAACCAAACCAAACCAAACCAAACCAAAACAAAACAAAACAAAACAAAACAAAACAAAACAAAACAAAAAACCTAACCTATGTGTTCTGAAGTTTTTCAAGGAAATGTTGTGGGTATTTCCCTTTAATATTCCCAATCCTGTAATTTTGTCAATTTATTTTAGTGCTCATTAATTATCTGAATGCTAGAAATGTGTCAATTTGTAGCCAACTGCCATCATAGAATTTACCAACAAGGCCAATTTTATATCCTTATACCTAGAAAAAAATACTTAAAATCTGTAATTACTTATGTTCAGACAGCAGGTAGGCCAGTTAATTCAAGAGAAAATGAATAGAGTTCTGTTTACAATATCAAGTATCAGAACATAGCAGAAGAAACCAATCCAATGAACGAATATTCCAAGTCTCATGGAGAAATAGTTGGAGAACAAAGAACAAAAACTCCATCCTCAGTGTACCCTTAATCTGGCTATGTAAAAAGGACTTTTCAAATAAATATAATCAAAATGCAATTTTCTTAAAAGTTTAAATCAGGTTGTCTTTGTGTTTTCCTATGTTTATCTGTTAACATTCATGCACAAAGCAATATTTTATAGTTTTAACAGGAAGCTGGTTTTGAATTTTCTCTGCTAGCAAGCTAACATTGCTATTAATTTCCTCTGCTGGCTTCATTATAATTGTTATAGCCTTCATTATTTTATCCCATTAGTCTTTCTTGGATGTCAATAGAGTCAATGTAAGTGTGAACTTTTCAAGTCTGACCTTCTTGATTTATTTCTGGAGGCAATGAGGAGATCTTCCAACCTGCATCCTTCTAAAATATAAAATGATTGAATTGAAAGTGCATTGACGAAAAAACAGTTAACCTTTTGCTTCAGAAAGGGCTGCTGTGTTATTTGAGAAGAGCCTGTTAGACTATTTCTGTGAATTAAGTAAAGATGTACCAAAGTACTAATTTCCCTTACCATTTCAAACTACACCAAAGAACACAATAAATACTAGTCTAACAATAGCCGGTTCAAATGTCTCTTGAGTTTATCTGGCAAACGGTTAATATATTAAAACTACTCATTTCATTAAAAATACTCTTGAACCAAAATTGTTTCAAGTTTTCACATTAATATAAGTTGTTCTTTACAATACAGTTGAAGCACATGGGCAGTTTTGCACTAACAGAAACAAACACTGAAAACTACTAATTTAACTTTTGTCTTCTAACTCAGCCGATTTAAACAAACTCTGGTAAAATCCTACATCCAGAAGAAAATGGTATAATTACATTTGAAAAATTTTCAAACAATTCTATGTTATAGAATTGAAATTATTTGATGATGAAGTAAGCAATTACTGTTGGTAATTCAGGATATTTCTATATCAGCTCTATGCACATTAATTAGTTAAAACTTTGTGAAGAAGATCTCTTTATACAATATGTAATAAGAAATCCTTTACAATCACAACTTATTTTTTAAAATGTTGCTTGAATGAACTTCCTACTGTTTTAATTTTTTACAGCATCTCACTTCACCTCATCTTTATGTTCCCATTTCTTTACTAACTGGCAGTTCCCGTTTTGTCTAAATTTCAAAGATTATCTTTCATTTGAACCATTGGAGTGAGCGCAGGGTCTCCGATGGAGGAGTTGGAGAAGGGAACAACAGAGCAGAGGAGATTTGCAGCCCCAAGAGGGGAGCAACAGTATCAACTGGCCAGATCCCCCATAGCTCCTAGGGCCTGGAACTACAACCAAAGTGTACAAATGAAGGCCCCATGGCTCTGGCTGCATATGTGCAGAGGATGGCCTTGTTGGACATATGTGGGAGGAGATGTCCTTAGTCCTGAGGGGATTCGGTGCCCCAGTGTAGAGGAATACAAGGACAGGAATGCCGGAGGTGATGGTTGGGGGAACCACCCTCATTGAGACAGAGTGAGGGGGGATGGAATAAGGGGGTTCCAGAGAAAAGTCCTGGAAATGGGATAACATTTAAAATGTAAATAAAGAAAATATTCAGTAAAAAAAGAAACTTAAAATGAATTTTAATTATTATCCCATAGATTATCCATATGTTCAAATTATGAACAATATTTCCAATAAAACTTCATTAGTTCTTTTTAAAGTGTGGAATATAGACAAAAGTAGTAAATCTCAATATGTGTATGTTGACAATCATTTTGGGTGCTGGACAGATGGATCAATAGGGAAAGTATTTGTGTAAGCATGAGGACCTGAAGGCAGATCTCTAGGATCCAAGGAAAACTGTTGAAAGAAACGGAATTTCTCTGTGAGCTGGGTGTTGGAAAGGGTTGGGGGGCAGCTATAGAGAGGGATGGATCCCAGCAAGTGCTGGCCAGACCTTCTAACTGGATATGTGACTTTCAGTTTCTTAGACCCCGTTTCCCCCAAATATATGGGAAGAGTAATGAGAAAACTCTAGACATAAACCTCTTGTCTTTGGATGCACACACACACACATACACACAAAAACACACATAGAGATACGTATATATACACATACATAACACACATACCAGAATGCCCAAATATGTTCAATTTAAGGAACCTGACTCTTCCCTCCCGGTTGATCTAAATATGAGCAGAATTAAATCAAGGTATTTTCCATGCTACTTGCCAAATCAGTTTTGAGTCTCTTTTGTGTTCAATTACTTTATTTCTAATTTGTGAAGGGATTTTAGCATGAAAGATTCTGTAACGTTTCAAATGATCTTTTATCTTTCATTGTGTAACTTAGCACTTCAGTCAATGTCTTTAATCATTGTGGTTTTGATACTTTCTGTATTTTATAATAGAAATGATCATTTTATAGCTCAATTCAAGTTGGTCTTGCACTTGCTATATAGCCTAGTATGGCCTGTAAAGCGTAGTCATCCTTTGTCAGCATTCCAGATCTCTGAGCTGACAGATTAAACTAGCATACAAAGCTAGACAAGAGTAGAAACAAACCAGATTTGTTTTATTTTTGCCATTTTTTATGTATTACAATAATAGTACTTATATAATATAATATGTTGCAGATGGCACCAATGTATTCTAGTATATTTTCTGCTGATTTTGTTTCATTTATTTGATTTGAGACATAGTCTGTTCATATAGCCCTGGCTGAACACCCACAGATCCCAATGCTGGATTAAAGTTCAGTGCCACCACTTCCAGCTGATTTTGTTGTTTTATGAGGATACATCCTTTAAAAAATTGTATAATACTTCTTTTACATAGTTATCATGTTAGGGGGTGGCTATGACACATAACCTGCTACCAAGTTCTGAACTTTTCTTTTGCAACAACATTTAATTGCTGGATCTTCTGCAATTTGAGAACATTTGGTTAAAATAAGGTGGTGGGGATGATTGTAGACAAATGAAAAACCTTTTCTTCATAAGACTCCAATAGCCTAAAGAGATTTATAATCTAAGCAGGCGACTTAAAAATACATAACATCAATACTTGTCAGCATTGTAGAATTTTCTGCTGAAAGAAAACAGTGAAGATTTGAGGGTCTAGTAAGATAAAGACACAGAATAAGCAAATAGAGGGACTACGGTATCAGAGGAATTGGTGGCCTTGCATATGGGAGCTGTGTGGGATATTAAATGGGTTGATTTGATTTCTCACCGTGATGCCTTTATTGAAGCAAATGACACACTTATTAATGACATAGGTTTCCATTATCTGATTAAACGCTTGACTTTACTGACCTCTTAAGTTACCTTGGAGACTTTGTCTCCTACCTGGCTGGCACTATTCTCACCACGTGGAAAGGAAGGTCAATGTTAATCAGAACACTTTCACAAGGTTATAGAAGATGCCAGCAAATCCTGAAACTGTTTTTCTTTTCTTTTATAGAAACATGAATTTCACTTGCTTTCAGTTCTTAAAAAAATGAATAGTAAAAATTGTTTTAAACTTGGATGCAGGAAGTCAAATTTATATGTGCTTATTTTATTTTAAGTGTGGGTTAGATGAGAAGAACTGATGGGGCATTTGGAATGACCTTTCCTCACCTCACAATGAATCTGACTCATCGGCAATTTATAGCAAATCATGCGGCTTTAAAAGTTGCTGCAGTCATAGTCACCAGTCAAACTCTTATAATTCAAACTGACTAAGATGCCCCTAGAGAACGCATTTTACAGGAAACCTAAAATTTATTGAAAAACAATGTGCGTTAGATTTTTCATTCATTGTATTTCCATTCCTAAGGAAATCGGGTAATAAAGCTTGAAGCTTGCATTCTGCTTGATGTTTGTGCTGTGCAAGTTAAAGGTTCAATCGAAACAAGAGAATACCAACTCAGAATTATGCTCCTTTTCTGTCTACAACGGTAAAATATATTTAATTTTTGAGAACATTTTCAAGTGATGAATATACATGTGCCCTTTCTTGTCCTTCTGGAGCATTTTACAAATATCTAAGGGTAAAACATTTTTTTAATAGATTGTCCATGTCAAAATTAGCTTTTGACTTTATGGCACTGTGTTCTGCTGTACCTGGTAAATAGTAAAATGACAATGTGATGTCAAAAAAAAAAAAAAAAAAGAATACATAGGAATTAAATAACAGGATTCACCTGCTAGGAAGTAGAAGGGAAACATTTTATGATATTCATTAATAATTAATACAATAAGTATTATAGTTGTTTTTAATGAGTTATTTTGTTTATTTGCATTTCAAATGTTATCTCCCTTACCAGTTTCCTCTCTGTGACCCCCTATTTCCTCTCCCCTCCCCCTGCTTCTATGAGGGTGTTCCCTACACACCCACTCTTGCCTCAGTGCCCTAGCATTCCCCTACACTGGGTGATCAAGCCTCCACAGGACCAAGGGGATCCCCTCCCAGTGATGCCAGATAAGGCCATCCTCTGCTACATAAGCAGCTGGAACCATGGGTCCCTCCGTGTGTACTCTTTGGTTGGTTGTTTAGTCCTGGGAGCTTTGGACAGGTCTGATTTTGGTTGATATTGTTCTTTCTGTGGGGTTGCAAACCTCTTTAGCTCCTTCAGTCCTGTCTCTAATTCCTCCATTGGGGACCCTGTGCTCAGTCCAATGGTTGGCTGCGTGCATCCTCATCTGTATTGTTCAGGCTCTGGCACAGCCTTTCAGGGGACAGCTCTACCAGGCTCCTGCCAGCAAGCACTCCTTGGCATCCTCAATAGTGTCTGAGTTTCGTGTTTGCAGATGGGCTGGATCCCTAGGTAGGGCAGTCTCTGGATGACATTTCCTTGAGACTCTGCTCCACTGTTTGTCCTTGCATTTTCTTTTTACAGGAGCAATTCTGGATCAATATTTTTGAGATGGGTGGGTGGCCTCATCCATTTGTGTGCATATATGTTTGTATTATGCAAGTATGAATCTGTGTGTACATGTGTGATACAGGTTTTTTCATGTGTATGAAACAAGGAAGTTGACATTCTATCTTTCTTATTTGCTCTTTATCTTATCTATTGAGGCAGGTTCTCCCAGATCCCAAAGCTCACTAATTTTAGCTGTTTTGTACCCTGATGTATTTACTTGTTGTGTCTCTTTAGTGCTGGGATTACAGATGGGTTGCACACATAGTCGGCATTAATATGGTTTATAGGAATGCAAACACTAGTTTTCATAGTTAAGTGACAGACAATTTTTCCACGGTGCCATTTCTTTAGTCTATTAAGTTTTGTTATTTCAGGCAGTGATGGGATGTGTAAAAATGAAGAGAAAAATTTTGAAAGAGAAACAACATGATATTTACTATTTCTTTTTTTTGACATAGTTAACCTAATTTGAGTTTATATAAAAGTTAACATTGTAATATGGTGAGTCTGAGAGAATCTGAGTTCATTTTTATTCTAGCATCTTATGGATATTATCCATTTCAATCTAGTCTGAATTGAAAAATTTTGTAAATTAATAATAATATTTATTACTTTTGTTGATAAATAATTGATGCAATAACATCAATTGTTGTTTAGTTATATCAATTATGAATTTTTAATTACACTTAAATGAGCATATCTTAACATTCAGACACTCTTTTAATTGACTTGACACTTTGTCACTAGTGCCTAGAACACCTAAGGCCAACTTTGAGGAAACACACAGATGCTGAAATTGTTCAACCAAAACAACATATATGAAAAACTATTTTTCTTACAGCCTACATTCAGAATTAAAACAAGAAACACAGCCAAAATAACTGAAAATACTGTACAGCTATTAAGGTTTGCACTGAAACTTTAAAAAAAAAGAAGCTTCAGTTTCTCTCTGAGCAGTGCTAACTTTGATATTAGCCACTTTCTTCCACTCTCTTTTCCATTTTTTATTTTTAAGTCTACACATAAACATTTAGTTATGTTTACACTTAAGAGTCCTATTATAATAACAATCTTATGTATTGGGTACAGTTTTATTTTTATGACCATATATCAGACAAGGAACAAACTCAAGCAAAGTGAACTTAAAATCACTTAAGGAGATTTCTTTGATATTTGGTCACTAATTTTTATCAGTATTTCCCTTTATTCTTGAAGAGACTAGCCATGATTTTTTTTGTGCTTTCTTTAGTAATAGACATTCTTTTTAAAAAGCTGGTATACACATTCTGTGTAATTTCCTTTCAAGACCTTCCATGAAGTAGTTCTCTATGGAGTGTCTACAGAGAACACTTACCTATCACAAAAGTGCAATAAGAGAGAAAGCTTTTACTTTTTGAACATCAAATGTGATAAGTGTTGGTTAACATTATAAAATTTCTAATCAATCCTTACAGAAAAAGTGTTCTTGAGACAAATAGACAAAATGTATTGAAACTTTTCATAATATGTAGGACTCTGGTTATGACTCTACAAATTTTGTGCTAACCACCAATAGTTGACTTTTATTCTGATTTGAAAAAAAAATGGAAGCCTGTTGATATTTCTTATATAATGTAGAATGGTTAATAATACAACAAAGAAAGATGTTTATGTGGCCCCAGCTTAAAAATATCTTACCAATTCCTGTTAATTAATTTTTATTCATAGCATATGATATCTAGTTTGTGTGTTAGCTCTTCCATTATATTGTAATTCAATTTTAAATCCATATATATATTTGCAACCTTCTTCTGGAATAGAATTCCATTGTTTTTAGAGGCCTTTATTTCTACCCATATGCCCTCCTCATTAAAAATCCCAAATAATACAGGCTACTGCCAGTGGAATTGGGTATCCTCAACAACTTGATAGTAAGGCACTATAACTGAAGATGTCACATATATTAATCATAGAACTTGAAATCAGCTGCTACTCAACTAAGTGCTTTATCCCTACGGCCTAGCATCTATATTGTTGAAAAGTGCTACCAGAGAAGGAAAGTAAGGTCAGCATCAATGAATTATGAATACTGTGACTTGCAGTAAGGACTTCCCTACTAACATGTCAACTGGTATATTAGTGGAACAAAGGTATTAATCAATCTCATTTTGTTTAGAATTAAGGCATGTTTCATGAGATGCCTGACACTTTCAATAAAACCAAGATTTGAGATGGAATAGATTATAGACAGTAGAGGAAAATTACTCCTCCTAATCTGCAATGTAATAATACTAATAAAAAATAAAATGAAACACTATACTGATATATCCATAGACTAGAACACCATTCGACACTCTTGAGTGAAGTGTCATCTTGAAGTAGATTATAATTAACACAGAAAGCCACAACTGGCTAATATTCAGAGAAATAGTTTTGAATGCTCAATTATAAATTAGTTGGCTTTATTAGATCACTCTCCTCAAAGGTCTGAGATCTATGGGAAAGAACGTACAAAAAGATTCTCAGAACCAGCAGTGGTGGATGATTTTTAAAAAATAGCATTTTCTAGACAAAATATGATAAATGAGCATATGAGTTCACAGTAATAGTGAAAGTGTTTGTAAAACCTAGACAAATTCAACCTAAAACAGAATTCTTAGCATGGAGGACAAAATATAGCCATAAAGTCAATATTCACATGTGACAACTTCTGGATAAGAAAAATTAGTTTTCTTCAGTTGTGTGGTAATTTGTGCATTAACTACACTCCAGGACAGTGCCATATCTTAGAGTAGTCAGCCAGCACAAATTGGAGACCATGTTTTTTGTTGTTTCTGGTTTTGTTTCTTGTGTGTGTGAGTGTGTGTTTATGTGTCTGTGTGTCTGAGTGTGTCTGTCTGAGTGTGTATGTGTGTCTGTGTGTATGTGTGTCTTTAAAATAAAGAAAAAAACATGATGTTTGATGAGTAAGGAGAGCAAGATGTGAGGAAGTTTGAGGAGAGGAAAGAGCAGAATCAAAACGAATAAATTTTTTAAGGAATACATGCAAACCAATATTTGAAAACATGGAAAAAGAAAAAAAATGTTTGATAAGGCAAATACAAAGTCAACATTCATCTGTCCATTCTTGTGCTGCAGGTTGAATATGCTACTTAAGTAGCATAAAAGCTAAAAACACTGAGAACATCACAGGACAGAAAGGGAAACAAGGAGAGAGAATGTGTATGTGTATGCACTTGCATACACACAAGGGGAGACCAGAATTTGACCCTAAGGCCAGTGTTTACTCTCTAACTGCTAACTCTGAGTTTTCAGATAGGGTCTCTTTCTAAACTTTGTATTAAAAATTTCAGTTGTCACACCTGTCTAGAGAGCTCTTTGGATCATTCTGTTTGTGTGTCCCCAGCACTACAGTTACAGACAGATGATGCTATGCCAAGCTTTCATTCAGGGTTACAGATCCCTGCTCAGGTCCTGGTGCTGACAACGAGCACTCTCTGCCCACTGAACCACCACATTAACTATACAACATCATGATTTTAGAAGTGTAAGGCCCAGTTTAGAGGCTAAATATCTGTAAATGTTTATTATTTGTGATTATCAATTCTTTCTGTTAAATTTCTGGAGATGTCTAAACCTTAAAATTTAGCAAATTTACCCTGGAGTTGTATCACTAATCATCAAACAACACCGTGACTTACATCTCTTTTTTCGCTGTGAGATATGAGAAAAGAATCTCATGACTGCTCACACAGATCATTTAAATCAGTTTGTTTTAGCCCTGATATCTAGATTTTTATAACAGTTTTAAGATGAGCCCTGTTTTTCCCTGAATGTATTTGAATGTGTCTTCTGAAAGAAAACTGTCAGCATAATGCCTTGAACTTTCATTATTTTATTGAAATATCTAAATTCCATTTCACTCCACATGCCAGGCTGGGTGTCTCACAGAAAGTGAGCATTTCGTAGAGCAGAGAATTGGCTGAGGAGGCAATGACAGCTAAGGCAGAAGTAAATAGATTTCCTACACAAGATCTGCAGCTGTCAGTGCTGTCAGAGTTTGCTTTCATGATATGCTCTCCATTTTAAATTCTTGGCAAGCCTTTTTCTTGCCTTCTTTTGACTTCATTTATTCTCATAGTGATATAGAGGTATAAGTAGATATAGATTTAGATTTAGATTAGATATATAGATAGATATAGATAGACATAGATTAGATATAGATAGAGATTATAGAGATGATAGAGATGATAGAGATGATAGAGATAGAGATAGAGATAGAGATAGAGATAGAGATAGAGATAGAGATAGAGATAGAGATATATTAGTGTGCAATATGCTTAACAACCTTCTATTCTGGAAACTATGCATCCCTACCTATCAAAGAAACTCTAGAGATCCTCCATTCCAGGAACCTTACATAAAGAGTCCCTTGGGGTCCCACACTTCATTCTTTTCTAACGTCAACTACACTTTTTAAAAATGTTGGAGAAGGTATAGAGTATGTACCCTTCAGTGCTACTAGAGTGGGACTGTATTTTTGTTGTTTTAATTCAGCTTTCAGTAGTTAATATAGATTTTAAGGTATACAACTTTCAGCTTAAACTCTTTAAAGCATTTGGACTCACATCCTGAACAAGTTTCAGTCATCCAATTTGCCATCATTACACTGGCCCTCATTAGTATAAGGTCTTTGTTATCTTTTCTCACAAGATAGGTTTGTCTACTTTTTAAATACATTTAGGCTACAATGGCATCAAAAACAAACAAACAAATAAACAAACAAAACCTTCTGTGTCTCTATTATATAATGATTCCTTCCAAACATCCTGCCAAAAGTGGGCATATGACCAAAAGCAAAGCAAACACAAAACACACATTGAATTACTGATCACAAAGTTTATGCTTGTTGCTCTCTTTCTCCATTTTTTTGTTTAAGATTTAACTCTTATGGTTTCCCTCCTCTTCAAACACAGATTATTTTCCCAAATATTTTTACAGTTGTTGTCTTTAAGTTTTGATTTTATTGAGAAATAGAAATTAGTTGTTGCCCCCATTGCTTTTCCATGATTCAGCTTGCAACACTTTATTTAGCCACCTGAATTCTAAGCCTGCCTGAATTCTGAGGAGGGAGCCTAAGCTACTTGTTTCCCATTCCTTTTGAATTGCTTCCTAAATCTTGGATCTTAGCAAGGGGTGCTGCTTGCTTCTGGAAGTGATTCTATTATATACATTTGAAAACTTTCACCTTTATGGTATGGTTCCCTTTCTCTAAGACTGTAATCTACAGCATAGTCTCAAAGTATAAAAAGAGAATCAACAAACAGTATTCCCCAAAATAAAGCCAAATTACATCAAACCAATCTCTGATCTCTTTACCATTTTGAACTCACTAGAGTATTCTTTGTTCCTTTAAAAAAAAAATTCTTCAATATGTTTTACTACAGCTTTCTTGCTCTATTTTGTTTTGCTTTTGATTCAAGCCACTTTTACCTTCACCTCCTCAGTCAACAGCATTCCATAGGACATTTACATTATGAAGCCCAATATTTAAAATTATAAATCATGAACTTAGTTGGAACTAAGATTTTCACTTATTTCCAAAGGGATATTTGAATCTGTGTGCTAAAGAATAAGTCATTGTTCTCCATATAAAAACTAGAGCAAGTCTATCATTTTATTGTTGTATTCTCAACAAATTTAGATCTTCTGAAAGGCAATAGAACAGAACTCAGTTCTTGAAACTTCTGGGCACATTTTTTTTTTCTTCAGTAGATGATGACACCATAATTGACATCTTTCAACAAGATATCACCAATTACATTCAGGTTTTTCATGTCTCTGTTTGTTTAAAATTTAACCCATTCTTTGGCATCCTTGTGGTGGGTAAACCAAAACAGGCAGCTGTTGGGGATCATTGTTTAGAGACATGACCAGGGTGGATTCAGATACCTACAGGGACTGCTGACAAAGGTAGCCAGTGATTAGAGAAGCTGCTCAGTATTCTTTTGTTCTAATTTATTGGGGCTCGCCCTCTCTGTGGCCAGTAGAAAAACTGAACTTTTTAACTCCTTGAGACCAGTGAGAAGAAGAAGAAAAGGGAAAAAATACACACACACACACACACACACACACACACACACACACAATGAAACAAAAGGCAGAGTTCAAAAACTTTATATCCATAAATACACATGCATATATCATACACGCATACATATACGTACACAGACCTACAGAGTGACATATACATTTTCACACATGAAATGGTTAGAACAAAGCTCTATCAAGCAGACTTAAAGTACAACACACACAATTGGTGGATGGAAGGAACAATGTTCCAACCCCCTTTTGCACAAACTATATACATGCATGTAGCTAATGGATGGGAGAAACAATGTTCCAGTACACCACACCATGCCACGCCACGCCATGCCATACCACACCATACCATACCATACCAAACTTTCTTCTTTTCCCATGGCTTATATCCCAGCAAACTCTTTCAAGCAGTATACAATTAAAATGGAATTACATGTTAGTTTTCTTCTAGTGAATAATTATGAAAAAATGGTGTGTTTTCAAATATTTTATAAGAAATAACATTATGTAGCACAGGTTAAAAGAAACAAATTATTCTAAAAAACTCATATACACACATAACAAACCAACTTCTTATAGATTAACAAAGTGTAAGCAAGCAAGGTAGTTTTCTCATCCAGTTTCTCTTACTGGAAACTGGCAGCCAGCAATTTGTAGTTACAAAATTATTTCATTATTTACCCTTAAAATCTTAAAAGAATCACAAATCTAAACTCTTATATAAAAAAGTCATTCATATCTACCTTAAATCCTCAGAATGTATATTTACTTATCAGCAATTCTTAATAAATCACATCAGGAAGTTGAGGGCAAAAATGAGTGTAAGAAGTCAGTCCAGCCTCAGTGAGAGTCATGTCAGCCAGTGTTGCAATTGTTCTTGTTCCCTGTCCATAAATGGTCACTAGTTTAACTAGTGCCTTTCTGAACTTCATATTTATCTTAGTGTGGTGGTCATTGTTGACAATCTACATCTCTAAGTTCTTCTCTATGGTGGTGATACAATTTTTATTCTGCTCCATCAGTAATGCCTGAAAGAGATCAAGCATTAATATTGTTAATGCCAGAGTTACCCTCCAGTAAGGGACTGGAAGCCCGATTAAAGTTTTCATATAATTCTTAAATTAAGAGGAATGTGAAGGCAGCAAGTAGAGCAAAACTCCATAACAACATAAAGTCCTCAGGGCTCATAGTCCTTGGGACTATGCCACACTGAAGTGCTACCTCCCATGTGGCTGTGGTAAACTGTGGGCTGCATTGTACGAGTTTAATGACATTTTTTTTCCTACTTGGTGCCCTTGGCACAAAGCTGAGATAAGAAATTATTTGTAAGTACCCTTTCACATCAATATGAAGTATTACTTAGTATATTTAAAATTATACCATGAAGGTTCTAAATTCTATGATCAAAAATAATGCATCTGTGTATGTTTTCCAAAGCAGACCTTAAGCATTTTAACCACTGACCCATTTCCATACACCTCTCCCTTTTGAATGAATAGCAAATACTGAATAGTAGTAAGAAAAACATGAAACAAATTATGTGTGCTTCATACTCGACGTAGTCTTTTCATACTGTTTCTGAAAGAAAGAAAGAAAGAAAGAAAGAAAGAAAGAAAGAAAGAAAGAAAGAAAGAGAAAGAAAGAAAATCTTGGGATACTGACAAAATTTGTATGTTTGGAGTTATGACATTTATAAAAAATGGAAAATTCACTATCATTAGTAAAGTTTGTGATAAGGCTTTTCCTCCAGACTAATTTCTATGAGGAAGCTTGAGAAAGAGTATGCAGTTATTGAAAACATAATGAAGCAGACGGTATCTAAGTGGGATGGAAGGAGTTCTAGCATCACTATGTATGATGGCTTTTTAAAAGAGTTTTGATGTCAATGAATGATCATTTTGCCTTGTTTATTAGATTTCCTTTGAAATAAACAATCTAATAGTATTCATAACTTCCATCCTTTCACCAAGCCAACATCATTTATTTCTGAGATGATGGACTGTTCTGAAATGTTTTGATTGAAACAGGTTTTAGAATGAACCCAAAATAAATAATTGTGGAGCAATCAATAATGCTACACTGGTATTTTATTTTACTGTGAACATTCTCAGAGATTATAGTGTTATCCTCAGAAAAAAGAAATTGGGGAAAATATGTATTTGTAAAACTTAGGGAAATTAACTCATGTTGATATGAGAATAAAATCTTGCTAGGAAAATTTATAAATATTGATGCTAAATAGACATTTTCTTCCCAAAATAAAATATATGATTCATGAGTATATGATAAGTGAAGGATCTACCAAGATATCTTTGGAATATTTGAATTTTCTTACCATGAAAGGTCCATAAATGGTAAGAGAAAGAGGGCATAATTTAATATTATAGATGCAAATAAATAGGTTATGTTAAGTAATATCAAAATTACTTCAAATAGCCTCATTGTTTAACATAATACAGTATTAAATGATTTACATGAGTAATGCTAATAATATACAGGTTCAGAGTTTGAAAAATAAAGGTGGTGGTTTAAAACAGTTTCCAAAGAATACAAAAGAACAGAAAATATCACACACACACACACACACACACACAAATTCTTCACAAACAGAATGTATATTTTATAGCATAATTTGTATCTGTTTATGAATGTTCTAACTCTCTCCCCCTACAATGTAAGCATTGTATGAAGTATACTACGTCATGATCACTGATCAAACAATGACTGTAATCAAACAGGAGAGCACTGAAATTAGTAGATTCATTAAAATACATAATAAATGTGATTATGAGAAATGATGCACTGCCACTTTTAACACATTTTCTTTAAATAAATTGAGAGTAAACAAAGTTGTTATGAGGAACTAGTACTGCTGTAAATAAGGGGTAAAAGAGCAATGAGCCCAGTACTGTCTTTTCACATAAAATTATTAAATATTAAAAATATACTGGTGAATAGCCTTATCTATTTCAGTGAGGTTGATTTTATATGATGACATTTTTTGACAATGACTGTCAACCAATGTCTGATTCACCTGAGAATTTAGGCTAGGTGGGTGGGCGGTACTGTCATTTTGACATTGTATTAAATGACTCTGAATTTTATATTTGTATATATATATATATATATATATATATATATACATATATATATATAGTAATAAAAAATAAACTTGTGACAGTGCATACTTTTCAAAACATTTTGAAAAAGTTAAATTGTTTATGTTATGTAACTCACATAAAGATTATTAAAGTTTAGACCAAGGAAGATATTATTCCCCCTTTTTGTTTTAAAACCAATTTTACATAACTCGGGTTTCTTTATGTAGTAGTCCAGTCTTTACTGGAACACATCAACTATGGGATTTCATTGCCCCTGTTCTGGTTGTGCACCTTCATTCCTAAATCTTTTCTTACAAATCAAGTGAAATGCATGGAAAGAAATACATACATAGCTTAAAAGAACATAAGAAATACATGTCTGCATACACAATAGATTGCATATTATTACTTAATAAACATCCCTTATTTCAATATTTCCAAATACCTAAAAATTGATCTTTTGTTGCTGATTGATTTAAATTAGAACAAAACAGTACCATCATATTCTATTTGATCACAATGAATGGATGTTATTTTTACAAAAAACTAATTAAGATTACTATATTCTTTAATGGAACTTAGAAATACTGCTTCATCCATAAGAATATAAGTAAACTAATAATTCATAGATATGTCTTATTTCTTTTTCTAAATGTATCTATCCAATTTTTATGTATCTAAAATATTTACACTGTTTTTCTATGGCAATTTTTCTGTCATTTTGAATCATGCAGGACACAGGAGAAGTGCTCATTCAGTACTTAAGAAATAAATACATTAAATAGATAATATACATAGCATTGATTGTATACTTTCTAATTCTATTAGTGTGTTGAAATCCGTCATGTCAGTTATGGAAGTCTATCAACGAGCTTTTGTTTTATTGCCCTGAGTATTACAGAACCTTTGTAATCTGAAAAAAGCTTTCAAGTACTGGAAGAAGTGAGTCAGGCTTTAAGCAGAAGCAAGACAGAAATGGGCTTGATTATTACTGGTATAACAGGTTTAAGTGCATTAATTGCTAGCCCCACTGCTTCTGCAATTGCTTTGACACAATAAGTTAAGACAGCTACTTTTGTTAATCATTTAGCAAAAACTGTTACTAATGTGTTGAATCTACAAGAGGATTTAGATAGGCATTTGGAACAACGAATTGATGCTCTTTATCCTATTCAAATTACTGGAAGGAGGTTCCAAGCTTAAGAAAAAGGAGCCACTTAAGAAAAAGGAGCCACAAGGAGTGTCATGCTAAATATCACTGGATTCATGTTGGCTCTAAAATTTACAGTGGTAGTCATTATAAATAGGAAAAAGTTTAAACACACTTGCAGGGTATTTGGCATAATTCTAACACCTCTCTGGATGCTTTAATGTTGCATAGTGAAATTATGAATTTAAAGAATGCTGCTCTGCTGAGCTTTGATTATGCAGATAATATTGTTAAAATTATCCATGACTGGAGGTCAGTATTTCCATTTTGGTCAGGAATGGCATATATAGCTTGACAGACTAGCCTTTTTTTTTTTCTCCTGAGAATAATTTTATTCCTGCCCATTGTGTTAAAGCTTGTCTTTAACAACATCAACATGTTGCAGCCATAGTACATTGGTTGAACTTGAAAATGCTCCCCCAGACAAAGTTATTAAATTAACAGGCTGGCAAGACAACGACAGGTAAGATTCTGCACAGAGCCTCCCCAACCTAAGACATAAGTGCATTGCTTTTGATAATGAATATTCCATGGCAGGTAAGGAAGGAATTCTTGTCTAAATGACCTAAGACAGGCTCAGTCTTGTTAATGAAATAAAGAAGGGCGGGAGGCAGAGAGCCTTTGAGGCTGCTTTGCAAGAATCTGACATGAGCCAAGGACAAGGAAATGAACTGCTTGGCAGGAATATGACATTGGCAGAGGACAAGGAATTGGGCTTCAGGCAGGAGGCTGATATTAGGCTAGAACAAAGAAGTAATTTCAGGCAGAAACATAAATCCTAGGCTAGAACAAAAAAGTAATTTCAGGCAGAATTCTAAATATTAGGCTAAATCAAAGAAGTAATTTTAGACAGGAATCTAAATTTAAGGGTACAACAAATAAGTAGGCTTCAGACACAAAAATGACTTTAGGCTAGAACAGGGAAGTTGTCTCAGATATTCTGGTTATCCTGATAAGAGCTTAGAAACATCGATCATAGGAATCTTCACGGAATTTTGTTTATTGCCTTGCTTGTTTTTTTAAATGTTTGTGTTTACTGTTATGCTTGTTCCTTGACTATTTGCATCTATTGTATTGCTAGTTTTTAAGCTAGACATGATCTTAATAATTGCATGTAATTAAAATGGTATAAAAGCAAAACAGATGATGGGGAATGGGATAAGGGGTTTGAGGGAGGAGAAATTGAAAAAGGGGATGGCATATGAAATATAAATAAATAAAGTATCCAATAAAATTGTTAAAAAGAGATAGAAATATATTTCTATCTGTCAACACTAGTTGTCTTCATACTATTTTCATAAGTGATATGTCAGTGTTTCAGTAGTGACTTTGGTCAGAGAGAAACAGCAGAGTGGCCCATTTGTATTACAATAACCCATTTGACTTAAAATAAAATTTTACCTCTTCTTAGAGATGAGCTTGATGTAGTGACACATATCTTTAATTCCTGCACTTAGGAGAAAGAGGAAGGAGTATCTGTGGTCTGGTCTTTACTGGGTTAGTGTTTTATTCCTTGGTTTCTGTAATAGGACAAGGGGGTGTAGACTTGTTTAGAATTAGTTCTTCGGGGTGATTCCAATTTTTGTTGTGAGGGTATCAGCAGATTGGTCCAATAGCAAGCACTAAACAAAATCCAGCAGTAACCAGCACAAGTAAGTGAAGCAGCAAGATTCAGACAGAATACCACTAGAAGTTCTTTGGTGTGTTTCTCTCTATGAATGAAGACCCATGAAGACCAGCAAAGCATTGCAAGGCATAATAATGCAAGAGCATCCTTTCACTGTCTGTGGGGTTCTACCTATATTCTTTCAAACATTTTGTACCCTCTCACAGGATATCTTCCAGAGAAACACCATGTGACACAACTATGTTTCCAAAGAAACCAGAAATTTCCACTTCAATTTAGCATCACCATATATTAATCACAAATTTACATAGCAGTAGTTTGTGTAGGTATAGTAGTAGTTGTGTAGGTAGTTTGTACCTTCAAGTTTGTGTATATATATATATATATATATATATATATATATATATACAGACACACACACACATGCTTATGACGTCAACCCACTGAGGTTGATTATTTCCATCTTTCCCCACTTTATTAGTACTTTGGAGTAAGACAAGAGTTATCTTTAAATCTGAGTCTGACCAATTTGCTAGATTACCTGGCTATAAGTCTCCCGTATCAGAATTACTGATTCATGCCAATACACTCAGCTAAACATGGGTACTTAGGGATCCAGCTCAGATTCCCCTAATAGTTGAATAACAATTGATGAATGTATTCATCTCTATCCTCCCAAATTATTCTTTATTTCATCAAGTCAAATGTTATTCTGGGATTTGAGTGTAAATATTTATGTGATTGCAGATGTAATTTTTCATCAATATTACCATAATTTAATTTTCAGTGCATTATCTTGTATACTTTCTTTAATCACAGATTTCATTCTTGCCATTTAAATGAGAACTCGGAATTTTTCTATTAGATCTTGTATGTTTTTGTTCCCTATTTTTTAATCTCCCTTGCCTTGTTTTGATAAACTCATAATGAAATTGAAATTGTTGTAGATTTTACCAAAACTTTTCTCCCCTTTGAATATTTTAAAATACAGTGTGCTCTCGCATAACTCTGGCTGATTATGAATGAATTACTGGTTTGTCTCCTCTAGACTGAAATCTTTCTATGAAAATTCCCAATTAATTCGGTCAAGTTTTTCTCACCAGGCCTACTACTAATCAGGTTCTATTTCTTAATTCTCCATCATAAGTTGGGCTTTGCTTTACAGCAAACACTGGACTGTACCACTATGACAGTGCACGTGTCATATCTAGATCTAGATAAATACAATAACGCCAAATTTAAAATATTGTAGGGAATGACTATTTTAAGTATTCACAGATGAAATAAACACTGAATATCAGAATTTCACAAAATCTTTTCTATCTTGCTCTTCATTTTCAAGCTACTCTCTCTTAATCGGTAGCATTCAATGCTATACTATAGAATATTCCACATCTCCCCATTCTACTTTTTCTGATGAGTAAGGAATCTGAGCTCTTGATGAATACTTTATGAAAGTTATAATTTCTTGGAGATTGTAAGAGACTGAGACTTGCTTAGAGATGTTTTAGTGTGCTCGATCTTCTATAATCTAATATCATATGCTGATTAATTTTTATACAGTATAAATTTAATTTCAAAGTTTCTGGAGGCTAAAATCCTCTAGATCGAGTTATTATACATGTCTAGCAAAGTCATGTATCCTGTTTCATTCATGCCACTTGTTATTTCTTCTCATAGTTTAGAGTTCGAATGCTTCATCTTCACATGGATGAGAGGGAAACAAAACCCTCATATCCATTATCTTTTCCCATCTCCATAAAGGAGAGTTGCCCTTCTGATTTAAGCAGTCAACCTCTTCTTAATAAGAAAAAATATGATTAATTCTCTGTATAAATTTGGCCAAACATATTCTAACCATGCTATTTCATTGCATTGCTAATTTGTATGTAAAAGAGTCATCTCCGAGATCAAGAAATGTTTTTCAAACTTGATGAATACTAATATATTAGCTAATATAAATTAGTTTACAATTAACCAATATTTATTGTTGGTTTTGTACATTTAAAAAATTTTTGTACTATACATCAGAAATATTCAGGACAAAATTACATAATTTAAAAAAAATTCAAAGTAATGTTATCTATAATCAATTTATGGATCTATATATCATCTATCTATCATTCATTATCTATTATTCTACTGTCTTTAACTTAATCTTATCTGCTTGCTTTCACAAATAAAAGATCCTTTACCATGTTAAGAAAATCTGCTACTTGGTTTTGTGGAATGAGACCAGTGTAAAAAGTTTGTGAGTAACCCTTTCACCCCACAAGTTTCATTCAATACATTCTTCTTAATCTCAAGATAATTTTTTTAGTTTATATGACATTATTGTGAAAACATTTATACTTATTTTCTTGGTTCTTTATTCTTCTTGATATGCATGCTAATTTATAAATATATGATTTCGCAAAAAGTTAATACAAATAATTATATAATATTTCCAGACACTAAATAGAGCTCTTGTATATTTTCCATTTCTCCTGTTCATTTATACAAATGTGGTCATTTTAATGTTTATAAATTTGCCTCTTCTTCTTGAATACTCTCTCTATCCTTTAATGACAAAAAAAACTTCACCTAAATATATTCTGGTTTTGTAAATGGCAATATGATTATAAGTAGATATATACAAATGATCTGCATGATACTTCAGAATGGAAGAATTTCATAGTACCTTATACATATATTTCATATACATACATTTCTATATACATGTAAAAACTTTGTATTTGTCATAGTCCCAATGCTCTCAGATTTTAAAACCTGTCATAATTACCTGTGTATCCTTTAAAAGAGATATTTCTGGCCCTGACTATGAGAGTTTTAATTATGTATTATAAATACAAGATGTCTCAATAATAACAATCTATATACCATTTTGAAAATTAATGTGAAGGTTACACCTAAATTTAAATATGTCCAGGACCCAAGATCATGGTAACTAACAGAGATTGCATTTTAATAATAATTTTATGGATGTGCCCTTCCACCAGTAGGTGTCAAGTTTAATAATGTTTTCATTCTTTACATGATATGTGACATTTGAAGTGTTTTCTTCTTCTCATAGATTTCAAATTCATGAATGTGGGTAATTAGTTCTACAATTCTGGTTTGAACAGATAGGGATATTTCCATAAATAATATAAGCATCATTTCCTATTGACTTTCTTTTTCCAATGAACTGTAAATTCCTTTGTTTCTGCTTATATGGGTAATAGACAACTGAGCTTCAGTAGCTCTGAATGCACATATGCCAAGGTAGAGGTCTTGACTGATTTGATGCTGTCTACCTCTGTGACACATCAAGCTGAAAACCTTTCTGCTTGTCTATCGGTCTACACATTTTAGATGCGTTTGACAAGCATGCTATTTTAGCAAGAAACAATACAAAAAGGAGAAAAAATATCCTTCATTGTATTTAAGCCTGGGGCTGTTCAGGGTTTCTGCCTAGGGGGATTGCCTTCTTTATAGGATGCAATTGTTATCTAAGTTGAAATCTCCAATACACCAGAATTAGTTTCAATTACATTGAGTTAAACATGACTTCAAGGTAGCCTTTTATATTAATTGGATAACCTATTGATGTTACTTTATGAAAATGACACAAAGTACTAGAAAATGTAAATAAAACGAGTTGAATAAAGTAACGTAAACTGTTATCTAATGCTCAAAGAAAGAAGATATTCTATATGTGAGTATTCATTTTAGTTCTATGGCCCTCTGTAGTGAGATGTAGTTTAGAAATTTATCTGTAGTTTGATTGGACATTGTTTACATTTTATTATAGCAGTACTTTCAAACATTTAAAACTTCTTTCAAAGTTAATCACACATTTTTCATTTTATTTATACTTTATAAACAGATTATTATGATTGTTCCTACAGACAAATACAACAGAAATAATTTTGAAAAAATTTTGATTGTAAATTCAATTTTTAAAAATTTCTTGTTGAAATCCAAATGATTAAACTATTTTATTAAAAAATACTATAGATTGAGGCATAGGAGCATATGCTGTTAATCACAGCACACAGGAAGCAGAGACTAGTGCATCCCTGTGAGCTCCAAATCAGCCTGATAGACATAAAGAAACTCTGCTTCAAATAGACCAACCAACAAAAATCCTAAAGTGTCAGTTTATTTAAATAAATACCTATTTGATGGAAGATGAATTAAAATGAATAATAATTAAATGAATTATACATAAATTATTTCAAAATGTAATTCTATATCTTATATTGTTTAAGTATCCTCATATGAGTGCATATATCTGGGCCAGTTCATTGCTCATTCCATAAAGGCTTTCTCTGTCAATCATCACGAATTGTATTTTATTGCCAGGGCCCATGTCGTGGAAGAAGAAAAAGACTTATTTTTCTTTTCCCTTTGCCCTTTTCATGTACTTCATAGCATAATGTTGACTCTGAATAAAATAATAAAGATGTTAACATTTTAAGTACTTCATATTGAACTATCCTTTAAAGTTGAATATCATATAAGTATATATGGAATATATATGTATGTGTATATGTATATATGTTCTCAAAATCATAATTGATTAAATATGTGCAAAATAAAAACTGATCTTTTATAGTTTACTGATTGTAATGATTTTTACCAGGTGTGATGTAAATGTAAATTTTGTTCACAACATGAATTCATGAGGTAAGAACTGTTCACAAGCTGTGTGTATACACAGCTTAGACTGAGGCCAGAGCATTTATTTCTCTGTTCTAACTGTCCATAGGCCTAGTACTAGAAGCTTCTAGTCTGTGTACATTCTAATTTTCTAAACTGACTAATTCAATACAGCTACACTTGGCTTCTGACTGAATTGTTCTGCTTGGCCTCATACTAACTTGAGCAACATATTTTAATCTTCTTGCTCCTTCTCATTCTCTGGAATATTCTGTGTTTACCTTGTTTTACCTTGTTCTCTCTGCAACCTGTCTCTGTAAAATTCTTCTGATAAATCAACAATACTCACATACCACTCCTTTCTCTGTCACACATAGCACTACTCTTCAGTCACATCTGTTTTATGTGCAGTTCTCCTGTGAATTAGGATATCCTAACACATGCGTATTTGTGCTGACTCATCTTTCTTTGATTCATCAGTTTGTCTGCACCTCAGTTAGACTTCATTAGGGTGAGGAGATAAAGGTCTATACCAAGGACATGTTTGTATTTCAGCTAGAGGTATTAAAGGTTTGTCAATTCTGCCTGATCAGACAGACCTACCAGGACTTTGCATGAGATTCCTTGCCAATGCAGTGATATTACAAGATTAAAATTATTCTACCATGTGACAATCAAAAATACTCAGATCTAGGCCTGATGTTGCATACCTGGAAGCTCAGCACTCAAAAGACTGAGTCAGAGCATAGTAATGGGACTTTCAGGCACAGGCAACATTGTCATTTTCTTGGTGATAACATATCCATTTAATATAATATTATGAACTACTAGAATATATATGAAATTATGTTTCTAATTCAAGAAGCATTTGCTGTGGAATAAATTGCATCACATTGTCCAAAAGGACGATGATAAGTCCTGTAAATGTAGTGCTAAAAACAATAAATATTAACTTTAAGGGAGGTTAAAAATTTGAATTGTATATTATGAGTCACTAACTGGCACAAGTCATGTTAATTTTTACCGAAGATCAAAACAAGCTATGTAGGCACGCAGGAAATCATATGATGTTGTACCAGTGCCACATGAAAAAAATAATTGTTTGTATACAGTATTTAATATTTATAACTGTATAAGATTTCTAGGGCTAAGTATTCCTCTCTTTATTATATCAATATCCTTTTTAGCTTATTCACTTTACATTGTTCTCACTGCCCACTCCCAGTCATTCCCTTCAATAATTCTTCCCATTCCCTGGACCCCTTTCTTCTGGGTGGGTTAGGGGCTCCCTGTGCATTACTCCCCTATACACTCTGGACCTTCAAATCTTTGAGAGCCCCAAGCATCCAGGTTGGTTGACTTTGTTGGTCTTCCTATGGCATTCTTATCTCCTTTGGGACCCACAATCTTTTCTCCTTTTCTTCTAAAATAATCCCCAAGATCCATCCATGGATTGACTGTGGGTGTCTGTATCTGTTTGAATCAGCTGCTGGGTGGAGCCTTTCACAGGATAACATGCTCCTGTTTGCAAGCATAACAGAGTATCATTAATAGTGTTAGGAAGTAGTGCTTGGCCTTGGGATGGTTATTCCTCAGTGTCTGCCAACTTTTTGGTGCTGCATATAACATTTCTATGGCTATGTGCTTCTGGCGTTATTACTTCAAAATGTTAATGATAACTTAGTACAACTGACATTAGGCAATATGCTTGTATGCTTTATTTCTATTTATTAGCAATCCTGGCAAAATAATACCATTTTATTTCTTGGTGAATGAAATAATCTAAGTAGAACTTTTGGGATACTACCTACAGAATAACAAGAAGGTACAAAATAAAATAGTCACAAAGAACACACTTTAACTTCTTTCCTATGCATTTTTTTTATCATAGACACAAATTCATATTGTCTTTTCTCCAACCATCTCATGTGGCATAGCTATTCTTTGCCTTAAAAACTAGTAGAGGTCGTTATAAAGGTGTTGCATGTATTTTTAAGTAACACAGAATGAGATCTTGGGCACTAAATAAGATTTTGCTATATATTTTATTATTTAAAAATGTTATAAGGGATTTTCTACTAATATAGTTACCACAGTATTTTATTTATAAATTCCAAAGTGATAATAACTTTCTTGAAGAATTGCTTCAAAATATTTAGATCAGTTTTTATTTCGGGGGAATATATATATATATATAAATATATATGTACATATTATATATATAATATATAATATATATGTATATATTATATATAATATATACATATTATATATTATATACATATATATCATATATTATATATATTATATATAATATATATATATTATATATACATAATCTTCCAATACTACATCAACATTGACTGCAGATTATTAACATGCTTAAAAATGAATAAGATAAAATAAACAGGTACAAATAATTTTTAAATGTGATTTTTTCTATAATTTGTGAATGTTTTTCTCATGTATTTCTAAAGATGACATTCTACGTTCCCATATAGATAAGATTTTTCATTGTCTCAAACATTGATGCATAAAAATTAAACTGAGTTGGTTAGTCCCAGGTTTGACCACTATAGAGCCATCTTTCTTTTTCCTTTTGAAATTCTGTGCTTTAAAATCACAAACATAGTTTGTTAAAGTTTGAGGTTAAAGTTAAGTATAATAAACAAAAAGAACATGAGTGTGATGGCAGGAAGAGCATTAGGGGGGTACAGGATTAAGCAAGGTGACCCATTCACACATTATTGCATGGCCCACATAAAAAATCTTGTTTATTCTGATGAAGAAATTTTACAGTGCACCCTATTAATCAAGGAAGGCTTGCTCCCAAACATCCAAAATGATCTAAATCTGTATATTGAAACAAAACATATACATTTAATAATTTGTCATATATATAAACATATATTTCACTGATAATTTAATTTATGCATTAGTCATAGTAATAAGTAAGCAAAAATACAATGAAGTAGTTATTATCCTCATATATTCCACCAAAAACTATTTAAATAAGGTTTCCTTCAAATTTTTTTTCTTATATTAAGTGATGTTACTATGATCAGACATATCTATGTGATCTAATGAAATAAAAAGAATGGTCTAAGCTTTGTGAAATATTGTTAGTCTAACACTCTTCAATGCATCTGATATGCATGTACTATGATACTTTCATAGTATTTGTTAACTGAAAACAAAACAGAACAAAACAAAACAAAACAAAAGCCTAGTAAATGCCTAAGTCATAGGTACAATACAGAATATGCATTTACTGAGCACTAAAGGAAGGTATGCTATGTGAAATGGAACAGAATGGCAAAATATTTCCCTATGATATTTTTAGAATAATGTGTAATTTTAAACAGAAAGATTCTAATATCTGGAGTTTTCCATTTAATATTGATGTGTACTATACTCAATCTTGAGTAATTTCATTTATAGAAATGAAATAGATATTCTGTACTTTTTTTTGACTAATAGCCATTTATAATGAATACATACCATGCAGAAGGAGGGAGGGACATGAGTGGGAGAGGGGAGGGGGAGGTGAAAAGGAAAGCATGATCAGGTATTGGGGGTCAGGAGAGAAGCCATGAGTGCCAGAAGAAGGAATGGAAACAGGTAACCTCAGGGGGATGGGAGGTTGGGGGTGCTCTAGATAGTACTAGAGACTTGGTATGTGAGAGATCTTGGGACTCAAAGGGAGGAACATTCAATGTGCAACAGTCAGGAGAGGAAATTTGTTTAGTCCACCTCCAGTAGATAGACAGGGAATCAAGTGGAGGGATGGGTTGCCATCCCACAGTCAAAAACTCTGAACCAGAATTGCTACTCTCTGAAAGAACTGCAAGGATGAAAATGAAGAAGAGCCTGAGGAAAAAGAGGTCCAGCGATAACCTCAACTTATATCATCTCAAGAGGAGGCTCCAAGGCCTGATACTATTACTGATGCTATGGTTTCTTTGCGAACATCAGCCTAGAATGGCTGTCCTCTGAGAGGCACAACAAACAGAAGACTGAGACAGATGCAGATATCTCAACTAACGTGGGTCTTTGAGATCTCCCAGAAACATATATATATATATATATATATATATATATATATATATATATATATATATATATGGCAAAGGACTGCCTGCTCTGGCCTTAGTGGGAAATATGCTTAACCCTGGAGAGAATTGAGGTCACAGGAAATGAGGAGGCCTGGCAGGAGGGCATCCTTTGGAGTCTCAGGGGAATAAGAAATGGGAGAGGAACTTTGGAAAGGGAGACTAGGGGGAAGGCAATGTTTGAGCTATAAAATAATAAAAATAATAAAAATGAAATAGAAATGTTTAAGGGAGACTAAGAATGACAATTATGAGAGAGGTATGACTTTAAGACATGTATTATATGGTCAATTTACTATGAAAAAAAATTTCAAAAAGTAAATTCTCTATTTTTTCCATGGCATTTACTTAGCTTAAATTTACATCATTAGACTTGTTGACCAGGATCTTTGTTACAAATTTGCCAATGAACCTTCACAATAGTATTTTAGACACTAAAGAATTATAATGTCGCAGGGCAGTGGTGGCGCACGCTTTTAATCCCAGCACTTGGGAGGCAGAGGCAGGTGGATTTCTGAGTTCGAGGCCAGCCTGGTCTACAGAGTGAGTTCCAGGATAGCCAGGGCTACACAGAGAAACCCTGTCTCAAAAAAACAAAAAAACAACAACAACAAAAAAGAATTATAATGTCTACAGTGAAATGTTTTAGGTTTTATGCAAAATATACATGCAGTATTTATATTGAAATGACCAAGCCAAACAATATATGTGTGTTTGTGTGTGTGTGTCTGTATGAGAGAGAGAGAGAGAGAGAAAGAGAGAGAGATTTGCAATATATTATTTTATTAATGTACCATAGCCATAATCAAACTGCTGTGTTTTGGAAAAATGTTTACAAAATATTTTAATAAGTATCTGAACTATATAACTTTGTTAAAGTATTGCTTCAGTTGTTCCAATCATTAACTTAAAAATGGTTTCCAATATGTGTAAATCTTCATATTGGAAAATAATATTATATTGTAGTATAATAACTTAGTTGTTATATCACTAATTTTAAATGTTTAACCATTTGTATATATTTTATTATTTTTTATTGCTGGAAAAATGTATGTTTTTTACACAATTTATATTGCAGAAATTTATCTTTGTATTTAAAAATTAACCATACTCACTGAAATGATCAAATTTACTCATATTAAAGTGTAACAAAAGGAAAGTCCAAAATTAAGATGCCAGTTGGTAACTCAAACCACATGTATTTACTTCGATGAATCTTTTAATGTATAAAGAGTAAATTAAATCAAACGTCTTCAAAGCATACTTTAATTTACCATGGTTTGAATTTCATAACACTTCAATTAATATCCCCAAAGTAAGCATGCAATGTAAATTATGTTTTGTACACTAACAGTACACTTATAAATGAAACATCGGATTCCATTAAAAGAAAACTTGCCAACACAACTTATTATACTAAAAAAGAAAAAGAATAACAGCAAAAACCTTTAAAAATAAGTTTTTAAATCAAACAATTACTCTTTTATAAATTATCGGTTGTTCAGATTGTTGATGAACATTGCCTACAATGTCATTATGTTGTTCAAGGTAAGGAATGTTATCATCCAGTGTACAAAATTTACTTGACAGTACTTATGACCTTAACATAAAAAATTTCTTTCTTGTTTGGTTGTTTTTCTTTTTATGATGATATCCTTCCCAATACTTGGGGTTAGTTACAACTAACATGCTGGGTCACTCCTGTCTGTAACTCTGCTTCCAGAAGATCCAATACCTTCTTTTGCTATACTGGACATGAGTTACATATACAGTACACAGAAAAACATGAAGGCAAAACAGTCATGCACAGAAATATATTTCTTAATGTTTTTTAAATCACTTTATTTTATTCTATACTTCGATTACTTCATTTCACATATCGTCCTTGAATTTTACTCCTTCCAACTCATTCTGCCTACCTCTTCTACTGCCCAATCACCAAGCTCCACAGTAAATACAATGGGCAGGAACATATCCTGCCACAATTTCTGAACAATACACTCTTTCTGTCCCTCTTCTTAATGATCATTGGACCTTGAGTAGGGAAGGAGAATATACATCTACCCTTTAGTGCTGTGAATTCTGTAGTCACTTAATATCTGCATCTAGGTCAGTTGTAGATTCCTGTTTTACGCATTATCTTTTGCAGATAGAAGCATCTCTGGGGGGATGAAAGATACATGAGGATAAATTATTAAAAATTGAATACTGCCGGGCAGTGGTGGCACATGCCTTTAATCCCAGCACTTGGGAGGCAGAGGCAGGCGGATTTCTGAGTTCGAGGCCAGCCTGGTCTACAGAGTGAGTTCCAGGTCAGCCAGGACTACACAAAGAAACCCTGTCTCAAAACAAAACAAAACAAAACAAACAAAAACAAAAAACAAAGAATTGAATACTATGTCCATTTACTAGCATATTTGTAGTAGGTTTTTTCATAGGGACTATGCTCTATCTAGTTATATTCTTGGCCCAATACTGTTGCAAGTTATAGCTTTCATCTGTTGGTGCAGGACATAAACTCAACCAGAAATGCTTGGTTACTTACATAATTTTGGTGAAATACCTTATAGTGTCTGTGGGCATGTCTTTCTAAGTCAGTCATGTTTGAAGCTTACATATGGTACACAACTGGGTATGACTGAAGATTGCTCACAACTGAGTATGACTAATTATTACCTTTTACTTCCAATAACATGTAAAATCTTACCGGTACCATGATTGCTAGGAGAATGTGTGATGCTTCTAGGTCTGTACCACCTTGATTTTGTGATCTTCTATTCAACTAAAATATGTGATATTTTCAGGAATAATGTCTTACCATCAAACTCTGGAGAATAATTAAGAGCAGTAGAAATTGACTCTAATGTTTGGGATCCTGTACAAGCACATAAGCTAACAATCCCCACCCACCCCAAATAACTCATTCCTTAATAGTATGTCAATGTGCATGCATATGTGTACAAATAAAACAATATAACATATAAACAATATATATAATGCAGGGTAATGATATATATTTGTGTGTGTATGTACATACATATGTATTAATATTACGGGTCTGGAAAACATTTTTAAGACAAAGAACACAAAAAGAAAAATGAAATAAACAAAAGAATCTAAGTTCAGTTAATACAATTTTATATAAAAAACCAAAATATTAATGAACTATATTTTTAGTTTTTATTCTATCTGTTTTGACAGAATATTACCATGAATCCTAGGAATCCCATAATTGGGTCAAACTCAGCATGTTCTGCTTGCTTCAATCCCCCAGGTACTGGGAATAAGACATAAGCATTCATGCTTGGCTATAAATTTCTTCTTTGTAGCAAAATGTCAACTATGAATGTAGAAGGCATTGTACAATGAATAAGACTCAAGGAAATGACAAAATTCAAGGGACATGTTTATTATTTATAAACAGAAGTTTGTGAACATGTGCTCCATACTGTCTGTAATAAATGCCAAACATTAGTCTTTTCTATCAAATACTATAAAACTTGTTTTTAGGACAGGAAATAAAAATCTTTTTGTCTCCCTCCCAACTTTGTAAGACTTGCTAATATTTTCATCATTGGTACCAGGTAAACTTGTGTTAACTCAAAAGCCCACTGCTCTATTCTAGGAATCTGATGACCTGGATCAGTAACCCTTTCACCTTCTTCCATTTTCTACATACCAATTATTTTCAGATTAACCCATTGAGTAAGATTGGGAGGTTAGAACCCATGTTACATGGACCCAGTCACCCCTTTTCCTAGAATAAAAGACAAATACACTTCCTTTCTCAGTGTGCGCTTTTTTTTTTTTCCTGAAAATACTTTCTTGATCAAGAATAAAGTTGGCCTTGTCATGGCACTAAAGTGATAATAATAAACTTTTTCTTTGTGACCCCAAACTTATTTTTAACATACCTAGATTTGCAGCCAGATAATTCCAGTGACTGTGAGACCAGTGCCTCCAGCCAGCCAATCCTGTGATAAGAATGGTGACAGGTTCTCAGTGGAAGTGATCAGAGCACAAGACTTCTCTTTAAAGAGATTCCATTTGATAGTTCTCACCATGAAAAGAACAAAGAATAAGTATGTCAAGCTAAGGCCATAAGCTGCATTTTTTATTTAAGTGTCTACAAATATAAAAGTGTTCCACATTTTTTGTTGTGCATTGTTGAATGTTCCTAGACATTTATTTGAGGGTTGTATAGGATCTGCTTATTATTAGACATAGAACTGGCAGATACCTTACAGGTAGAACTGGGCTGGAAAAATGAGTTTCTGGAGATGGCCTACTGTTTTTACATGGGTGTGATAGGTGTACCTCAGAGAGGCATCACCCCACTGGTTTGTCTCTGGATTACTTCTTGCAGATGCTATTTCTTCTCATGTTTGTCATTGCTATATTCCAACTCTATCTAGCTTTGTATGAATAGGCATGGTGTAACTACTTCTTGGGAGACTGCCCACTGTAATAGACATTTTTTTCTGAAGATCAATATAAAGATGAACTTTCGTAAAATAATATTGTTTCCATAAATTAAGAATTTTATAGAATTCCTGATTTGATTTCAATAATTTTAGGAAGATAGCATAGTTTGAAGAAAATTTAAATAGATTGTTTAAGTGTTAGCCAGAAAAATATAATTAAATTAGAATTGAGAATGAAATGTATCCTCTACTTGAAGAGAATTAAGAGCTATATAGATGGCAAATGTTTAGTTAGGTATGAGTTTCAAAAAAGAATATATAATCCTATTGTAATTTTTATGTAATGATTTTAATCTGTTTTGAAGAATATATTCTTGTGACTGATTTTGCAGAATATATAACTTATAGCTATAAAGGCAGACTTATTATAATAATACCTGTCTTCTTAATGGACACTCTAAAAACACTCTAAAATTCAGAAAGGAGTGGACATATATGTTGAAGACTTTAATGTGACCACAGATGCCAACTCAGATTATTATATCCAGCAAAACTTTCTTTCTTTTTTTTTCTTTCTTTTTCTTTCTTTCTTTCTTTTTTTTTTTTTTTTTGGTTTTTTGAGACACGGTTTTTCTGTGTAGCCCTGGCTGTCCTGGAACTCACTCTGTAGACCAGGCTGGCCTCGAACTCAGAAATACGCCTGCCTCTGCCTCCCAAGTGCTGAAATTAAAGGTGTGCGCCACCGCCGCCCGGCCCAGCAAAATTTTCAATCACTATAGATGGAAAAAATAAGTTATGCAATTGTCAACATTCATTGTACTCTAGATCTGTGTCTATAAAACATGGGATCTAGGAACCTGAAACAATAGGGCAGACTACAATCAATTTCATTGTCTTTTTATATATCAATGAAGCAAGGAAAGTACTGTAGCAATATTTCAAGGAAGATCATTGAGTTCAATAAAAATGATAAAAAAAAAAAAAAACAAAGTAAACACTAGTAAGCATGTACTGATACTGTATACCAAATAACGAAAAAAAGAGCAGTCTTTTCCCAGAACTTTCTCAGGAAAGACCAACTTAAACCTAATTTCCTGGAACATATTATAGAGAGTATCTCAGAATGAATGAAAGCAAGTGAGAAAGTCATGTCCAGATTCAGGATATACTGATAATATTAGATTCTATAGCTATGTGTTGAGATCCAACAAGAATAAACATATCATGTAATTGAAAGTAAATACTTAACACAGAAAGCACAAAATTACTTCCAAGAATCAACCAAGAAAGACCATTCCTGTGAGGTAAAATATCCTCTGCCTTTTTTTTTCTGAAGCTTCTCTAGAAATTCCCCAAAGCATGGTTTGCCATGAGTCACTCATTTTACTGGGTTCTGACACTCTATTATAAAGTGAAATTTTAAAAATATCCACTTACAAATCCAGTTATGCAGAAACCCCTAACGTAAGGAAATTAATTAAATCCATGAAAGCACTGGAAACAAATACTCTTACAATAACACAACCAAAAGAAGAGAAACATACACCCATACCACCATTAGCAGCTGCAATCCCCCACCACCAACACTACCACTACTGTTTTAGTTAGGGTTTCATAGCTATGAATGAAAAATATGTCCAAGGTCATTCTTATAAAAAAAAAAAAACATTTAATTGGGTGAGACTTACACTGTCAGAGGTTCAATCCACTGTCATCATAGTAGGAAACATGGTAGCATTCAAACAGACATGGTACTGGAAGAGCTGAGAGTTCTACATCTTGATCCAAAAGAAGGCAAGAAAAGACTCTCTTTCATACTAGGTGGAGTTTGAATAATTGAGGACTTTGAAATACATTTTCTCTAACCAAGCCACATTTACTGCAACAAGGCATGAGCAAAGACTATCAAACCTCCACAGACACCAATAACAAAAAGAAAACAACAGTAACCAACAATCATTGGACATTGATACTTCTCAATATCAATGATGTCTATTCAGCTAAAACAGACAGACTGAAAGAATGGATACAAGATATTTCTGCTACATCCATGAAACACAACATAATATCAATGCTACTATATATGTTACGTCTCTATACACTGTTGGATAAAAGACATTCCAAGCAAATGAAGCTAAGAAGCAAGATCATGTATCCATTTTAATACCAGAAAACATAGACTTCAAACCAAAACTAATCAAAGGGCTAGGGATATATAGGAAGGACACTGTGTATTCATCAAAGAAAACATCCAACCAGATTACATTTCAAATTATTTTTTTCTTTTTTTTAAAAAAGTTTATTCACTTTACATCCTCATCACTACCCTTCCTCATGGTCACTCCCTCCCAAAATTCATCACCGCATCCCCATTTTCTCTTTTCCTCTGAGAGAATTGAGGACCCGTTGGTAGCTCCCCAACCCTGGCACATCAAGGCTCTGCAGAGCTAGGCCCATTCTCTCTACTGAGGCTAGACATGACAGCTCAGCTAGAATATACTCCATCTACAGACAACAGCTTTTGGGACAACCCCTACTCCAGTTGTTGAGGACTTTCATGAATACCATGTTGCATGCCTGCTCTGTAGCGTACATCATATATTGACCATCACATACAGTCAGTGGGACTTCAGTACTCATCTCTGTCAGGTATTACATGGTTTCCAAGGTAGCTATGTGACACAGTTTCAGCTGCAAGAGCACCATCAACCTGAATAATGCTTCTCTGGCTTTCTAGTATACAGATGGTGTTGTGCTTTCCTTTATGCCTGTCTAGTTTTTGGCTTTTTCTATATCATGTTTTTCCTCAAATGTAATTTTGGTTAAAATTTTTGGGAAAGAGATTGAGGAGATTAAAAGAGAAGGAAATGTCTCTGATGTCTATAGGAACAACCCACACATAACAGGACAAGGGATTCTGGATGTGGAGGCCGAATGCCTTAGTTGTTCTCTGCAAAAATTTTAGCAAACGCTTGATGATTAAGATTTACAGGAAGTATTTGAAGCAGACAATGTTTTTGAGAAGCCTGAAGTTTTATTAGTTAAGAGAATTGAAAATGCCAGTGAAAAGGATGACTGAACCTGGGTCACTAAGAATAGGAATGTCCATTGTATTGCTAGTTCCTCAATCTAGAACTGACCTTAACACTTGCATGTAATTAAAATTGTATAAAAGCAAACATGAGGAGAGGGTATGAGATGGAGAGCTCTAATGAGGGAAAATGGGGAAAAGGGATAGCATATGAAATGTAAATAAATAAAATATCAAATGTAAAAATAAAAAAATATAAATAATAAAATAAATGAAAAAAAAAGATAGGGGAAGAAATAGCGAACTGACTTTCCTTGAAAGATGAGAACATAATTACTTGACCACCTGGTATTGCCTACCTATGGAAATTGGGGGACAAGCTTTAAGAGATAAAATTTGGGCTTCTGAAGGAGCCCTGAGGGGATGCTGTACAAGAATATAACATTGCATATGGAAAAAATGTTTGAACAGTACTATAGAAATAGATATTTGGGTGAGCTTAACAAAGAGATTTTGCAAATTTAAGACAAGTTAAAAACATTTATACTATCCAGACTTGTTTAGCACCTTTCTGTTTTCATGCTAATTTTGAAACCTCAAGTTTATGCCCAGATGACCTGTGATTTGGAGGTTTATCTGAGAGTTATAAGTTAATGTATAACTTGCTTTAGCAGATACTGAAGTGTGACTTTGTGTGTGCATTGTGCTTTCTGGCGGCATAGTTACAGGCATTTTTTTTTTTTAAACTGATGGGCTTGAAGAAAATAATGAAGAGGCTTATCATTATGTACTATTTATAACAAGAAAGTGTGTAATAAAAAAGACTGAGGTGAAACTTAGAAAAAAATACATGAGAGAACCTGTGTGTGTGTGTTTGTGTGCATATGAGAGAGAGAGAGAGAGAGAGAGAGAGAGAGAATTCTGTGTCAGATTGAAGCTTCAGAACAGCAATGAGTCACCTGACAACTTTTTATCTGCATCTTTGCATGAGATTCTGATTTCACTCCAATCCAATCCTCCTGTTCTCAAGAACACCAAAACGACTGAGGGTGGTCTTCAGCACAGCTCTCACTAATAGACAGAAGAAAAAAAAAAAACTGAACAGAGAACAACTAGAGGCAGCAGAGGTTATAAGGGAAATAAACCTAACAAATATTTAGAGAACATTTCATTGAAATCCAAAAGAATATAAATTACTTTCTGTACCTCAAAGACCTTTGGCTAAAATTAATAAGATTCTTGGACACAAAGCAAGTTTCAATACATCCACAAGAATTTTAAAACTTTCCTGAATCATATCCTACCAGCAAGGACTAAAGCTAGATTACAAAATCAGAAACAACATATAGCTTAACACCTTAGGGAAACTAAACAGCTCTCTACTGAATGAAAAAAAAAAATGTGTCAAAACAGAAATACAGGAAAAAAGACTTCCTAGAATTCAATTTAAATGAATACACAGCATAATGAAACTTATGTGACATAAGAAAAGCAATGATAAGAAAAAAGTTCATAGCATTAAATGCCTACATAAAGAAATTAGAGCAATCCTCATAGCCCCTAATAGCACAATTTAACAAAAATAACTATACGCAACTGTAAAAAATAACCTTTATTCACTTGATGTAACTGTCATTTCAGAGGCTTACAACTGATTAAGCTCACTCTTTTAGTTCTTTCTGAACTCTGGTAGATGGTTCAGCTCATGAAAATCATTAAATTTATATTTTTTCATTTTTTATTAGATATTTTATTTACACTTCAGATGCCATCCCCTTCCCCCATTCCCCCCTTAGAAAACCCCTATCCCATGCCCCCTTTTTCTTTTTGCATTTATACATTTTTTTAAAAAGGTTAATCAAAGGCTTTATAAGTTTGGTAATGCTCAATCAGAGGTGTAACCTACTACCCAACCTAGATATATCAACTATCTTTGACTGGTGGAGATACGTGAATATCTGCCTCCCTGTCTACCCCCTCTTTCTCTCTCTCATAACCTAGCTTCTCCTCTCCTTCTTCTCCTCCTCTTCTTACTCCTTCTCTTCTTCTCAGTACTCCGATGGGGTTGAAAACTTATAGCCTCATAGCCAATCCTGGCTATTTACCTTGAGAGAAAAGATTTGAGTGGATGGTCTTCAGCTGACATTCATTCTAAAGCCAAGGAAAAAGCCAGGTTCAGAACTAAGTGTTTTAGTTAGGAGAGATGACAGAGGTTCTGGTTAGTCAACAAAACGATGTATTAGGGTATTAGGACTATCTTGTACCTCACTGGTACAAATAGACATAATTATGCTTTAATTGTATTTTGATAGAAAAGTTTTTAACAGGAAGAGTGATATGTAGGAGGAGCTAAGGTGGGAGGAGTGCTGAGAGGAATATCATTAAATTTAATCCATCATATAAGCAAACTGAAAGAAAAAATACAGGTGATTATCTCATTAGATGTCACAGAAAAGGCCTGTAACAAAATTCAACAACACTTTGTAATAAAACTTCTAGAAAAATTAGGGCTACATCAGATAACTTAAACAGATTAAGCAGAGTTTAAAGCAAGCTTATAAGCAACATAAAATAAACTAAAGAAAAGTTCAAAGAAATATTCCATTAATGTCAGGAGCAGCACATGGTTGTCCACCTCTCCAGATCTATTCAGTATAGGACTTGAAATTTTAGTTAGAACAAAGTGACAACTGCAGGAGTTTAAAATTGAAAAGGGAGAATCAAAGCATTGTTATTTGCATATGACATAATAGTATTCTTGTTTTAATATTTATTTATTTTATGAATGTGAGTGCATTTTCATTCTCCTCAGACACACCGGAGGAGGGCATCTGATCCTATTACTGATGGTTGTGAGACATCATGTGGTTGCTGGGAATTGAACTCAGGACCTCTAGAACAACAGCCACTGCTCTTAACTGCTGATCCATCTCTTAAGTAAACCTAAAAAGTTTACTTAAGTTCCCACCAGGAAACTCCTATAGATGTCCAACAGTTTTAAACAATAGAGCCAGATACAAAATTAACTCACAAAACTCAGTAGCCCTTCTATATACAAATGACAAAGGAGCTGAGGAAAAAATCAGGGAAAAAACTTTTTAGAATATCATCAAATATATGAAATATCTTGGACTAACTCTAACCAAGCAAATGAAAGATTTGTATTACAAAAACTTTGAGGATTTGAAGAAAGTAATTCAATAATGTATAAGAAGAAAGGAAGATCTCCTAAGCTCATGGATTGCTAGGATTAATGCAATTAAAATGGCCAAATGGCCATCTTACCATTACCAAAATAATCTATAGATTCAAAGCAATTTCTTTTAGAACTCCAACATAATTCTTCACAGAACTAGAAAGGACAATTTTTGATTTGAAGAAACACCTCCCATACACACACACACACACACACACACACACACACACACACACTATTTAAAACTCTCCTGCACTTAATTTCAAATTACTCTACTGAGATATAGTAATAAAAATAGTAAGGAATTGGCATAAAATAGACAATTTGATCAATGTAATAGAATTGAAGATCCCCAAATTGCTCCACATACCATGGACACCTGATTTTTTAACAAAGAAGCCAAAATTACACATTAAAAAAATATAACAGCAATTACTACTACTACTAGCACTACTACCACTACCACTACTACAAAATCGGCATCTTCAACAAATGATCCTGGTCAAATTAGATGGCGGCATGTAGAAGAATGCAAGTATGTCTCACCCTGCAATAAACTCAACTCCAAATGGATCATAGATAGCAGCAAAAAACTAGATACACTGAACCTGAAAGCAGAAAAATAGTGAAGAGTATTGAACTTATGGGCATAGGAACAGATTTTTTTGAACAGAACTCCATTAGCCTAGGCAGTAAGGACAAAAATTAATAAATGGTACCCCATCAAACTGATTAACTTCTGCATGGCAAAAGTCATTGTCATTAGACTAATGTGACAGGCTACAGAATGGGTAAAGGGTTTTCTGAACTTCATATCTGATAGGGAACTAATATTCAGAATTATATAAGGAACTATAAAGCTCGATACCCCAGTGAGCAACCTAATAGAAGCAGAGGGAAGGGAGATGGGTTAGGGGGTTTCCAGAGGGAAACCAAGAGAGGGGATAACATTTGAAATGTAAATAAAGAAAGTATCTAATAAAAATGATTTTAAAAGCCGGGCGGTGGTGGCGCACACCTTTAATCCCAGCACTTGGGAGGCAGAGGCAGGCGGATTTCTGAGTTCGAGGCCAGCCTGGGCTACAAAGTGAGTTCCAGGACATCCAGGACTACACAGAGAAAACCTGTCTTGGAAAAAAAAAGAAAAGCAAAAATGATTTTTAAAAGAACTACAAACTGAGACTGACAAAAATATGTAATCCAATATAAAATAAGCCTGAAATTTGAAGAATGAAGTCTAGAGAAAGAAAAATTAAATGACTGTTAACTCATTAAAGACATGTTCAATAGCATTAGTTATCAGATGGATATCAATCAAAGTTACTTTGAAACTTTTTTTTACACCATTCACAATGGCCAAGATCAATAGTTCTAAAAGAAAAACAAAATTAAAGAAATACAACAAGAAAAGGAGATTGTTCTATTACACTCATAGCCTTGTTCATCCATTATCAAAGACGCTTTCTCTTGCTACAGGTGGTATCAAATATAGAGACCCTCAGCCAGCCAATATACAGATATTGAGAGACATCGAGAAAATAAGTAAAAGAGATGTTTCCATTAAATTACCCTCCTCGGGGTACAGGGTCCTCTTCAGAAGAGGAGACAGTTATATAAGAAGCAGAAGGAATCGATGACACAAAGGAATCAAATCCTTTTATCCACAGGTCTGGCCCAAAAATGAACTCAGTGATTGTGATACCATTTACAAGTCCTGTAGCAGAGTGCATGAAATAATGGCAATAGTACTGAAATGAGAGTGCTCAGCCCATATCTATCTCCAGTTGTTATATACTTTTAAATGGAAAATCAGTTTTCCTCAAGGGTCTCACAGGGGAAGCAAAACAATATTCCATGTGGGCTCCATGACAAGCAGTGATAGCCAACACAAAGCTGATGCAACAGCATCTTTGAAGTTTCATAGTGTCATAAGGTTAAGTCAGGGCATTATTTTTTTTTTCTACATCACAGGTCCTCTTCCTATTTATTATACCTTCTGGATTTCTGTTTTTACTGAATTTCTGTTTATGAGATTGCGGTGTGTGTATGTGTGTGTGTATGTATGTATTTATGTATGTATGTATGCATGTGTATGTGTGTGACCACTGTGTCTATACGTGTTTTTCATAATTTTTGTTGGCTATTATTAGGTTGTTTTATCATTTCTAATTACAAATTCTGCACTATATATGCATCATTAAAATATATAGCAAAAAGTTCACTTTAAAATTTACATTAAGGCCAGGCAGTGGTAGTGCATGCCTTTAATCCCAGCACTTGGAGGCAGAGGCAAGTGGATTTCTGAGTTCGAGGCAAGCCTGGTCTAAAGAGTGAGTTTAGGATAGCTGGGGCTACACAGAGAAACCTGTCTCAAAGAAGAAGAAGAAGAAGAAGAAGAAGAAGAAGAAGAAGAAGAAGAAGAAGAAGAAGAAGAAGAAGAAGAAGAAGAAGAAGAAAACAAAAAATAGTAATAAAAATAGAATTGACATTAAAAAGAACATTGAATTTCAAAATGTTGAATTTTAGAAAATAATTTTAGAATGTATATCTGGCAATGCTAAAATGCTATAGCCAATAACTACTGTTAGAAATAGAATTCATTAACATGATAATTAGTTAACACTTAAATCCATTGTAGAACTTGGATAATGACAAGTTCCAATACTTATAGATATGTTAGGGAAGTTATCTCACTCCTCAAGTGATGTATTATGTATAATAGAGATAACAAGGGCTTCTGGTTACTATGCAAAACTCTACTGAATTTGAAGAACTAGGCCTTTTATTAAAAACACATAAAATGATAGATTTTTTATGAAGCTATATTTAAAATTCCATGGGAGCAGAAAAAATACGAAGATCTCAGCAGCCAAGAATTGGATCAGATGAGCGAAAACATGAGCACAGTAGTTTGCAGAATATCAAAAGGTACTGAGACATTGATTAGGGACTGGAGATTTTAATTACAACATGGTGACTGAAGGTAGTGCCTAGATCCTGCCAGAAGAGAAAGCAGAAATGAAGCTTAGAAAGGAGATTCACAAAGACCATCTGAAAACCTCTGTGACACTGGGGGATCAGGAATTATAAATATCCATGTGCCTGCACTTAGAAAGCCGCAAATGAGCTTCTAGTAGATTAGATGTCTTATAATAAATTTGCACAAATTATATGACAGTGTACAAAATATGAAAAATGTAAGTGCTAAATTATAGGACTCCGAGTCCCCCTCTGCTCTTCTGCTGCTGTTACAGGAGACACCCAGGGTGTATACTAAGAATCTGGAAGCCTATGCTTTCAGTTTCCTTGCTGATTATCTATCTACAGAACTCAACGTTGAGAATTTTTTTACTTGCAGGTGTTCTGAGGAGCCAGAGAAAACTATAACTAACTCAGATAGACAATCTCTCTTTTTCTGAATGAAATTAAAGTTATTGATTTTTATAGTGGAAAAAAAAAACCCAAAAGTGAATTGTTATGACTACAGGTGACTTTTTATATGTACAATTATCCATATTTCACAGTAAATCTACGTCTCAAGTTCAAGCTTTATTATTCCCTTGAATTGCCAATGTTAATTATACACATTTCTTATGGGGCTTTGTGAGTGTTTGGGGAATATTTGTTCTTTTGCATTTGTTTTTCTCAGACCACAATGAAGAACTGAACTGGAGGATTCTTAGGAGAGCTGAGATAAGAGATTTCTTTTGTCTCCACGAGTAACAATAATAAATGCTACTGACATTTGTTGATCACTTAGCATATGTCAGGAGCAGAGGTAAATGCCACAAACACATCGCAAGGGAAACACAGGTTAATAATCAGCAAGCAAAGAAAAAGAAAAGGACAGTTGGTGTTTGAATGTGGGAAATTGACTCCAGGGCTTTGGTTCTTCAGAAGACACCAAGATCATAATAAATTAAGAAATGGCAAGTGCCAATGAAAAGGCTAGGTTTGACTGTTTATTTCACTAGTTTTAAATTTTATGCCTTACTGATGATACCTACATATTTCAGTAAAATTTAAACAAAATTAAACATTAGAAAATTAAGACTAAGTAGGTGAAATATGATAAATATATATATATATATATATATATATATATATATATATATATACACACACACTAGAAATTGTCTTACCATATCAAAATAATCCAATAAGTAGATTGAAATATCTACAGATTCAGACGACTGTAAAAACATTTAAAATGTCTGTCAAGGATTGATATTAGTTTACAGTTATTGAGCAGTCAAAGATATAATGCTATGTAATATATAAACATATATGAAGAAGAGTCTTGCAGAAGAAAATGATATTTCAGTGTGGGTTATTGTCATTAAAACATTCAGTTATCACCAAAATAGCAGTGCAACCATTATTATGTTTTCCTAAGTGTATCATCACACTTTACAGATAATCAGTCCACCATTGCCTTCTTGGACACCTGCTTTTCACAAGACAAATAGTCACCTTTCTGCTTCCAAGTTGTATAGATAGAGACAGATTAACACAGAGACATTCTAGAATTTGTATGTGACAGGAAATGTATTGTTCTGATAAACTTTAACTAAACATAAATAGGAACTTCTGAAACTATCTTTTAAAATTCAGCCTTAAATAATAAAAAATATTTAAAAGCAACAATTTATTTTGTTTTCATTGAGTGCTGTTATTTTTGAGATTATAATATAAATGCATTATTTCCATTTCTTTCTACCTTGCCAACACACCTATGTGATCTCTTTGCTTCTTAGTCTCCATCAAATTTAGGGATGTACATCTAAAATGCCTTGGAACTAACTGCTTTTCTAAACTGGACTTTTGGAAACCACATACAATTGTCTTCTGGAAGCTTTTTCCTGCTGCAAGAGCTTTAATGACAAGAAAACATAATTACCACTAATCAAATACAGCTGTTCTGTGTTTGAATGATAGTGTAAATTTAACATTATTTTTATTTTAGTCTTGAGGAATGTCATGCATTTAATAAGCTTGGTGGTGAATAAATTAACAATTTTAACATTAGACTAGTTATGGCATTGAAATAGAATAATTTTAAGAGAAACAATCATTTTCTAGATTGACAATTACTATGGCACATTAATAGAAGAGACATGCTTTGCAGTAATATTTCTGATTTTAGTAATCTATAATTTTAGGCAGATATACACCAATGGGCACTGATTCTTTCATATTTATTTTTGTGAGAGGAAGTTTTAATTAAGAAAACAAAGACATTTAAAGCAAATCAGAGAAGAAAGCTGAGCAGAAACAAATAAGAATCATTAAATATAATAGTAAATGTTATACACAAATACCTGATAACCATAGGAAATTACTAAATCACAATAAAATTTTAGTAAAAACTATAGTTATTAAATTACTAATACAAATGAAAAGTTTGAGATAATTTTTAAAAATAAGAACATTTAAGTTTTATGAAATATATATTTTTTTATTTTCCCTAAATATAAATTAGGCCATATCATGTTTAGTGCATACTAATTTGCCATTGCTGTAAATAAAGACACCTATTTCTCCCACAGTATGTTTGAAATTTTACATTTATATTGGTTAATCATATACTAATCTTTTTCATTGATTAGCACAAATCTCTGATGATTAATTATTCCACATCATATTAAGAAAACAACACAATTAAAAATAGGATATAGATATAAAGAGAATTCTCTGTAGAGGAAACTCAAGTAGGCAAAAAACATTTAAAGCGATGTTCAACATCTAGTCATCTGGGAAATGCAAATGATAATTATTTTGAGATTTTTATCTTATATCTCTCTGAATAGCTAAGAGCAAAAAAATGATAATAATGACAGCTTATGCTAAAGAGAATAAGAGTAAAGGGATTACTCATCCACTGATGGTGGGAATGAAAACTTGTACAACCACTACAGAAATCAGTCTTGTGGGTTCTCAGTAATATGGAGGAGTAGTATCCCCAAGATCCAGGTCTAAATCTTAACCATACACTCAAAGGATGCTTAATTTTACCACAAGAGTTCTTCTTCAATCATGTTCATTACTGCTGTACTTATAATTGCCAGAAATTAGAAACAACCTAGATTTCCCTCATCAGATAAATGGAAAAAAATCATGTTACTAATAGAGTAGAATGTTACTCAGTTGTTTAAAAGATTCAACTATGAAATTTGCAGGTAAATCCATGTAACTAGAAAAAAAATCATCCTGTGTGAGGGTAAGACAAAGCCAGAAAGACAAACCCAGACTTAGAAAGGCAAACATGGTGTGTATCAGTTTATAAAAGGATATTAACTGTTTCCTCAATTGTAACTAAGGTATAGGAACAAAAGAGGTTAGTTATAGAGTAATAGTCTGGGAGAACAGATAGGTCTCCCAGGAAAGGTAAATAAGTCAGTTTTGACTTTGTGGGGGTGGAGTGGAATATGGGGATCAAGTGAGGAATGGGGGTTAAGAGAGGGACAAAGAAGAAAGTACAGGGAGAGGAAGCTAAAATTCAGTGTAATTTGAGGAGTAGTATAAAATCCTAATAAACTAGAACCTTCTTAAAATACACAGAAATATTGAGAAAATCTAAATGATGTTGCCAAATAGTGGGAGTGACAGAGACCCAACTGTCACCAAAGGATGCTTCCAGTAACAGAAGTGGGTTACATATAATTGAGTTGTTTGCAATAGTGATCCCATGGGAACCTCCAGACAATCAAGGTTTTTAAGGCCATATTTCTGAAGATAACATCTACATAAATCTTCAAGCCTTCATGCTTACATGATATCATCTTTGTATAGGAAGGTACTTTGTGGGCTGGACAAATGGCTCAGTGGTTAAGAGCACTGACCGCTCTGTCAGAGGTCCTGAGTTCAATTCCCAGCAACCACATGGTGGCTCATAACCATCAGTAATGTGATTTGATGAACTCTTCTAGTGTGTGTCTGAAGATAGCTGCAGTGTGTACTCATATAAATAAAAAATAAATAAATAAATCTTTACAAAAAAGGAGGAAAAAAAAAAAGAAAAAAAGGAAGGTACTTTGTAAGATACCAAACAAGAACTGTAAACACCACCTAGCTACAAACACTTTTATTTACAATTGTGTTCTACCTACAAGATATTAGTTCAATGTTGTCACAAAGATTGAGGGAGTAACCAATGTATGTCTGATTAAACTGAGTACATGAATTCATAATATAAAATGCTACATCCAGTGTTTAGCTAAGTTTTCTTAAGGACATATTAGTCAAATAAATGATCATTTCTAATTTAAGATAACATTTCATTCAAAAATCAAAGCCCATCACTGTTAACTAACAAGTAAGAAATTACATAAAATTCAGATTTTTGAACATGAATTATTTTGACTCTTAAACCAAGGAAAGGAATCTTCACTATAAGGTTCCTAAGGCATGTCCTTTTCTATAAACAATAGTCTTTTTCAACAGTTGAGATTTTGTTACACTTTGTGGAGGACCATTTATGAATTCCATCTATTTTTTTTACACAACACTGTGTATTAATGTTACAAATCATTAAATAACCCATTCTTGCTTTTTCAGGCTCACTTTCTTGTATTCATTCTTTTCTGATGTAATTGAGTCAGTTTTTTTTTCTATTAACACAAAATTTGAAATGTAGATGGATAAACGGTTAGTAGAGAAAAGCTAAATTCCTAAAAGAAAAATCGATCAGTTATGTAGACTCATAACTGAGATACAGGAAACCCTGGAGTTTTGACAAAAATAAACAAACAACACACACAGACACACACACACACACACACACAGGTTAAACACTTCATAGATCATAGAACAGTAATGTTTTTAAGCCTCCATTATTTTATGATTTACAAAAGTTTAAGTAAAAGTTATTTGTAAAATACACTGGTGCTTAAAGACTTGGTCAACTTAAAAACATATATTATTTTTAAAATCAATTTTCTTTCCTTTAAATAATGTAAATATGCTGTGCTGAATCTCCTAAATTACAGCACTCTCAAAATAGATGAGCTTGGTACTATAAACTCTGAAAAACACGCTCTCCTTAGTAAAAATGAATAGTTTTAGGATTGTTATTATAAATAAGATACACTAGATTTATATTCCAGGTTCATATGTAATAAATTTTGAATCAATTGATTGTATAATATACAACAAATATATATTATAAAAGTAACTTTTATTCTTTAGAGATAATTATATGACAAGATTTAATCATCATCTTGGAGGCTTACTCCACTTCCAGTTCTTTCTGAACTCTGTCTGGTTCAGCTGAACTATTCTGGCTCAAAAATCCTCTCCAAACTGACTGATTCAAACTGGCTTCTCTCTTCTCAGCTTCTTACTGAATTTGTCTGCCTGTCCTCATACTAATCTTCTGACTCCTTCTCATTCTCTGGCTTGTTCTGTCTTGACCTCCAACTTGTTTTTGTAAAACTGTCCCAGTAAAATTGCACATCTCTCTTCCCCTCTCCCTGTCCCTCTCCCTCTTCCTGTCCCTCTCCCTGTCCCTGTCCCTCTCCCTCTCTTTCTCCCTCTCTCCCTTTCCCTCCTTCTCCTCTTCTCTCCTGAATTACTGTCCTGTGTTCTTCTTATGTGACTTACATGAGTGAGGTGTATCCTATATCAGACTCATTTTGGCAAATTTTTCTCTGAATCTTCACTTTGTTCTCAATTAGACACGATTTTCAAATTTAGCTGCTCCCTTCTTCAAAGTAAATTTACTTACATTGTTTGAAATTAAAATGTGTTCTAAGAGTATGTCTGTATTCTAGCCAGATTGGTTACACTTTAATTCATGGCATGTTTGCATTCCAGCTACATCACATAGACCTAAAAGGTCTTTGGATATGATTCTTTGCCAGAGCAGACAAGTTGCTGCATTAAAATTCTTCTGTAGTATATTTGAAAAACATCCTTTCAGAGTGTATAAAAACCAAACTTTTTTTGCTCCAATACTTGAGTTCATCCAACCATTTGGTTTAACTGATTAAAAGTTCAGATGTTCAATTTTGTTTTTAACATCTCCTGTAAACATTAAGAATTTAGAATTATTCTATACCTTAAAATTAAATCCCATTTTCTTTTTTTTCTGAAATATATTTAAATGTTAGTTTTACAGAGGAGAAAGTAATTACGAATTCCATTTTTTTTTAAAACAGCAATTATGGTATTTAGAATTTAAAGGTACATTGAAAATTGAGTTTGGATATAAAATGGTGTCTTAAATAAACCTATTAAGTTTTCTAAGTCCATTTTGCTCTAAAGTGTTGCTAACTTGGCCTCTTTATCTGTGTCATTCTGATCACCAGAAGTCCTAATTTGGGTCCTCTGAGGCTCTTTTTTTTGAAGGGAGGGATGATTTTTTAGTGGTATTGGAATGTTGTTTTGAACCATTGTGCCATTACTATAAAGAAAAATTGTATAAACAAGAATAAACAAAAATAGTGAACATTAAAATATTAAAATTAAGTCCTGAAAAATGTTGAGAAAAAATGTTGATCTGTGAATCTAAATCATCACTATTTAAATATTCAATATAATGATTTCATATAAAAGTATTTAGTTGTTTTTAAAAAAGAGTATGTCTTTATTTCAGGCATCTCACTTAAGACATAGTAATTAAATTCTGCTGTGGTGATTAGGGAAAATGAAGCCAAGTCTCTATGGCTGAGTTTTGTTACATGAGTTTGGCTGTGGCTCTACTCGGCTTGACTGGGAACTTGTCAGCCACATTTGGTTGGACCTGAGTCATCCCTACATGTATCATCAAAACAGACAGCTACCTTCAGTAATGCACTTGGGTAGCACTAACAAATCAAACCATGTGATGACATTTAAAATGACAGATTCAACTTGTCATGCATTACTTCCATTTTGAGGCCATTAGCTGAGGCAAATCATAGAAGTGAGCCCAGAATCAGTGGGGTGGCACTATATACTTCTCATGCAGATCATGATGGCAGTAACGACTAGGGAACAAATGCAAACAAACTATGAAAATACAAACAAGACTTTCATAATAAAGTGAAACAAATCTTGTCTGTATTCATCATTTGCCATTATATTATCCCACATATTTTTCTCTCATGTTGTTATATTCCATGTAAAAAATAATACTTTGCTGACTGATATTGTCTATTGTTTTTCTCTTTAATCTAAACAGCAGATATTTTGGTCCCCTGATTACAGGTCTCTTTTCTTTGGTGATGCAGAAGTGTCTTAATTTTATCCTCCCTATATTCAAGTGTGTGTGCAATCTTCACACACTGATACATGCATACATACAATTCAGAAACATAAGATAGTTTCATTTTTGTTTTCAAAAATGTATAAAAACTTTTTTCTGAATCATCAGATAGGTTTTCACATTCTATCACAGCACTACTGTACTGAGATTCTCTGAACTTGTGTCTACAGCATTGAGAAGAATTGTATCAGTTGACCTATTTTTCCAGGATAGAAAGCTGCTTTCTGCTGTGAATATAACAATAAAAATATCAGTCTCAACAGAGATTCTTGACTTTATCATTCTATTAATGGTATAAGATCAAATATGATTTTTGGTTTACCTTTTCCTGTTTACCTATTTAATGTTTATTTTACTTTTACAAAAAAAAAAAAAAAAAAAAAAAAAAGCAACATATTCTGGCCAGATAGTTTGTTGTAGAATCAGAGGGCTATTTTTTTTTTTTTTTTTTTTTTTTTTTTTTTTTTTTTTTTTTGCTTAAATAAGTGTCATGGAAGATTAGTAGGCTGCCAAGAACATCTGCTGTAGAGGCCCATGACACTTGTGCTAGATGAATTGTTAAAAGCCAGAATTGGTGCAGTCAGGTGGAAAGGGGCTTAACCTATTGTAACATGCACATTAAGGTTAATGTGACCTCATTAAGCTGAACTGATTGTGTATCTTAAGTATGTCAGGGACTGCTGTGTTTTAGTTACAGCAGATATTCAAGGTAAAGGCCAGTGTGCTGGTATTAAAAGCCATATGAATTTTCATTATTTTAGTTAAGCAATAATTAAAAATTATGTCAAAATATAAGAAAATTTAGTAGGCTGTTACATGTTTCAACTTCCTGGGGACGGATATCAATGTTATCATAGATATATTCATTCTTACCTAAGTTATAATGAAATGGAGCAACTATGTGTGGAAAACTAAAACTGCTCTGTACACCAAATTTATTGTATTTGATGCTTTCTAAAAGTTTAGCTTACTTGCTTTTACTTAGAAGTGTTCTTTTATATTTCTTAAGGATTTATTTTAGTATTCATCTATAAAATACTTATGCATATGTACATGTATGTATGAATTGCTGATTTATATTTAAGTCATGGCACTATAATATGGTGCCAATTTGGTGATGTTGCATGTCAGTATAGTCAGAGGTTTTTTATGTAAGTCATTTTATAATGAGTTAATAAGTGTTTGAAGAGCAGTGGTTTAAAGAATTTCACAGATGAACTAAGTTGCATTGTATCAGATAAACACAAACATTCTCCTCAGTTGATATATGTCCCCGGCTGTTTGTGTATTATATATAGCAGTCTGATGAGCTTCCTATGTTCCTGTTTCTTAATGGAAGGTTTTTTTTAAGCCGTTGATTATGTGACCATTGCACAAATATAGATGCCTTGTCTTCCATTATCATAAAATAATTTATTCAAATAATAATGGAGACAGAAACGTTGCTATAGCAGTACTATTTACATCTTAAAGCAACCTTTGAATAGACTTAATTTACAATAAATTCCATTCATATATAGTCTATTATTTTATTGTTGTTCAATATACTACATCATTATTAAATTATTAAAATTTAAAAACAAAACTCGGTCTCCGACATTAAGAGTTGATTTTGTTTCGTTTTGTCTTGTCTTTCTGTGTGCTTTAAAGTAGACCCTTTCTGATGGGTACGATGAGACTAGACAGTTGTCACAATGCTCATGAATCTGAAGCAGAAGGAACAGTCCAAGTGTGTAGCCAGCCTCAAAGACAGAGAATTTAAGGAGAACAAGATATATATGAGACCCTAACTCAATGACAAAAGAAACAAAGTAAATAAAGGAAAACAATAAAATAAATGAAATGTAATAAAATACAATAAAGTTACATAAAATAATAATACAAAATTAAAATATATGTCCTTAGTACTCCAGTACTTTATTCTCATCAAAATCTCTAAGTCCCCTTTAAGTTTTCTGGCATAATGGCTAGTTTAGGACATTATATGTATATGGTGGCATAATTTATTCTATCAGTGTTATTTTTGTGACACTGCCTAGTAGATGTGAAGAAATGTTTACTTATCCCAGGTAAGAATAAGAGAAAGTTCAGAATGACTAACACTACCGAAGTCTAATTTGTTGAACTAATGAGAGTAGTGGACATATGTCAGGAGCAAGTATGACTTAAAAGTCATTATATCATGAAACTTCATCACAACATGAAAGAAGACTCATAAAAGACCCTGGAGTCCTCTGCATGACCTGAAGGTAGCTCAGTATCTCTGACTCTTCTAGGTTTTGTAGTCCTTTCTCTTTGTGTTACCTTAGAGAAGGAAGGGCTTTAGTATCTAGTAATTCTCCACAACTTAAAACTTTTGTTATTTCTTCTGTCTTATTGAGCCTAAGTTTAGAAATTCCCAAGTCAAATCATCATCCATCCAGAATAAAATATCCCAACTCAGAGATAATTGTCATATAGTAACTAAAAATAGTGAGATATGTATCTACTATTACTGCCTATATTTATTTTGATTTTTTAATTCTACTCTACTAAATGATTATATAGTTATATATTCTTTAGAGATATTGTATAGATTCTAGATTTTGTTTGCCACAAATGAAAACTGGCTTGAAAGAGAAATGGTTCCCATAGACTCATAGGTGAACACTTTGTTCATGGTTGGTGATGTTGCTTTCGAAGGCTGCGGAATCTTTGGGAAGCATACAGTTGCTATTAGAAGTATGTCAACAAGAGTGTACTTAGATGATTCATAACTCTACACAAGAAAACTTCCAATGCACATGCCCTACCCCCATATTTGATTCTTGAAAGGCTGACTGTACCACTTCATTTCAAGTGGACCTGCTGCCCTGGTTCACTCATTATTTAAGATTCTAAGATTAAGAAATTACAATTCATATTTAGGAAAAATGCCAAAACAACAACAACAGCAGCAACAACAACAACAACAAAACGAAACGAAAACCTGTCTTCCAAAAGTTATATTGGTCATGTTTTATTAAAGAGACAGAAAATAGGTAGCAAAGAATGTGTTGTTGTGAAGGACACTGTTGGGGGGGGTCAGTTAAGCAATGATTTAAGTTTTATTATATTGATTACTTTTTGAATAAAGTTTTTATTTATAGAAAAGTAAAGTACTTTGTAGTTTTTGACTAAAAATGTTTAAATGCTGTTAATAAAACATAAAGGGTCATTCTAAAAGTCTGAAAGGAAGTGTTAATGAAAATATTGTGTGATGTTGAGACTAAACTCATGAAATTTCAGAGAGAAAAAGAAGTTTAACACCACTTGTGGGTTTAAGGAATCTGTGTGATATTTTGGCAAAAAATCTACTTGCCTTCTACCAACATAACAATGACTTGCAAAAGTCTAAGTTGAATAGGTATAAAGCAATTTCTTTGGTGGGAGGAGATATCTAGGTAATATGACATTGAGTTTGTAGAATGGTCATTATTGAAAACTTCTATGCTGTTTTACAATACAAAAAAAGGGGAGGGCAACTTGGAAGAAATATGAAATGTACCAGTTTAGGGAGAAAAGGAGCACTAAGGAGCTTATTATTACAACTGAAGCTTGTGCCGAGCAACTCAGCAATCATGAAGACTACAATCATTAAGAAAAGAATTTCTGCTCTGCACTAGAAAAATTAAAAAAAATATACAACTCAAGAGCAATGTCATATCCAGCTAATCATCCAGCTTATGAATAAAAAAGCCTGAGGAGTTTTCTCTTAGAAAGCTTCATCATACTAAGCTTTTTAAAGTTTTAATTAATGAATATTTTAAAAGAATTAATATTTTAAAAGAATTGAAAGGGCCATTCCCAGTTCACAAACAAATTTAACAGGTAAGAGCTTTGATTTCCAAGATTAGGCAAGCAACTGAAGCCAGGAAATACATAAGAGTGATTCCCCACGAACCTTTACATGAGTATGAACATGAAACCTAGATTGTCATGAAGATATTAAGATGGGAAAGATGCCCAATGCATAAGATGCTTGATGAAATGAGCAGTATACAGAAAATAGAACCAACCACACAGAAATTGAGGAGTGTGTTAGGCAGCAAAACCAGAGCAGGAGAGCCACCAAAACCCAATTAATCCAAAGACCTAGACAGGGCCATGGACCCTCAGGATATTGCAATTATTGTGTTGGATATGTCCAGTATTTCATTACTATACCAGCATTCTTCAATTTTGAAATGAGAATTTATACCTATGTCCTTTCTAATTTTATAAGTAATTTTTCTTCTATTGTAAATTACATCTTTGCAATCATTGTCATGAAATTATTTCAAGTTTAACTTCAGTAAATTTTTCTTACTCATCTCCCAGAAATGCGAATTTGCCTGCCTCAACTACCCTCTCCTTCTATAGACTTCCCTTTTCCTATTTTTTCCTTCCATTGTTTCTCTTTGCCTTTTCTTCCTTCTTCTTTTCCTGCCTTCTCTTCCCTTCTGTTACATTATATCTTTTTGGTTTTTTAAATAGCCTAAATTGTTTTTATTTTCTGTTTTTATTCTTTAATCTCTTTTAACAGTCCAGACTTTATCCCCATCCTGGTCCACACTCTGACTGTTCCACATCCCATACCTTGTCACCAAGAGTATGTCCCCATTCCCCCTACCCCCACCCCACCAGACCTCCCTGGGGCCCCAAGTCTCTTGAGGGTTAGGTGCATGCATTTTCTCTGATTGAACACAGACCCAGCAGTCCTCTGCTGTATATATGTTGGGGACCTCATATCAGCAGCTCATATCTGCTGTCTGGTTGGTGGCTTAGTGTCTGAGAGATCTCGGGGGTCCAGATTAGTTGAGGCTTCTAATCTTCCTATAGTGTCGTCGTCCTCTTCAGCTTCTTCCAGTTTTTCCCTAGTTCAACCACAGGGATGACCAGCTCCTGTCCATTGGATAGGTGTAAATATCTGCACTGGACTCTTTCATCCGCTTGTTGGATCTTTCAAGGACAGTCATGATAGGCACTTTTTTATAAGCAAACCATAGGCCTTGGAGCCTCCCCTTGAGATGGATCCCAAGTTGGGCCTGTCATTAGACCTTTTTCCTCAAGCTCTTCTCTGATTTTGTTCCTGCAGTTCTTTTAGACAGGAACAATTCTGGGTCAGAGTTTTTGACCGTGGGATGGCAACCCCATCCCTCACTTGATGCTCTGTCTTTCCGCTGGAGGTGGGCTCTACAAGTTCAGTCTCCCCACTGTGGGCATTTCACCTAAACCCCTTCCTCTGAGTCCTGAGTGTATCTTACCTCCCAGGTCTCTGGTACATTCTAGAGGGTCTTCAGTCCTGTTCCCTCCACCCAATACCTGATCACGTTCCCCTCTTCCCCTCCCTGTCCCTTTACCCTCCATATCTTGTGATTGCTTTCTCCTCCCTCCCAAGTGGAACTGAGGCGTCATCACTTGGACCCTTCAGCTTGTCAATAACCTTCTTGAATTCTGTGGATTGTATCCTGGGTATTTTGTACTTTTCTGGCAAATATCCATTAATATTATACCATGCATACACATAACCACATATGTCCTTTTGGGTCTGAGTTATGTTACTCAGGATGATTATTTTCTAGTTCCATCCTTTGTCTGCAAAACTCATGATGTCCTCATTCTTAATAACTGTGTAGTATTCAATTGTGTAAATGAATCACATTTTCTGTATTAGTTCCTTTATTGTGGGACATCTGAATTGATTCCTTCTTCGGGCTATCACAAATAAGGCTACATGCCATTTTGTACTTTAAATTTTCTAGTTTTTATGGTTTGAAAAATTTGATTATGATAATCCTGGAAGCATTTTTCTTCATGTTTCTTATTCACATTTAACTGAATTTATATAAAATAGTTCATACATTTCACCTAATTTTGAAAAGGTTTATTTTGTTTTTTTTTTTATGTTTTCTTTCTCTATTTAGGAAAAAAACTATTATGTATGCACTATATTTTTTCCATACATTCTAATATTAACTTTTGTTTTCACTAGAGGGTTGTTGTCCTTTCTTTGTCTGTTCCTCACTGTGTAGCTTATACTAGCCTGAAATTCTGATCAGTTATTCTTATCAATTACCCACTTTAAAATCTTCTTCATTAATTCTTTCAGAATTATATACCTTTTGTTTTGTTTCTTATTCATCTTCTCCCTTCGTCCTTTTTAATGTCTGTTCCTTATCATAATATTTTGTGTCTTCCTTTGTTTTCTAACTCTTTGTTTCCCATTAGTGCTGCCTATATGATGTTAGTTGTGTGGCCTTCCACTGGAGTGTTCAGTCTACCAGGGTCTAGAGGGAAAGAACTCTCCATCTTTCTAAACCTTTCAATTTCCAACACATCCTCAGCTATTGTACCCACCTTCTCCTCTTCAATGGGATTCTGTCTGGCTTCAGCTTGAACACATATTGTGGATTCTCACAAAAGTACTGTGAGTTTGTAAGTGCAAGTAGCCTATTATATCTGCAAAATGTTTCCTTATTTTTTTCTACTACCTACCTGTGACTCTCATGATTTTTCCTCCCTTCCTTTCACATTGTCTGTTGTGGAAGAGAGAGAGGTCATGTGGTTAAAGATGTCACTATTTAGTCTTAGCACATTTGTAGAGATGTACATATATATATACATATGTGTGTGTGTGTGTGTGTGTGTGTGTGTGTGTGTGTAGTACATATGTCTGGATGCCTGTCTGGATGCCTACTTACCTTACAAGATAATGTTTTATTTTTTGAGAACACTTAAGTGCAATCTGGCATTTGAGGGATTTTATTTGTATTTTTGTTGTATAGTAGTTATATCAGTTTTGGTAGTGTTCTTTGTTTAAATGATTCTAAAGACCTTTGGCTGAAAATGAGAATTCAAATTTCTCTTTATGTAATTGTATATGCTTGTTTGTTTGTTTGTTTGAGGGTCCAGTAAACTTTATTGATGTTATTCAAGAGAGTAAGGAAGGCTCCCTAAGCCCCTCCTGTTATTATGGGGGTCTGGGATGGAAATTGTGAGGGAGATGCTCAGTGTTGGGCGCCAAGTTGGGACAGGGACTCCTCAGCAACCAAGAGCCTCTCGCTTACTCTCAGGGTCCTTGCTGGGGTTGGTGTTTTAGTCCTTGTAGATCATGTTGGTCATAAGGTCCACCACCCAATTGCTATAGCCATATTAATTGCCATACCAGAAAATGAGATTTACAAAGCTGTCATTGAGGGCAATGTCAATCCCAGCATCAAAGGTAGAAGAGTGAGAGTTGCTGTTGAAGTCACAAGAGACAACTTGGTCCTCAGTGTAGCCCAGGATGCCCTTTTGTGGGCCCTCAAATACCTGCTTTACCACCTTCTTGATGTTATCATATTTGCCATGTTTCTCCAGACTTCATGCCAGATCTACAATGGATCACAGAAGGCCATGCCAGTAGCTACCTGCTAAGCTCTGGGATGATCTTGCCCACAGCTTTGGCAGCACCAGTGGATGAAGAGATGATGTTCTGGGCAGCCCCATGCTATTACATGATAGCTGTCCAGAGGGGCCATCCACAGTCTTCTGAGTGGCAGTGACGGTATGGACTGTGGACATGAGCCTTTCCATGATGCCAAAGTTGTCATCAATGACCTTGGCCAGGAGTGCTAAGCAGTTGGTGGTGTAGAATGCATTGCTGGTAATCTTGAGTGAGTTGTCATATTTCTTGTAGTTCACACCCATCACAAACATGGGGTATCACAGAAGGGGCAGAGATAATGACACTTTTGGCCCCTCTCTTCAAGTGAGCCCCTGCCTTATCCATGATGGTGAAGAGACCAGTAGACTCCACGACATACTCAGTATCAGCATCACCCCATTTGATGTTAGCAGGATATTGCTCCGGGAGCATGGTGACGGGTTTCCTGTTGATATTGATGACCAGGATCCCATTCTCAGCCTTGACTGTGCCATCAAATTTGCCATGGGTAGAGTCATACTGAAACATGTAGACCATGTAGTTGAGGTCAATGAAGGGGTCGTTGATGGCAACAATCTTCACTTTGCCAAGTGCAGGGAAGAAGGCAGCCCTGGTAAACAGGCACCCAATATGGCCAAATCCACAACAACATTAACCATCTTGTCTACAGGACGAGGTTGGCACTGCAAGAGAAGATGTGGCTGTCACAGGAACAGTGAGGAGCTTGTTTGTTAATGTATCCTCTATGACCTATCCAAACCAGTCAATTATATAATTTCCAAATCTGTCATTCAATTTAATAGGACAATAATATCTCTTCTATGCCCACATTGACTCCATGACTAAACCATTATTTCCAAGTAAACCAAAAGATAAAATAAGTTTAAGTAAATATTTCAAAACAATTTGGTGTAGTAAAATTATAAAATCATTTAGAATAATGTTACAAAATGTTTATTTTTAAATAATTAAATTTTATTCTTTTAATTTTGGATGTGGATAAGTGTGTCTGTATGGTTACATGCATATGGGTGCAAGTGCCTGTGGTAGCAAGAGGTGTTAGATGTCTGAAGCAAAAGTTACTGGCAGCTGTAATCTGGCTATTTTGGACTCAAGGAATCAAAATCAGGTCCTCTGGAAAAGTAGTAAGAGCTCTTAACTGCAGAAGCATATCTCTAACCATAGAATATATTGGTGTTATTTTTTTTACATCTCTTGCATACAGTAAATTATTTTTAAAATAATATATGTTTTAAGATACATTTAAATTGGTAAAACAACAGAATGTTTAAAATGTGATTTCTAATGTACTTAATTTTTTATCATATTTGAAAATTCAGCCCTGTTTTTATATAACACAAGACTGATTTGGGTTAATCATGATGAACCAGATGCATTTACAGTCAATCATATCCTTAAAGTACTTTTAAGTTTCTGAATACAAGAATAAAGTGAGTATATGGCACATGAAATTAGAACAAATTTTAAATAGCTACTTTTCTTATAACTGTGAAATATATTTGCAGATATGAAGAAAATTGATCATATAAAACAAGAAGTCTTCTTGCCTTATATAATTAATATTCTGTACTTCTGATAATAGTCATAAATATGCTAATTCTTTTAAATTAATACTATACCTACACAAATGAAATCCCTGTTTCATGTTGATTTATATCTCAGGATTTAAGAGTATTCCTTGAATTCAATTCAGTGTAAGGCTTAAATTATCTCTACTAAATCAACATATATACCAACTGATAGTTCTGGTCATGATGACTCAAATTCACTATATATTATATATATGTATATGTATATATACATATATATGTATATATACATATATATAAGTCTATATACTTATATATAATATATACATACTTATAATATATACATATATAATTATATGTATATATTATATATGTATAATATATATGTATATGTATAATATATATGTATATATTATATATATATAAATTTTATGATTGTTCTGTTTTTAGATCACTAAAGTTTCAGATCTTAGTTTTTTCTCTTTGATATTTCTATGATAACAAAGATATCATGCTAGGTTAGATACCCTAGCCTAACTAATGAAGGACTATTTATATGCTTGGTGTGGCCTCAAATTTAGCTAATATTTTCATTTTCTACACCAATCAGAAATAATCTTGAATATTAGTCATGTTATCCTCTATATTTCTAGAGGAATTTTAATCAAGTAACATGGTTGCTCTGATCACATCCAAAAACCTTCTGTATAATCCTGATGAAATGCAGAGATGTCACACCTTAAATACTTCTGAATGAAAAACTAGAAACATCCTAAATATACCTTTAATAACCAACAATGACATCTGACTGAGGAATAGACAAAGTGATAAATCAGACAAAAGATTTGACAGAATGTATCAGAGACTGGATATGTTTAATTCATAGGAGAACAGAAGAAAAGGGAAGATTTTTAAGAGCAATGCAGGAAGAGATATTCAGTCAGGTGGCAGTAAATGTGATCAGTGTAGTGAAGTGATGTTGATGCAGTTGAAGCTAGAGAATGAGAATGCGACCAAAAATTAGAATAGACTGCCAGATTTAGTTTGAGGCCAAGCAAAACAATTCAGTTAGAAACCGAGAGAAGTCAGTTTGAATCAATCAGCTTCTGGAAGAGTTTGAGACTGAACACCTGAGTTGAATCTGCCATCCAGAGTTTAGAACTATAATGATGAACTTATTCAGGAGTTTGCTTATGAGACACAATTATATCTGGCAAATAAAAGATATTTATAGTACTGCATTATTTAAAACATCATGATCTGTAGTTTAAACCTGATATATACCCTAATAACTATTATTTTTTGAAATGTTCACGCTTTACAAAGTACTCTAAAATGAGCTTTACACATTTTTATTCACTTCAATCTTAGAGTTTACCCTTAAAAATTTGAATATCATAAGTCAGTGACTTATTACTTAAGTCAGTTTTCAATGAGTATTTGGAGGAAATTTCTTTTAAATTAATCTAGATAGTAGGAATATATCTAGAGGGTAACTAAGGAAATACACTATTCTTTTTGCAATCAATTGGTGCTATATGATTATCCTGACTGCTTGATTGCTTCATGACAGTAATATTGGATTAACTTAATTGTAGAATTACCCTCCTTCAACATATAATTAACTGATTGTGCCAGAACATAATTTTGAAACTGCAAATTCTGTAACTTCAGATTTATTCATTCAACAGTTACATGTTTATAGTTTTCACATTGATATTAAGCATTTGGGCCATTATCAGAATATTACTCATTTCCTCTTTGGCTATAGTATTCTTATTTTTCTTTTGGTAATGGCCTGATTATATACTTGCATACTCAAATTGAACTTGATTTGGCTTGAGAGACTATTTGTCCAATGGATATATAAGTGAGCATGCAGTCATGACTTGGAAAAACTCTTTTTTGTGTGTAAAACAACAATATATTTCTTATTCACCAAATTCTTTCATGTCAAAAATATAACACCTACAGTAAAGAAACAGATTTTAATATTTTGATAAAGGGAAGGGATATTTACTAACTGAGCAGTATGATATATTTATTAAACTCTTCTTTGTACTACATATGACACAGAAAAAAACCAGTATTTGGAGTCACCTGCATTATTAAAATTAATCCAAGTTAAAATGAAATAATCACAGTCATTTCATTTTTTCTTACTCTATTTGCAGTTTTCTGACTGTGAGAAACTTGACTTCATAATTCTTTATAAAATTTGAGAATTTGACCACAATCATGCCTAGTATCAAAAGTATACCATAGAAATATATCATACACTCATCAACTTAAATAAAATATATGTTCCCAGTTAAGATGCCATAAAAATGAAATCAGACTGATTATTTCCTTCTAACTTAAATTAATAAAACCCTTATGACTCCAAATGTTTGTCTTTTTCTATGTCATATGCACTACTAAGAAGAGTGTAATATTTAATTTTTTTCTAAATATACATGTTTCAATATCTTTGCATTTTAATAATATGGTATTCCATGAGAATATCTGCTTTAATATCCCTTCCAGTCATTATGAAATTATATGTATTATGGTCATGTTTCTATTCCTGGAATATAATACCATGACAAAGGAAACTTAGAGAAGAACCCATTTTTTCAGGGCTTAAAGTTTCAGATGATTAAAACTCATAACCATCATATCAAAAACCATGTCAGCAGACAGGCAGCCATGCACTAGAGCAGTACCTGAGAGCTTATATATTGGTTTACAAAAACAAACCAAACAGCTAACTGTGAAGGACATGTGCTTTGGAAACCTACAAGCCTGCCCATGGCAACATACTTTACCCAACAAAGCCAACACTTCTAATCTTTTCCAAACATTTCTACCAATTTGGGATGAAGTATTTGAATATATGACCCTGGAGGCCGTTCCTATTCAACTATAAAACTGAGATTGATAGTTTATACTCAGAAGTTCTTGCTTTTTTTGTCAGGAATTCTCATAGCTACACAGAGTGAAAACTACTTCCAATTTCTGACCACTGAGCCAGGACAATGAAACAGGATGACCATTGAAAATCTGAGTTAGCTTAGTCTACATTGCCAGTTCTAGGCTAGCTAAAGAAACGTGGAGAGTTATAATTAAACTAAAACATATAAAAAATACTAGAAAAAAGTGCTAACACTAGAAAAGTCACTTTAGAGCTATGAAAATGAATGTTCTATTGTGGAAGTATTACTAGTCTATAATATATTTGGCCATAATGTCTGAAAATAGAGAATTTTTTGGTTTCTGCACAAATGAATTCAAATTATGGTGTGAACTGCCAGACAGAAATTTAAGAAGTTGTTTAAGGAAATTGTTATATCTTTATATTAAATTTTTCAGTGAAGATTAGTCTGAGATTAATTTTATCACATATCCTATTAAAGGACCCAGAATAGCAGGGAATGTTCTATGAGATGCAGAAAATGATCTGAGTCAATACTCTGTCCTGGATGCTGCTAGAACCATGTAAAGCTAGAGCTTGTTATTTTAATTAGGACCTGGAGGGTTGGAAAGGTCAGTAGACCTCATAGAAGCATTGATCACAGAAAATAATATCTAGACACCCAGGACAAAAATTTAGTCAAGTATAATCCACTTGCCATTCAACAGAGGGGAAATTTTTCTAGGAGGTACTGCTGTGTCTCATGAGTTGATGAGGACAAATTTAAGATTTTTCAAGAACTAATTTTTCTGTGGGATTATATTAGATGAAAGTCCTATAGCCTCTCCTAAACCCAGCAAGGAAAGGACCTCTGCGTAGATACATTTATCATGGACTAGTCTCCTCATAGAAACAGTGAAGAGGAAGATGGCATGGAAGATTTGATATTTATTATAGGCTGCTTACTGAAGATACACTGATATCAATATGACAAACTTGTATCTGAGGCACTGTGTTTTCTCTTTAAATAAACTTCTCTAGTTACACAATGCTCAAAAAAATCTCAGAATTTTTTGCAATGATCAACCATCAACAGTTGGCTTTTGCTTGGGATTCTGTAAAATCATTAAAAACTGATTATTCTGCCTCATATATGATTGACAGAACTGTGATTGCCATCTGTGTGCATAGAATACTAGTAAGTAGTTGGGATATAATTGACTTCCACTCAACTCCTGCATATGTACTGCATATAATATTGGGACTGACTTGAGTAAAGTACACTGATCCTATGTCTTCACCTAGTTTGCAATGGGATTAATATTAGAAAAAACATCATGTTCTTATAATATAAAAATTAATTTAGTGCTAAATTTAGATATTCCCTAAAATATATCAACTAGATTTCAACAAGAGAGTTCTCTTGTCATCCTGAACTTCTATAGCCATGACTGCTTGTTTCATAAGTTATTGGTGCAAAAGAATACAGAAAACTGGGTTATATTTAGTTTCTTGAGGTCTATGTATATTATTGATGTCATCCTTCTGTCTGATGCATAGTTTGTTAAAATGTTTTTCCATTCTCCATGCTGCCATTTTGTCCTTTCAATAGTGTCCTTTGCCTCACAGAAGTGTTTCTGTTTCATAAGGTACATTTACTAATTGTTGATATTATATGACTGAGCTGTTGATCTTCTTGTCAAGAAGTTGTCTCCTATGCCAATATATTCAAAGATATCAACAACTTTCTCTTCTATCAAACACAGCATATCCAGTTTTATGTTGATATCTTTGATCCATTTGATCTTGACTTTTGTGCAGGTGATTGATATGCATCTATTTGCATTCTTACACTTCTAGGCATCCAGTTAAACCAGTTCCATTTGTTAATGATGCTTTCTTTTTTTCTGTTGTATATGTTAGCTTCTTTTTCAAAGATCAAGTATCCATAAGTGTGTGGATTTACTTCTGATTCTTTGATTCAATTCCAATGATCAGCCTGTCTGCTTTTATACCAGTACCATGTAATTGTTGTTACTACAACTGTGTAGTTCAGCTTGAAATCAGAGATGGCAAAACCTCCAAACATTCTTTTATTGCTCATGATTGTTTTAGCTATACTGGTTATTTTCCCATATGAAGATGAGTATTGTTGTTTCAAGATCTATAAATAATTGTGCTGGAATTTTGATGGAAATTGTATTGAATCTTCAGATTTCTTTTGCTTGGATGGCTATTTTTACTGTGTTAATATTACTGAAACTTAGGACAATGGAAACTTCTAAGAATCCATGATGGTGACCCTAGCTAAGACTCTTAGCAATAAGGCATATAGAGCCTGAACTGGCCTTCTCATTTAACCATGCAAGAATATGAATATAGGGGTTGGGATACCAACCCAGCCACAAACCCTAAGAACCACAAATTGTCCTGTTTATAATAAGATGTATACTGGTAAAAGATGGAGCAGAATTTAATGAAAGGAGGAAACATTGACTGTCCGCTTGAGATTCATACCATGAGAGGAAACACACCCTGACACTTTTAATGATATTCTGGAACACTCCTAGAAAGGAGCCTAGCATAACTGTCATCAGAGAGATTTCACGCTGCAACTGAGGAAACTGATGCAGAGACTAACAGCCAAACTTTACATGGAGCAATGAAAATTTTATAGAAGAGGGGCAGGGATGATTGAAGGAGCCTGACATCAAGCACACTGCAAGAAAATCTAAGGGGTCAATTAATCTGGATTTAGGGACTCATAGAGATTGAACTGTCACCTAGAAAGCATTCATGGAATGGGACTAGGTCCCCTGTGCACATGTAAGAATTTTGCAGCTGAGTCTTCATGTGGAACTTCTAAGCAGGAGAAGGGGCTTTCTCTAACTACATTGCCTGCCTTTGGATCCCTTTCCTCTAACTGGGCTGCCATGTCTAGCCTCAGTAGAAGATGTGCCTTGTCACACTGCAAGTTCATATGTCAAGGCTGGTTGATATCCATAAGAGGCCTAGCATTTTTAGAAGAGAAAGGGAGGAGCAGTGTATGAGTATAGAGGAGGGAAGAGGAGGGAAGAGATGGAAAGCTGCAATCTGGATCTAGAGTAAAAAACGATTAGTAAAAAAAAGAATGTAAGAAAAGACACTGGGTTCATAAAATGACTTAATTTTAAAGAATATGAATATTGTGAATATATCATATTGCATCAGACAGCTTTTGATAGTTTCTATAAAAATCTCATGCGAAGCTATTTGTCATATCACTATGTCCATAGAATCATTGAGTCATATTCTGTAGTGAGCATGGCCAACACTCAATAAGTGCATCTACCTAAAAAGTGGATTTGCAGCACATACAACTGGATAAACTTCAGGACTCATGGTTGTGAGGAATTTACTCATAAGACATCCATAACACTGACAGTGAGAATTTTCTTTGCCCTAAAACCCAGGAACATGGCTGGTATAATCAAGAGCACAAAGCAAATATGGCTATGTGCAAAAGAGAAAAACAGTAACTGTAATACATGAAAATAGGAATAAGTCCAGTGGAGAAGTACTTTGTCTTTATGAATGAGAGTGGGCATATGAAAGATTACTAAGTGATGAGTATGGTTATAATATACCATATATATGAAATCACCAAATATAAGGAATGAAAGGAAGAAAATATTTATAAGGAAAGAAAAGAAGGAAATATTTATTTATTAATCATGCTTTTGGAATACTTGCAGAATAGATCATAAATATATCTTTCTTTTCTCTTTTGTTTCTTGTTTGTTAATTTTTAATTTTTATTTTTTTAACTTGAAAATACATTTAATGTATATGCAGTGAAGAATTCCAGAACATTGTATAAATTTCGACAATGCTGTAATAAAAGAGGGAGACTTGAGATGATGCAGAGCTGATAGCTGCACGTCATTGGATTATACTAACTATCACTGAATTGTATGGTTAAAATCATTAATTGTAGTTACAGTAGTTCAATTAAAATTTCTTTTTTTTTTTTTAAACTTTCTTTGTGATATTCCACAGTCATCGATTCCTTTATCCTTCAATGCTGTTTCTTCCTTTATTTTCTTTTGGTAGTACAAGTTTAAGCTTACATTATTACATTGATATTAAATAGATACTTAATCTGGTTTCTGGGAATAGTCATCTTCCCTTACCAAGTTTGATTGTGCTTTCTCTGTTCTCTTGGAAATATTCTCTTAATCATATCATTGAAAGATATAAAAAAAAAAAACCTTTGTATTTCTCAATATAATATTCATTTTATTTAATTCTAACATAAATTTTATTCATGATTTTCAATGTACATCTCCCAGTTCTTCTTCATGATATTTACTGTTAACAAAGGAAAAATCACAGTGCCAGAAAGTGTTCTGAAGCCCTATGTGTTAGAAACATCAGTCCTTCTTAGAAGGAGCAAATATGGAGACAAAGTATGGGACAGAAACTAAAAGAGGGGCCATCTGGAGACTGTTCCACCTAGATATCCATCCCATGTGCAGTCACCAAATGTAGACGCTGATGTGGATGTGAGGAAGTGCATGCTGACAGGAGCCTGATACAGCTGTCTCCTTAGAGGTCTGCCAGAGCCTGACATGTACAGAGGCGGATGCTTGCAGCAAACCATTGAGCTGATCATGGAGTTTCCAATGGAGAAGTTACAGAGAAGACTGGAGATGAAGGGGTTTGTGGCCCCATGGGGAGAGCAACAAACCAACCAACTAGACCTCCCAGGTTCTAAATTGCCAGCTTGGGAGCAAACAGGGAGGGACCCATGGCTCCAGCTGTATATGTAAGGGAGGATGGCCTTGTAGGGCATAGGTGCAAGAGGAAGTTTTTGGTCCTGTGAAGGCTGGATGCCCCAGTGTTGGGAAATTTGAGAGTGGGGAGTCAGGAGTGTGTGGGTGTGTGTGGGTACATCCTCATAGAAGCAGAAGGAGGGGGGATGAAATAGTGGGTCCCTAGGTGAGGGAGAGGGAGTGGGATAAGAGGATAACATCTGAAAATGTAAATTAGAAAAATAAAATAAAATACAATACAATAAGCAATGATTATACTGGGAATAGAAAAAAAAGAAACTTCATGAATATCACAACCCAACTATGAGCACTACAACTAGGATACCCCTCTCCTAAGCAAGAGTGCTTGATTACTTGCTTGTTTATTTGCTGCTTACTTGTGGAAAAGTGACATGATACTTATAAAGAATGAGTATGATCAGATTTAATGCCTGATCCATTGAAAAAATTGATTTATGGTCCCATGGAAAGAAGTGACAAATGGCATTCAAAATATTTATTTATGACTATAGATTAATACTTTTCTCTTTTATATTTTGGTTATGAGCCTAGTCTTTAATGGCTGAGCCATCTCTCTAGCCCAGATTAATACTTTTCTCAATTATTATCAGGAGAATCTCAGTTTCCATTAAGTGGTGTAGAATGTAAAATTTAGGCTTGCACAAAGTGCTAAAAATAGGGAAGGGCTGAGTGCAGGTTCTAATGAACACATTTATTCCAGCCACTGTAAATCTCAGATAACATTTCAAAAAAGGGCAAAGAAAAAATGTAAGGTTAATGGGTGGAGAGAAGTGTTTTGAAACACTTTCTGGCCAGACGTAGTTCTTGTAACCATGGATTAATAAAAAGTTAAGATACCTGTATAGGAAAGGCAAGCTTACCAAAAGCCATGCGCAGATGATTAGCACTTCAGAATAGCTACCATTGAGTGGTGAAATATTTGCAGCTTATAGAGTTAAGAATAGGCATACATTGCCATCTGATATATATTCTCTTGTGACATCTCAAGACTAAAATGGATAGTTCTAGTATATTCATCACACATATGGCTATTGGTAAAAAGACACCAAAAGTTAAAGTCATAAATTAAGGAATAGTTAATAATAAGTCTAAAGGAATGAGACAATTCTGATAGGTGGTTTTCACGGAGGAAAAAATAGAGTGTATCATTTATATGTAAGGAATTGTCAATATAGTATGGTAATTTAAATATTGAGAAATAATAGATATTTTCAATTGATATAAAAAAATTCAGATGGAGTATTTTATTGTCTTAAGTTTGTAAATACATCTACCTATAGAGTATTCATTGATTTTCTAATATCTATATAAATCTTCTCCAGTATCCCTGTATCTTTTTGCATAGCAATTTTTAAATATGTTTTATATGCACAAATCCTTTGTGCATACATTAGAGGCAACCATCATAGCTGATGGATCTCTGTTTGCTCTTATCATTCAACCTAATTCCTCGAACCTTGCCATTTTACAAAAACAATTTATTGAGTGAAAATATCAGTTTCTCTATTGCTAGGTAATTATTTATCTCAAACTTGGCTGCTTATAATATCTTCATTTATAATTTCACAGTTCTCTAGGTAAGAAATTATACATTTATCTGATACTCTGTTTACAGTTACAAGGCTGAGGTCAGATTATCGGCAAGGCTATCAACTGTACCTTCTCCTAAATACTCTATTGACACTACAGTAGTTGGCATAATTCATGCCTGGGAAGTTATATTGATGCGGGTCATGCTTTGTTCTCCCAAGCCATCAGTTACACTCTGCTTCTAGAAAAACAAAACAAAACAAAAAAAAAACAACAACTCAAAATCTTATACATATGTCAACTTTATGCAAATATATCAGCTATTTCTTGTATTTTGAATAAATTCTTTATAATATTGACCTGTCAAGAAAAGCTGTATTTTAAATATCATCTTAAACAGTTGTGACAATGTAGACATGGACTTTAATAAGTTTAGCAAATTTTAAAAGTTTTTTACTTAAATTTCAGACTTTACATGTAACATCCATTAAATGCAATGCTTAGGTCAGGATATCCTTGAAAGATAAAACATGTACAGTAGCAAAGATTTTTCACGCAAATGTATCTTCTTCAATAAGTCAATAGTGATTTTTCACCATTAAAAATTACATTGAAAATGTTCAGTCTCTATAGAAATTCTTTACTGAAAAGATGGAAAGCACTGAAATATTTTAATGACACATGACAAGAAAGTCAGTATCAAAAAATTTTGGTTTTATTTGTGTCATAATATGATAGAGATTCCAATATTTTTATTCACTAAGACATTTGGACAAGATTATTTGACTCGTGAAATATTAAGAATTTTTAAATTTATTTATTTTATTGAAAAATGAATTGGTAAGAAGTGATGTTATTCCTATTGTCAGACACAAAAATTGTATGAATAATTTCTATGTGGTATCAGGATAATATACATTTAGAGATAAACGTATTCAGACACTTTTATAAAGTACATTTCTACACAAAGTTCTTTGAACAATTCTTAGAATTCTTATTATTTTTTCTAGATATATTTACAATGTTTAAGTTAATCATTTTAATCCATGAGAGGTTAAATGTCAGAGTTAAGAACTATAAACTAGATCTGAGTTTACACTCAGTGATCTGTCTACTAGGAGTTATTACTTCTTATATTAAACGATTTTATTTCCTTTGAGGCCATGTTTCCATTGTATGAGTTTGAGCCAGAGTTATAGGGGAGAGCAATGTTTAATATACTTTTCTACAATATTTTTTAGTTATGTTTATTTATAAAATTGATATAATTTTTGTATATTATATTATGTATATTATATAGTATGATTATATATATTACATATATATAAATATATGTGTATATATATATCCACATATATTTATACTAAATAAGCTAAAATGTTATCCTACAATACAGAAAATTAAATGATGCATCAATAGAAGATTAATTAAAGTTTAATTCAGTTAGAAGATCTGTAGAATAAGCTTGAATTTTTCAAGGTAACTATCTTCAGCCCCTAAATATGACACATGTAGAAGACATTCTCAGAGAATAAGCACGTTCATTGTAATCAGCATGGTTAAAAGATTTTTAACCTTCAAAGGATTTACACTTGAATAGTTGTTAACACCCTATAGTATGTAATTGGAGGGGCATCTGAAAGAGAAGTCTGAATCTAATATAAACTCTTGTGTTTTCAATACAAAACTTCTTATTTCCTATTGTCTTTAGTAACATGTTTCATGATAAAGAAAAATTTATAATATATTTGAAATAAGTTTCAGTCTTATAATTATACATGAGTTTGACCATTTATCAACTGTTTTCCCAGACACCTGTAACTCTAACCAAATGTATCTTCTAGTTATGAATCCTCAGCATCATTCATGATTAGAGATTGATTTTCCTTTGATGTATTTTAAGATATTTATATATAATCTGTACATAAGCAAAATTGTCCTTTGGAATATAGTGCAATGTAATTCTTACAGCTTTACTCTAAGCAGAAAACAGCACCCAATGCATATCCTCTATGATGTGTTCCTAGCTTTAATCCATGAGCCACTGAAAAGAAAATATCACATAAAAATAAAATAACACACTGAGTATCAGGCTATTAAAATGAGAATACCATAAACATGGTATTTTTTATGTGACAACCTAGACATTTTAAATATTTTCACCATTTTAACTCAGTATCTGCCTTTGTCCCTTTAGCAGATTAAATGATATATGTTATGAAGACAATAAAATCTTGACCTTTCATTCCCTTTGATTGTCTTTGGGGAGGGAATAAATTAAAGCTTTCAGAAAAAAAAAGAACTCTAAAGATTAGATTGCTAATGAAGCACAGACACTAAAACCTATGCTCATGAGGACTCAAAGGCACACAAATAATTGGATAGGAATTGCTCTAGACACCATTCAAGTTATATTCTAGTATTTTACAACTCTCTGCCTGTAGACCAGGAACAGGAATGAGGCTGAAGCAAATGTCACTGACATTTAATTCTTTAACAGAGAACATTCATGAATGCCTAACCTTTAGACTGCAGCATGGTTTTCTATCAGTTTCCATATTGGAGTGCTATACTGAGAAATTAAAGCAGAAAGCTATGGAGCGTGTACAGGCTTGTGATGATGAGAGCAGGAGAGCACTTAAATGTGTACAAAGCCAGCAGTTTATATAATTATTTAAGTATGGCACAATTAAAATTGGCAATACTAAGAAGGAACTAAGAACTCAAACAGTAGAAAAGGTACCTGGAGAACACCTCCACTCAATGGACATTGTAACTCAAAGGGAAAAAAAAAATACCTTCTTTGAATGAAGACAGAATATATTCTGAATACCACTAAGTGTTTGTTCTCTGGACAAAACTGATCACCTAGGAGAGTAGGTTTTTTGTTTTTTTTTTGTTTTTTTTTTTTTTCAAGATCAAGCACATAAGCACACAACTTACACTGACTCTAATACAGCTGTGAGAGAAGACTGAATATATTTACTTCAGTAGAATTTGCTAGTGTAGTATAGATGATGCTTGGTTGTTAAAATGCACAAACAAATATTTTTGAGCCTTGTATATATATTCAACAACCTTCCAAAAACCATTGAGAAGCATGCATGGTATGATACGATCGGCAAGAAGGTCCTTCAAGGATGTCTTGTGAAGCTGTGTGGATTGAACTTAAGCTACAATGAGGATGCAAGGACAACAATGCTTCCAAAACATTATGGCTTCTACTGAAAAAAAGAAGTTAAATCTGATTAACACAATTCAAAGCTCCAGAAAATGGACATATATGTTGCAGAAATTGCTATACGATCTATTTTATATTGATCGTGCTTTAGCACAGTCCATTTTTGCTGTTGCATCATTTCTTTTTGTAATGGGAATGATCATTATCTGCCATTGTATATTTGAAGTTTGTACCTTTTTGCTGTTAATATATAAAGGCTCACAGTTAATAAATATTTCTCAAACTTGTGAACAGTATTGAAACTGTCACATTACAGATGAACTAAATGAACATTGCTTTATTAGAAGGTCTATGAAGACTACTGGTATGATCTTTTGTTTAAAAGCAATATATTAGCTATCAAGTTGATAAAGAGTGGACTTCCAATGAGTGATCTTGATTATGATTATGCACATTATAGAGGTTGGAATCAATGAAGGGTGACTGGGTTAACTCACTGCATGTATTTGAGATTTTCCTTGGAAATGTGTCAGGTGGAGAAACTCATCTCTAATATAGTATTATGCTATAAACAATGATCCTCTAAAGAATAATAAGAAGAAAGCAAACAAAGTACTTGATTTTCTTGATCACAGATGTCATGTGAACAAATTTGTCCGCATGCTTTCTTTATTATGATAGACTTACTCATCAAACAACAAAACTAAGTTAATTCTTTCTTAAGATTATTTTTAATACATACACACTCATAATCATACACAAAACACATGTGTGTGTTTGTGTGTGTGTTATTATGCTTATACATATTTAGAAATTTCATTTTTAAAAGGTATTCATTTGTAGATATATTGGTATCTACAAAATACAACAAATTTCTATAGCCAGGTTACAGCATACTGTTTCTAGAAGTATCAGAGTCATTTTATTAACTTTTTATGGTGTTTTCAACATGTATATTTTAAAAGGTAAAAATAACTTCAAAAGAAAAAATTAAAAGAAAATAAACATAGTAGTGACATATTAAAATTGTTAGGAGCCGCGTGAGCGTGATGGCATTCACCATTATAAGATGGCGCGGACATCCTGTTCTCCCACTAGTAAACAACTGACTGCTTAGGTGCAAAAGGCAAAAAGCACGCCAAAGTCACTGCCTATCCCGGGGCGTATTATGGGTAATGAGTGAACAGCCAATCAGAAGTGAACACGTCACTCTAGGGTGTATATAAAGCAGTGCCTTTTCCAGGCTTTCCGTTTTTCTGCTTCTGCATATACAAGGAATAAAGTCCTCGCTGTAGTAACCACCCGAACACTGCCTCATGGGTCTCTTTCGCAGGCGAAGGGGACATAGAGGGGCTCTGAACATAATATTTATTGGATTTGTTTTTTTCTGCTCATTAGACTACAAATGTATTTTCATCATATCTTCATTTAAGGATATTTTAGGAAAATTCATAACAACTTTGAAGTCAGCTCCTATAGACTCATGTGAATGGCCTTCCAGCATAACATAGATTCTAAGTTTAGAGAATTGTCTAGACAAAGAAACCCATTTCATTTAATTTTTTATATTTCAGTTTATACCATGATTCAGTTTTCTCACAAGTTTTTGGCTAGAAGTTACAGAAATACAAGAAAATTATGAAGTTTGCATTTGAATCCTGGGTTTAGAAATTAAATTACAAATATTTTATCTTAAATGCTAATCATAATTTTTGGCTTCTTTCAATATTATTTTTTTTACATCTTACCTTTTATTTTCTGAGTATTATATTATAAAACGCAATGTAATAATATAATTTATTATATAATCTATACAAATAATTGTTATTATAACTTTCTTATTCTCTAATGGGTGAAATGACTACATTTAGTAAGACTTTAGTATGCTCTCTCTCTCTCTGTAGATGGAAAAAATGTTTTCATTATTGAAAAGAATGAAATGAGCACTTGATGAACTTTTTTCTACTTGGATATTTTGTTTATTTACATTTCAGATGCTATCCCCTTTCCCTATCCTCCCCCTGAAACCCTGTATCCTATCTCCTTTATCCTTTTTGCATTTATACCATTTCAATTACATGCAAGTATTAAGGTCAGTTCTAGGTTGAGGAAATAGCATTACAATAGATGCAAATAGTCAAGGAACAAGCAATACAATAAACATAAATAGTCAAAGAACAAGTAAGGCAATAAACAAAGTCCCAAGATCACTCCTGTGGTCACTATTTCTAAGGGCTTATCAGGATGAACAAAATATCTGAACCTTCTTCCCCGTTCTAACTTTTTTAGGAATGGGAATATAAATTAAGATATTTAGGTGAAACAGTTACTTATTTACACTAGGATTAAATACAATTGGATTGCATCTCTTTTTACATGCAATACTTTTCTAAGGTAAAATATATCTTCTTATTTAAGAATATATATCTTCATATTGTTAAGAATTTAAATGGTCCAACTTTATGAAAGCCACACCATTATTTTAACTGAATTCTTTAAAATGTTTATGAAAGAGTACTTTGTTGCACCAATTTAACTGCATTGTTACTAGAACAATATATATGATAGTTTAATTTTTTGCTACAAATTTTAATTATGAAAATGAAGTAAACCCCCATAAAACTGTACCAGTCAAAACCAGGTAAGATTCCAAGACAGAAACCTGGAAGTAGACACAGACTCTTACCTACAACCAAGAAGTTTATTGCACTTGATACCTGCTGTATAATAGAAAATCCCTTTGTCCCTTGTTATAGCGACCATATTCCAGGGCAGACCAATTCCCATGAGTAATTAGCCATAACAAGCAGAAAAAGAATTTGGTTGGGATTTTTTGTTTGTTGAATTTTTGTGTGCTTTTTTTTTTTCGTCATTTATATTTGCTTGTTTGTTGTATGATTGGCATTTTAAAGTACGTTTATTTGTTTGGATTTTTGTCTGTTTTTTTTTTTTTTTTTTTTTTTTTTTTTTTTTTTTTTTGATGTTTTTATATGCTTCTTTCCCTGAGATTTTGGAGAAAGGAAGGAAAAGAGACAGGGAGAGACACAGTGATACAAAGAGAAAGAAAGATGGACACACACACAGAAAAAAACAAACATAAAATTGGATAGATAGGAAGGTTGGAAAATAAAAACTGTGATAACAATACACTGTATAAGAAGCTTTAATAAAATCCAAAGACAAAACAATAAGAAGAAAAATAAAAATACTTGAAATTCAAAGGAACATATTTTGTTCCTACATTTGAAATTTTCCTATGTTAGAAAGAGAGCTGCATAAACCAGGTTCAGTTAGTTATCTGAACTCTCATTCACAAATAATCTCTTCATAGAGCCAGGTTTTCAAACTTTGAACTTAAGTTTTCTATTTTTTTTGTAAAAATTTAGTGAGTTAAGATTAGTTTTATACAGCCGGGCGGTGGTGGTGCAGGCCTTTAATCCCAGCACTTGGGAGGCAGAGGCAGGAGGATTTCTGAGTTCGAGGCCAGCCTGGTCTACAGAGTGAGTTCCAGGACAGCCAGGACTACACAGAGAAACCCTATCTCGAAAAACCAAAAAAAAAAAAAAAAAAAAGATTAGTTTTATACAAGTATACATATGTTTTTCTAACATGTACATATATAAATCAGCAGATGCATACATGGGGACCTAGGTGTTTTAACTACATAATACTCTGTTTCACCAGCACCTGTAAAAGAGAAGTGTTTTTTTTTGACATTCATTGTTGTGTAAAAAAGCAAGGTGATGCTAATGCTATGAGTTAACTGACTTGTATAAAAATTTTAAAAATCAGGGGAACCTGGTATTGTCAGTTGTCAATGTAGTGTTTCTCAATTTGAATAAGTCCATAGCACATAAATGAGAATAATAACATGTTATTATTATAATAATATATAACATATTATATATTATATAATAATATAATAATATATAATAATAACATATTATTCTCAGTTATGTGCTATTTCATCTAGCTGGTAAGACTGTCTTAACAATAAAAGTAAGCACTTTCTCAGAGTGAGCTTTTATGTGCAGATTCTCCTGTCCATAGACCTAAGCCATTCACTGTCCTCATTCTTTCTAACCTCTACACACACACACACACACACACACACACACACACACACACACACATCATGCACACACAATAGCTCCTTGGTTCTAGGTTCTTTGGAATTTGATAGGGCTACATTAGTCAATTTTCAAACCAACTAAATTAAAATCACAGGACACATGGGACTTAGAAAGAAGTCTCAACAGTTAAGAACATCTGTTTGCTCTACCTGAGGACCCAGGGTTGATACTGAGCACCCACTTGGCATGTCCTGGACCATCTGTAACACCTGTCCTAGGAAACCTGATGTCCTCTTCTAGCCTTCATGAGAACTTCATGTATGTAATACTGAGACATATATGAAGAAGGCAAGGCACTGATTATACTTAACATAATAAACATGTACAATGTTCAAAAATACTTAAATGAAGTAAAATTCAAGAACTTGGGTCATAGATTTACACGAGTCAGTCCCTCATTATAAGTCTTCCAATGTTTATATCATATAAATAGGGTCTTTAAGTTGATCTATTCAAGATCTGGTTAAAAGGATATAATATCACACTTGATACTGTGCACCAGTTTCTTAATCCATAACATGTCATAAATTTGGCTGCAATAGAGAAACTCCTATATGCTATGCTGAAATCTTATTACAATGGTACAAAACAAAGTTATTTTCTTTGATGCACTCAAATATTTCACACAACATATTTATGTAAACAATCTGCTGTTTATAAAATCTCTTCATTGTTCTAGAAGTTTTGTGGTAAATTTATTTGCTAGTATTTGAGTCTGAATTTTTTCTAGATTGTTTTTAAAATTGTTTTTGTTTAAATTCTTCCTCAATATAATATTTTATCAACATGTGAAGAATGAACTATTGTTGTATACAAGAGAAATCTAAGAATAATTGATAAGTGGAATATATTATTTTATTCCAGTAATAAGAAAAGATTCATGGAACATTACAAGCCCCTGGAGATTGAACTGGTAGGGAATTGTTGAATACATAGTAAGTCATTCTCTTGCAGCAAATTTACAACATGTCATACATAAGAAACAGTACCCTGTCTCAAGTGTGATATTGCATTCTTTTAACTAGATCTAGGTCAATTTAAAGACCCTATTTATAACCTGGTACATATTATCACATGATAATTCTAATTACTGTTTATAACATGAGAGTAAGTATAAGAGATAAAACAAGTGTTTAAATTTAATTTCTCTTAGAACTTTTCCAAAGTTTGCCATGACTCGTTTATAGCTAGGAAGAAACATATTCTCAAAGATGCTTAAAAGAATCAAAGAAACTACAGTAGTATCATTCTGTGAAACTGAAACTACTGTAAACTGATATACTTGAAACAAAAGCTAAATTATATAATCTTTTACCAGAAATAGCTGTAGAAGAGATATTAACTCAGGACATTTATTGAACTAACAAGGAGAATAAAGTATGTAACCAAAGAAGAGTAAGTATAAAATCCATAATTTATTGTCTCAGACTATTTTTAAGCCAGGAAACAGGACATGTTTTTCAATTAAAGAATGAATTATCATCGCTTATTCCACTTTTTAAGTTTAGAAGTTCTTTTTTTATTATTATGTTTGGTGTGTGTGTGTGTGTGTGTGTGTGTGTGTGTGTGTGTGTGTGTGTTTGTCTCTATGCCACCCCCCTCTCTGCTTTATTTGCCTAAATATATGTGCAATCTGATGAGTTCTTTTTCTTTGTGCTGTCTACATGGTTTCAAGGATGAACAATGTGTATTGGGTTAACATTATTGGACTTCATAAGAATGATTTGAGTTAAAATGAATGATCATACATTGGGCTTTATAAGAATGATGTGAGTTAAAATGAAGAACACTTAGAACAGTACACTGATAAAATAAACAAATGTTTGCTATAGAGATCATTACTACATGTGTCATTGATACATTCTTTTGCTTCTATACCTATTGTTTTTCAAATATGTGCACCACCATAACCAGATCATCTTACACTTTGTTGACAGCATTTACTTGTCATCTGAGCACTCTGTAATCAAGGTCAATTTTGCAAGTTCACTTCGTGCCTGAACTATATAATAAGGAAATCTCAAAAACTAAAACAAAACAAATGCCATTTCTTCTTTATAGAAGTGATTAATAAGCAACAGATATATTTCAAAAGTGCAAAAACTATCATGCTGTAATACAGAGATCCAATGAGACAGCTGAATAAACTAGAAAGTATAATGTTACATAACAAATACATAGTTTGCAAAGAAATTATATAATAAAACAATTTTAACTAGAGCATGCATCTCACATCGAAATACAATCTAGCTCAATAGCTAATTATGCTTAGGTTCTTAAAAGAAAAATGAATATTTGTACAAATATCAAGAAAAAACTTGTATGGGAGATAAGATGTTTAAGTAAAAATTCTACATAATCATTCTGCAAAGTTTACAAAGACATATGGTTTCTTTACAGACACAGTGCAGGGAATAATGAACAGTATGAGATAGAGTATAGCATTTATCACACCAATGTTGTATTTAAAAAAATACTTACAGCTACAGTTTAAATTGATCATTCATTATAATCATTCATTTAAAAGCAAAAGCTCACAAAGAATAATTAAACTTGAGCTTATAATAGGTTCATTTGTGCAACAAACACCAGTTCACAGTCACAAGATAGGACATTCTTAAAACTTAAATGTGGTAGACTATTTAAAAAAACACCTTAATAAACTAGTTGCCACGTTCTCAAAATGATTACAATTTAATAACAGATTTACAGATACTGAATTTCAATCAAAAGTTTTTTTTAAATATAAATGTATGAAAAATATATTTTATGTCAAGTTCAGCTGAGAATACATTTCTTTGTAAGCAATGGAATTGTGACTAACTACCCATGAAAAATATAGCCACATCATGACTACTTAGAAGTTAATCTTGCCTATACAATACTCAAGAATTCACAGTCACTAAGAATGTAGTTATATAAATAATAAACCCCATTTTGCTCTGAATATCCATCTAAATCACAGAAAGAAATAGCCTGTCATACTATGGTATCACTGTTAATGGACTGACCACTGAATTTCTTCCTAGTATAAAATCATAAAAATATATCAGAATTTACTCAACAATTTTACAGAGAAATAATGAACAAATATAGTAGATTATATGTGTTTATATTAAGATGGAAACATCGTAATTTTTTCACTTCATAGATCTGTATTATTTTAGTATGAAGCTGACTGATACTTAATAGTTGTGAATTTCCCTGAAAGTTACTGTGTCTGTTTCAACTGTGTACTGGCTCATTTTGTGTGTCAACTTGACACAAGCTGGAATTATCACAGAGAAAGGAGATTCAGTCGAGGAAATGCATTCATGAGATCCAGCCATAAGACATTTTCTCAATTAGTAATTAAGTGGGGAGGGCCCCTTGTGGGTGGTGCCATCTCTAGGCTGGTAGTCTTGGGTTCTATAAAAAAGCAAGCTGATTAAGGCAGAGGAAGCAAGCCAGTAAGTAACATCCCTCCATGGTCTCTGCATCAGATCCTGCTTCCTGACCTGCTTGACTTCCAGTCCTGGCTTCCTTTGGTGGTCAATCGCAATGTGGAAAATGTAAACTGAATAATCTCTTTCCTCCCCAATTTGCTTCTTTGTCATGATGTTTGTGCAACAATAGAAACCCTGACTAAGACAAATTGGTACCAGTAATGGGTTATTCCTGTGACAACCTGACCGTGTTTTGGGGAGAACTGTGGAAGGACTTTGGAACTTTGGACTAGAAGACTCACTAGGTGTTAAGAGCTCTGTGAAATGTTCTGTAAGACCTTAGAAGATAATATTGAGAACAGAAAAGAAGATGAAAGCCTGGTTTGTGAAATTTCGGAGTGAAGATTAAAGACTCTTAACGGGGCTGCTGCTGTTTTGATTGTGAAGCTTCTGTGGTTTTGGTTAGCTGGACCTGAAGAATCAGTTGTATTTAACAAGATACAAGAACTACTAAAGTGAAAATTTTGCATTAATGGGACTCTTGATGCTGGTTAGCTGGAGCTAAGAGATTAGTGATTAAAAAATGACCAGCATCACTACAGTGAAATCTGTGAAGTGTTTTCTGAGATCACAAAGAGGCTGTGTTCCAGAGATAGCCAAGTTTGTACCTCATGCTGTGGCTAGACTTGGTAATTTGTAAGAGTCACACAGATGGCAGTAGTTTTGAAGGCATGAAGAGGTCAAGAAGAACAGCTGAGGCTCCTATATGTGACGTGGGTGTGGGAGACCATTGGTGAAGGTGCAGCCTCAGTTCCAATTGATGGCCAGGACTGAAGGGGTCATGCAAAAGATGTGAGGTTGGTACCATGAAGAGAGCCTATGAGAGGCTATTGGTGAGGCCTAGTTATAGCGGAAGAGAACAGTGTTTTGAAGATGCCAATATCATGAAATGACCACCAAAAACAGCAGCAGCTAACGGAGTACAGGTAGATGTAGCCTACAAGACAAGGTGTATGCTACAAAGGGCAGGGCTGGAGAAGTGACCCAAGCCCTTGGAGGAGCTCAGAAGATCATGAGTGGGTCCCAAACAGTGAACTGTTAGAGTGTGATTTTGCTTTTGATTGTAAATGTGCCCTGATAATTTTTCCCTCTTGAAGGATGACAATATTATAGTGGAACCCACAGTCAAGAGGACTTCTAATTGTAAAAAGATTATGAATTTTAAAAGAAATTGGATATCCTAAAGAGATTGAAATTTTAATATGTAAGTATTTGCAAAGACTGTGGGACTTTTAAAGTTATTTAGATCTTGGGGATGAATAAGAAAGTAAGGGTTGAGGCTTAATATTGATGTGTTTGTATATCAAGTTGACAAGGAGTCAACTGTACTGGCTGGTTTTTTGGGGTCAACTTGACACATACTGAAGTTATCACAGAGGAAGGAGCTATAGTTTAAAAAAAAATGCCTCCATGAGATCCAGCTGTAAATCATTTTTTTAAATTAGTGATTCACTAGGGGAGTGCTCATTGTTTGTGGAGCTATCCCTTAGCTTGTAGTCTTGGATTCTGTAAGAAAGCAAGCTGAGCAAGCCAAGGGAAACAAGCCAGTAAGTAAGATGCCTCCATGGCCTCTCCATCAGCTCCTGCTTCCTGATCAGCTTGAACTCCTAGTCCTGACTTCCTTTGGTCATCAACAGCAACGTGGAAAGTGTAGGCTGAACTAATCTTTCCTCCATAACTTGCTTCTTGGTCATTGTGTTTGTGCAGGATTAGAAACCCTGACTAAGACACACTGTTCTGTCATTTTTATATAAAAAAGAGATTCATAACAGTTATGCAGGTCAAAGCATGTGATGCCTAAAACACATGAATGATAATTACCATGTAATCATATGGTATCATTGTTATATGCAAATACGTTCTGTATACATATGTTCACTCTTAGCTAGACATTGTGTCTCCTCAGGATAATGAGATTTGACAGCTGCCTGTGAGGTATCAATTGCCAATTTATAACTCTGTCAGGTGATTTGATTAAAATGTTCTTATTCAATCATAAATAATTAAGTTTGATTGTCAGTTTATTCCTGGTTCACTTTACAATGATGAAATGGGTCCTATAATTGACATTGTCTTAATATATTGAATGATTAAATTTTTCTGCAAATATGAGTAAGAAAAAGCCCATTGTTTGTAAATAGTGATTTCTATGAAATTATTAAATAACTTTCAAGTAATAATGATCTTCTCTAGGAATCTTTAGAAACTATGAGTATCTTCACATAAATTTTAAGTACTCCCTGTTTTGGCTAAAAAAGAAGATCCCATCTTCTCTCCTCAATTTCTCCTCCATTTTTCCTTCACTACCTCTTTCCTTCTTGCTCCTAATGGCAAAAATATTTGTGACATGAAATGAAAGTGTTTGCTTGGCCCAGGAACTGAGCAGATCCAAGACAGTAGCTCTGCCCCAAATCACACAGAACACAGAGGAAGCGGGGCTCCCAGGAACTCTAACCCAGGAAGTATCTTATATAAGCAGACAGCAAGGCCCTCCCCAAACAGGGAGTAACTGGGACCCACAAGGACCCAGGAAGTCAATCCCGGCTCAGAGCACTGGTTCTCTTTGGTCTGGGCCAGAGCACTGAGCAGATCTTGGGTGGCAGTTCTGCTCCCAATCTCTAAGAACCCAGAAGAAACGGAGCTCTCAGAGCTCTAACCTGGGCAGCTTCTTGTCTACACTTGAGCACTGAGTAGATTTTAGGCCCCAGAGTTTACCCCAAGTAGTTACACCCACCCCACAAAGTTCTCATACAACAAAGATAATAGAAAAGACAGGCTCCAGTCAGGGACAGGGCAGGTAGCACTAAAAAGATATAGATGGCAAAAGGCAAGCACAAGAACATAAGCATAACCCAGGGTACTTGGCATCATTAGAACCTAGTTCTCCCACACTAGAAAGTCCTGAATTCCCCATATCACCAGGAAAGCAAGATTCAGATTTAAAATCACTTCTAATGATGATGATATAGGACTTTAAGAAGGACATAAATAACACTCTCAAAGAATTTGAGGAGAACACAGGTAAATAGGTAGAAGCTCTTAAAGAGGAAACACAAAATTTCTTAAAGAATTACAAGAGAACGCAACCAAACAGGTGAGGGAATTGAACAAAACCATCCAGGACATAAAAATGGAATTAGAAACAATCAAGAAAATCACAAAGGGAAACTACACTGGAGATAGAAAAGCTAGGAAAGAAATCATGAGTCATAGAAACAAACATCACCAACAGAATACAAGAGATAGAAGAGAGAATCTCAGGTGCAGAAGATACCATAGAAAATATCAACATAACTGTCAAAGAAAATGCAAAATGCAAAAAGTTCTTAACACAAAATATCCAGGAAATACAGGACACAATGAAAATACCAAACCTAAGGATAATAGGTATAGATGAGAGTGAAGATTCCCAACTTGAAGGGCCAATAAATATATTCAACAAAATTATAGAAGAAAACTTCCCTAATCTAAAGAATGAGATTCCCATAAACTTACAAGAAGCCTATAGAATGCCAAATAGACTAGACTAGATAAGAAATACCTCCAGTTACATAATAATCAAAACAACAAGTATACAAAACAAAGAAAAATATTAAATGCAGTAAGGGAGAAAGGCCAAGTAACTTATAAAGGCAGACCTATCAGAATTACATCAGACTTCTCACAAGATATTATAAAAGCTAGAAGATGCTGGACAGATGTCATACAGACCCTAAGAGAACACAAATGCCAGCCCAGGCTACTATACCCAGTAAAACTCTCAATTACCATAGATGGAGAAATCAAGATATTCCACGACAAAACCAAATTTACACAATATCTTTCCACAAACCCAGCATTACAAAGGATAATAGTGGAAAAGCTCCAATACAAGAAGGGAAATTATAGCCTAGAAAGAGCAAGAAAGTAACCCTCTTCCAACAAATCCAAAAGAAGATAGCCACACAAAGATAACTTCACCTCTAATAACAAAGATAACAGGAGACAACAATCACTGTTCCTTAATATCTCTTAACATCAATGGAATCAGTTCCCTAATTAAAAGACATAGGCTAATGGACTGGATACATGAACGGGACCCAGCATTTTGCCTCATACAGGAAACCCACCTCAGTGCAAAGACAGACTCTACCTTAGACTAAAAGGCTGGAAAACACATTTTCAATCAAATGGTCCTAAGAAACAAGCTGGAGTAGCTATTCTCAAATCTCCAGCCTGAGAACACAAAGGGGGTGGGGGGGGGGACTCATGGCTCTACTTGTATAGGTAGTTGAGGGTGGCCTTGCCAGGCATCAGTGGAAGTGGACAGCCTTGGTTCCTGAAAGTTTGGATTCCCTAGTGTTGGGGAATTGCCAAGAGCAGGGAGGCAGGAATGAGAGGATGGTGGGAGCACACCCTCATAGTAATTGGAGTCGGGGAATGGAGTAAGGGGTTAGGCATCAGTGGAAGTGGAGGGCCTAGGCACCCAAAAGTTTAGATTCCCTGATGTTGGGAAATTTGAGAGCAGGAAGGCAAAAATGGGAGGATGGTGGGAGCACACCCTCATAGAAACTCCCAGCATTATATGTATTAACAAGAATATCGCAGGAAGCATTGACCTGAGCCCAGCAAACGAAGCATCCATTGGGGAAGATTGTACTACCTTCTCTACAGGATCATCTCCTGGGGCGATGGCAGACCCATCCCGCATTCCTTTTTCATTGGGATGGGGTCAAGGGAATGCAAAACCCATATGCACACAGGTATACTTCCCTGCACCAGAGCTTTCAGGCTAACTGGCGCAGTGCGGTGCCTCGCCCAACATGCGATTATTCTTTCAAGCTTGCAAGCCAAGCCTGGGGGGAGGCACCAGCCTCAATGGCATAAAAGGCTTGTGCAATCAGGGCAAGATCTCTCTTTCAGGCCCCATTCATTCTGCAGAGACACCATAGGCAAAAGGCACAGACCACTATCAGAACCAAGGCTAAGACACCTATTCCCGCCCACTCTTTGAGGTGCATCAACTCTTGTTGAATCCAGGCTGTCAGTCCCTCTGCTATAGCCAGGTTGACTCTCGTTGAATTCACAGTCGCCATGGCCAGGCGAAGATCAGTCATCAGGCTTTCAAACTGATGCGACCAGTTTCCTGTAAGATAGCTTGACAATTGTCTGGACAAATTAGCAGCCTGTGTCACATTGGTGTACTGTACAGAAGTAACACACAATCCTTAAAACTTCCATTCACATCCTAATTGAGCCAACTGCCAAAGCATATTTATTTGCTCTTGGACAAGATCCACACGTTGATTTAGGATCATAACACCTCCTTTTAGCTGGGCATTGACATTAGATTGCACATCAAGTGCATGGGCTACGGAGGCAGACAAATTATTGAAAGTTTGGGCGGTCTGAACTGAGGAGTGCATGGCTATGGCAGCAGTGGCAGCCAAAGAAACAGCTGTAATGATGGCTGCTGTGATTCCAAAATCTCTCTTGGGGCGAAAAAGGGTAAAACTAGATGGAGCTTCAACAGGAACAGGTACCCAGCGGGATATTCAGGTGACCACTGCCAGGGAAAACATGCTAGAATTCCAACACATACTATAAAACAACTCACTCCTACAATCTAATCTACTCTTAACTTTACCACAATTACTAACTACAAACATAAAAGGAGGCCATACACATACAAGGGTGGCCTTATAAGAAACCTTTCTACCACTACTAAACAATCTTACTGAAGCTTCAAATACCTCAGAAGAATTCCATACAAAACTAGCATTTCCTACTCTACTTCCTTTCCATCAACCCAAGCAGCTGTCTGATTATACAACTTAATACAATCCCTATCCTCTAAAATATTACTAGCCTTAACAAAACATATACTTCCTAACAAAGCTATACTAAAACTACCATTAAACACTAGCAGTAGCATCAGCAGCCTCATCGTGGTCTTCTGCCTATGTCAAGATTCTCTCTCTCTCTCTCTCTCTCTCTCTCTCTCTCTCTCTCTCTCTCTCACACACACACACACACACAAACACACACAGACACAGACACAGAGCTGCCAAACAGAAATATGCATATGCCAAAGTTTCCATACTTGTCCCCAAACCAGGAACTTTTCCTTTAACTCGTCCCAAAACCGGGAACTTATATCATCTCCTATCCAAGAACTTTCCTAAATCTTGGGCCCTGTCTTACCGGGCACTTACCGATGATGATTGATCGCCCTGTCTGCCAAGGGTTCTGGACCTCACAACCTCGGAGAACTTTACCGTTCCCTGTTCCCTGTACGGGCCACCACTTGTTGTGCGCCTCTCTCTGACCAGCAGAAAGACCGGACACAACGGAGTCCTTACCAAAGCAGTTTACTCAGGTTCTCAGCAAGATTCTGACAAGTGGCCCCGAGCCTTCCCTGTGTCTGCCTTAAATCCCTGTAGCCAGCCAATGCACTCCGGCCAAGTGGCATCACTACAGTGATCTAAGTCAGATTGGCCCAGCGTTCAGGCAGCCAGCGCCATCTTAGGACGAAGTCAACTGGCATCTCACATTTATAAATTCTTAAATGGTAGAAAATTTACTTTGATTTCAAATTTAAGGTTTTTATTGGTACGAGCTTCTTATTAATATAAAAGTGAGATGAATATTGTTACTATCATAGGCATTGCGCCTGCATAACATTTAGGAATACAAGGCTTAGACCCAGTCCTTCTTTAACTTTTTTAACTGATTTGAGATGGTTAGCCTGTGAGTTAAGGGACTATAGCAAATTGATGGCTTTGAATTTATTGTTAGGGTTTTCTATATTTTCTTTAGAAATAGCTGAGAGGAGTTAACAGACCACAGTCCATATTGCCTTACATAAATAGTTGGTTTTCAAAACATCAGAAATCCACAGAATTGATGTTACAAACATTTCTGTATAAATGTTCATTTTGATTAGAGACCTGTCTGCTCCTGACAGCTTCCTGTCTTGGATTCTAAGAAGAAACTGAGCATCTTCAGAGTTATTCCAATTGTGGTGAGTCAGCCACAAAGCAAGAATTGACTCTTTCTATCTACAGACAAATCACTGTCCAGAAAAGGACACACTTGCAGAATAGTCGATTGATTATATCTGCCAAGACAGAGTAATCAGCCCTTAATAATTCTGCATCACTAGGTCTGTCAGATGATCCTGGGCCAGAAGGCTGAAGATTGGATGCTCCAGCATTCTGTACTATAGGGACTGTCCAGGTGTTCAGGGGTCTCTATAAATTGGCTATGTTTAGAAGCTATGCTTTATGCTTCCCATAATTTCAGTTAACTCAGTCATTCTGGATTTCTGATAGGGTTGAAAACTTATAGTCTCATAGCCAATCCTGGCTATTTACTTTGAGAGAAAAGATTTGAGAGGATGGTTTTCAGCTTACATTCATTCTAAAGCAAAAAAAAAAAAAAAAAAATCCAGGTTCAGAACTAAGTCTTTTATTTAGGAGAGATGACAGAGGTTCTGCTTAGCCAACAAAATGATGGACTGGGTATTAGGTCTATCTTCCACCTTACTGACATAAATTGGTGTAGTTATATTCTAACTGTATTTTGAGACAAAAGTTTTATTTTAACAGGAAGGGTGATATGTAGGCGGAGCTAAGGTGGTAAGAGTAAGGAGAGGAGGAGTAAGGAGAGGAGGAGGAGAGGAAGAGCTACATGATGAGAGAGAAAGAGAGAGGGGGGCCAGACATGGAGGCTGATGTTCACATGTCTCCGCCAGGCAAAGATAGTTGATATATCTAGGTTGGGTATTAGGTTACACTTCTGAGTGATATTGAGCATTACCAAATTTATAAAACCATTGGTTAACATTAAAAAAATTGTATAAAAGCAAAAAGGAGAAGGAGGTATGGGATAGGGGTTTCTAGGGAGGGGAAATGGGGAAAGGGGATGGCATCTGAAATGTAAATAAAATATCCAATAAAAAAAAGAAAGTGTTTGCTTAACATTCTATACACATTTTCTTGTAAGTGTGTTTGTTATGAATAGTCTATAGGTTAGTTATAGTACTAACACAGGACAAATACAATTCAGATAATTGTGTTTTGAGGGAGTAGTAGCAAGTTTATTACACATACTATTAATAAAAGTATTTTTAAAAGTTTTCTACAGGAGAGTAGGCTATAGTTTCAGGAACAATTGAATTTCTAGATATGAAAAGCATTAAACCAAAGGCTGACAAAGCTCTTTCACTGGGTAACCAAATGATTCTTGCTTTATCTTAAATTCTTATACAGTATGAATACATAACCTAAGCTCCACGTTGTCTTCCTCTGAAATCATAATGAACCAATATGAAATCATCACAAGTTTTAAAACATGAGAATTAAATGAAGAATCAAACTGGAGTATGTATCAGTTTTAAACATAGGTTTGAAACAAGCTTTTCTAATAATCAACCCAGACTTGGAATAAGGGCAATTATGTTGCAGAATCATCTGAAAGTCATGAGTTTCATCACAAGGTTTGATGTTTGTGATGATTTTAAATGAAAGTAGCGCCAGGCAGTGGTAGCGCAAAACTTTAATCCCAGCACTGGGCAGGCAGAGGCAGATGGATTTCTGAGTTCAAGGCCAGCCTGGTCTACAGAGTGAGTTCCAGGACAGCCAGGGCTACACAGAGAAACCCTGTCTCGAAAAACCAAAAATAAATAAATAAATAAATAAATAAATAAATAAATAAAGCCAAGCAGTGTCTGAGTGAATGTCTTATGCTTTGAGAAATGTATAATATTGAAATAAATACATTAAGTATGTGGCCTGATGAAAGAAACAGTAACAATAGGTGATAAGTGAGGCAAACACATTTTGAATCATGTCAAGAATGTTACAAATTTTGATAAAGAGCTAAAAATAAGAGGTGCTGACAAATCATTCTAAGAAAGTAATAGCATAAATTCATGTTCATTTTTGTTGTAATCAGAGATGCTGTAATGTACCCAATTGCAGGATAAGGTACTGTTGGTTTTGTGAGAAATGGAGAATGTCTTGAAAGAAAGATACAAGCTTACTAGAATATGGGTGGTGCAGTATCACTCCTCTCCAATAGAGAATGTTTACAAATAATAGTTAGACAAGATAAGTACCAGCTAGGGATTCTTACAGTATTCCAGGAAGTATACAGGACTGAGGAAGAAGACTGAAAAACAATGGCCTGATAAATGGAATGCCATATTGTAAGGAGGCCAAAGGCAAAGAACACTCGGAAGCAATATAAACCAATGAAAACCTCTCATGAAATTAATGTAATAGGAGCAAAAGTGTCTCCTTTTGACTTGTCAGTCAAACTTCAGTACACACTTAAGACCAAATGAACTTGTCAGTCAAACTTCAGTACACACTTAAGACCAAAATGATTCCAGGAGTAAGGTAGTGTCAAGGTGATACAATTTTCTTCCTAATAACGAGCTGTATAATATGAAAGAAAAAGAAAACAAGCAAAAATCAGAAGACCAGAAATGAATGAAGACATTAGTATGAGTTTATTTTAAAAATTAGGCAAACAAGTACACATACAGACCACACACACAGAGACCACACACACATATACATGTGCTTTATAAAGAGTATGGTGAGCCTACTTAAAACAATGAGACTAACTGAAAAAGGTTAAAAATGTTATCCCAAACACTAGATGTAACATAAAGTTGCAGATCCTGACATCATCGAGGAAGCACAGACAGAGTGAAGGAATTCAGTAGGCCACCAAGTGTTTCCTAAATTTGTCAGTGAACATGTCTTCCGCTTCTAAACTTTCATGCCATGATTGAGCACATAAAAATTTAGTGTATTATGCAATTTATTTTAGTGAACTTAGACACATGTTATTCATCAACATAGTATCAAATAAGAACTTGGTATGTGAGATATCAATTCTGAGCTGAAAAGCACATTTCCATAAATAAAACATGCCATATACTGTAAAACACATATTTTGACTAATGCAACAGCCTTATTTTTGCCTTATTATTAGTTGATTATTTTAGTTATTTCCATCTCAAATCCTGCTCTTCTCCAGGTTCCCTCTCAGAGAGTTCTTCCCCCATTCTCCTCCCCTTCACCTCTAAGAGGGTATCCTCTCCCTGAGTATCACCTCATCCTTGAACATCAAGTCTCTACAAGATTAGAAACATCCTCTCCCACTGAGGCCAGACAAGGCCTGTTGCATATGTGCCAGAGGCCAAAAACTAGCCCGTGTATGCTCTTTGATTGGTGGCTCAGTCTCTGGGAGCTTTGAAGACCCCAGGTTAGCTGACACTGTTACAATTCCTGTGGGATTGCCATCCATTTCAGTTCTTTCAGTCCTTTGCCTTAATTCTTTTATAGGGGTCCCTGACCTTCACCCCATGCATGGCTGTGAATATGTGATTTGACTCAGTCAGTTGTTAGGTAGAGCCTTTCAAAGGACAACCATTCTAGGCCCCTGTCTGTAAGCACAACACAGCATCAGTGATAGTGCCAGGGATGGGTGCTCACTCATGCAATAGATCCCAAGTTGGATCCGTCACTTATTGGCCATTTCTTCAGTCTCTGCTCCAATTTTCTCCCCACATTTCTTTTAGAAAAGAACAATTTTGAATAAAAAACTTTGTAGTTGGGTTGGTGTCCCCATCTTTCCACTGGGGTCCTGTCTAACTACTGAAGGTGGTCCTTTCAGGTTCCATATCCCCACTGTTGACCATTTTGGCTAAGGTCACCTGCATTGAATCCTGGGAGTATCCTCCATCATAGATCTCTGGGACTTCTTAGAGATTCTCCTTTCCACCCCCAAAGTTGCATATCTTTATTCCTTCTTCTGTTCCTCTGGGCCCCTCTCTTGTCTATCCCTGTATCTGAACCTCCTTCCTATTCCCCTCCAATTTTCCTCTCCTAGCCAGACACCTCCCTCCCTCTAGCTCCCATGACTATTTTGTTCCCCCTTCTAAGTTGGGTTTAAGCATTCTTCTTCCTTATTGTTTAACTTCTTATGGTCTGTAGGGTGTATCATGGGTATTTTGTATGTTTTGGCTATGTTGATTTTCTCAAATAATCAGTTCTTGTTATGTTTGTTTGTTTGTTTCTGGTTTATTCCATTTGTGTCTCTGTGTGTTTTAACAGAGAATATCAAACTATGGAACTAAAGCAGGTGGCTCACTGGAGGTAAGGTCTGAAGTACTTGGATTGCTTATTTTCTAAAGCTTTATTCATTATATGATGTCATATAAAACTTCACAACCCCATTTTACTATCTCTATCTTCTAAGTAAAGCCCTTTGTCTACCTTTAATTCCACTCCACTAAAATTTCCAGTAATACTTCTGTCCCAGAAGGACATTTTTTAGAGTATTCTGTAGTCACAAACCAGCTGGTAGAACTTAAAGTGACCAAAAAAAGTATTTGAAAGGTATTTTCAGAACGATTATTTAGAAAATTACACTTTTTTCACTCAACATTTGAAGTGTATTGCACATTAAATATACCCATGATCATCTAATTAATCTGAATAAAAAATGTCTATAAAAATTATCTGTATGTAAAATCATATTTTTTGTAATGACCCTAAAACTGCCTTTCTCTAGTGCTGGCTTTTTTCCTACAGGATGTGTGTGTGTATGCTATATTCAATACCCCTTTTACCTATAGGTCTATTGGGCACTGTTAAAAGCAACCAAATCACAGCTATATGTAGAGAAACCAACCCCATGGAAATTAGACCATTAAAACTGTTTTTGTTGGATGTATAACTACCCATAGAAAGGCAAAAGATATACTAACTCCCATCAAAATAGAATATAATGCCTAAATGTTATATCTATATTATTTTATATATATAAATATGATACATTTTTATTATTTTACAGTTATGGTAAGTGACATTACATTTAAATGCAACATATTGAGGTGTCACAGCTTGATTGTAAAAATGGATATACTTAAAAAATGCTTTGAGAACTTCTTTCAGTCATTATAATATTTACATTTTAATTTTATTCTAAATCAATCCACATTATTGGATCATCTTTAGAAGTCTGATATGAAATTTAAAACTTTGGAGATAGTGTTACTTTGATGAAAGCAAATACAAGGAAACATTGATAAACCTTGGGGGTTTGTTAATATCATTTTATTTTTCTGAAGGGTTTTGTTCAGATTTGAACTTAGTTTACAGATTTTTTTATGAGTTCCTTGTACAGTGTAGTATGTTGGTGCAAATTTTGTGGCATAGCGGCAATCAGCTTAGAACTAAGAAATGTTCTATGTAAGCAGAATTAAAGAGCTATTATGACAAGCAAAAAACGGTATTAGGAAAATAAAGTAGATGATCAGTTAAGAATAGAATTTCCTCCATAGTTACAATATAAAGAGACTCACTGTTTAATGTATCACTGACCTAAGGTTGTGAATTATAGGAGTTCTTTCTTAAATCTGGCTTGAGTATAAGCCATTTCAATTTGCTTTAATAAAAACTAAGTTCAAAATTATGATCACATGTGGCCTCTTAAAGTCTATGTAATGTGTGCTATTTAACACTGATTCCAAAGGAGAAAAAAAAAGACTTGATATGAAATAAAATTTATTCCCTTCCTTCCTTTCTTTTTTCCTTTCCTTCCTTCCTCCTCCTGCCTCTTCACTCCTCTTCTTCAACCTTCAGCTTTTCCTCCTTTTTTTGACCACCGTTTTATCAGAAGCAAGTAAAATGGCCATACTAGAAATACTTCTTTACAAAGTAGAATAAAATATTGTACATCTTAACAGAGAAAACAGAATATAAAGTTATATGGCATAAATACAATCCCATATTTAATTAAATATTTTCAACGAAAAGACTAATTACCATGTTCTTAAATGAGTAACTACAAATGTATTTCTAATGATGTGTAGCAGAGACATATTGACATGTTCTAATGATAGAGTATCAGATCCATCTCGATCATTTGACTAGCTAATTTATCAGTTTGTGTTGGTAATGTACTTTTTTTCCTCAAAACATTTTTTTTAGGTGAATCATGTCCTATTTCAATTTAAATTGATCACTTCTACACTTTCTTCATGGTTTTATATTTATTTTTCTGTATTATCACTAATAGAGTCAGTTTCTGTGTTTCCTTGTAGTGGCTGGCCATATAATAGGGTCCTATATACTACTTCTGAGTGAATTTGATGTTTTTATTTTTCTGGATTTATTACCAAACAGATTATTTAAAGAAGTTACATCTTTGTCAGTTTATTTAAAGAAGTTACTTTAATATTGTATTGCTTATACTTATTTTTAATCAATCAGCTATGACTGATTTTTAACATATTGAATTTAGCAAACAACAGTAATTTTTTAATAGTGACAAGGTGATGACTGTGCTATTTATATACTAAGATTGTCTTATGTGAATATTAGTAGAAAGAAGGCATAACAGGTTGATGGGGCATTTTTGTTATGATACTTAATAGTGTTAGCTATGAAGTCTTTGTTTTATATAACATTCTAGTATCCTGAAAAATGAGACACAATAACACCAACACCATTAACTTTTAGACAAATACATTTGTTATTATTCTTTGTAGCAATCATAATGGCTTTTGATATAAAAGATAAATCCATTTTCAATTATAAAACATGGTTATTTTGAATTATTATATATATTATAGACCAAAGTGAGAATCTATAATAACAGAAATCATGTAATTATTCATAATTCCAGAGAATGCCAGGGCACATATTTAATCTCAGATATCTGGAGAAAGAGGGAGATAAATATTTGTGAGTAATAAGTCATCCTGGTACATCTGAGAAGTTCTAAACAGCAAAAATAACATAATAAAACAATACCTCCCACTTTTTCTCTTTATACACACACTCACATATTTATACACAGACACATACACACACACACACACACACACACACACACACACATATATATATATATATATACACACACACAACTATATATACACAGACATATACACACAGACACACAGACACACACAGACACACACACTACACACAGACACACACACACACACACACACACACACACACACACACACACACACACAATTTACAAGGTAATAGTGCCTTAAAGGAAAATCCAGTGGTATGTTGAAAGTAAAGAATAGAATTTCCTTTCTTAACATAGTATTTTTTACTGTATTCTTTTCCTTTCAGACATATTGAGGGACATCACACCTTTGCAATAAATCTATGATGCAACTCAGTGTAAAGACATGCACAAAGAAGGTTGAGCCTATTGTCTATTTCTGGACTTAATCATGAGTATGAAGGAGGGTTGCAGGACTCCAAGAGTTTCTTGCCTCCCCATTGAAAACTTTTAGAGCCTCAAAATTAACAAGCTTGGAATCCTTTCTAACTAATCCCATTGAAGTAAATGAGACCTGCCATCTCAGGTGGTCTATCTGGGACAGCCTGCAAAGGTGAGTTGTGCTCAGTCTACTGAGCCCCATTGTCTAGCTCTGGACTTGCTCTTCAGACCATAGGAGCCATCAGGACACCAAGAGTGTCTTTCTACACCAAGGAAAGCTTCACAAACTCCAAAACTAAGCTGCATAAAACCATGTTCTATCAATCCCATTCTAGTCGAATCTGACTGCCGTCTCAGTTGAATCTGCCTAGGATACAACATGCAGTGTCTACACAGGATACATAGTGTCTACACAGGACATATAGTGTCTACACAGAACATAGGATACAGACTGCAAAGTGGAGTGTGACTGAGGCACAGCCAGAAGAGTCCAGTACACTGACCTCCAGTGTCTGGCCCACATCCCCCAACACCTTTCTGAGAAGTCCTGCTGCCATCAGGCACATCAAGCCAATACAAGAGAAAACCGGATGCCTAAAGGACAGAATAAGGACACAACAACAAGACACAGGGCAATATGGTACCATGAGAGCCCAACTATCCTACTACAATAAACACTAAATGTTCTAAAGAAACTGAACCAAAAAAAGAGGATCTTAAATCCAATCTTATATAGATCATAGAGCCCTCTAAACAGATCATGAATAAATCCTTTTAGGAAATACAGGAAAATACATTCAAATAGGTGAAGTATATGAATACAAGTGGTCAAGACCTGAAAGCAAAAATAGAAGCAATAAAGAAAATACAAACTGAGGCAATCCTGGGGATGGAAAACCTAGAAGAAAGAATGAGAAACTACAGACTCAACTATCACCAACAAAATGCAGCAGATAGAAGAATCTCAAGTGTTGAAGATATGATAGAAAAAACAACATATCCATAAAAGAACACTAAAAAGCTCATGACACAAAACATCTAGGAATTTTGGGATACTGTAAAAAGAGCAAACCTAAGAATAATAAGAATAGAAGAAGGAAAAGATTCCCAGATCATAGGTTCAGACAATATCTTCAATGAAAACAAAATCACAGAAGCATATTTTCCTAATCTAATGAAAGAGATACCTATAAAGGTACAAGAAGCTTACAGAACACCAAAAAAATTAAACTAGAAAAGGAAATCCTTCGATCACAACATAATTGGATCACATAATAATCAAAACACTAAATATACAGAAAAAAATATAATTTTAAAAGCAGCAAGGGAAAAAAGCCAACTAACATATAAAGACAGACTTATCAGAATTACACCTGATTTCTCTAAAACCAAGAGGGGCCTGAGAAGAGGTTTTGAAGACCCTAGACTATTATACCCAGCAAAACTTTCAATCACCATAGATTGAGAAAGCAATATATTCCATGACGAAACCAAATTAAAACAATACCTTTCCACTAACCCAGATTTACAGAGGGTAATAGAAAGACAACTCTAACCTATTTATGCTAACTATACTCAAGAAAACACAGGAAAAAATAGTGAGACCAAGGGAGAGAGAAGGGAAATCGTAAGATGGGGAGCTATCTCTAGGCCCCAGAGGGGAATATGGGGCCATGCTAGCTGAGACTCCTAGCAGTAGGGTGTTATAAATCCTGAAGTGGCTAGCCAGTCAAAACTCCTAGTGGAGGGATAAGGACAGCATCTCACCCACAGAAACATTGACCCAAAATGTGTCCTGCCTACAAGATGTACAAGGACAATGATAGAGCAGTGACTCAGGGAATGGACAACCAATGACTGACACAAACTGAGAACCATCCCATGGGCAAGAAACAATTCTCTCTCTTTTTTTTTTTTTTCTTTTTTTTTTTTGGTTTTTTGAGACAGGGTTTCTCTGTATAGCCTTGGCTGTCTGGGAACTCACTCGATAGACCAGGCTGACCTCGAACTCAGAAATCCGCCTGCCTCTGCCTCCCAAATGCTAGGATTAAAGGCGTGGGCCACCAATGCCCGGCCACAAGAACCAATTCTTGACACTATCATATAGTCTATTAGGCTTACAGATAGAAGCATAGCATAACTGTTCTTTGAGAGGCTCCATTTTTCAGAGGGGCCAATGGAAAGAAATGCAGAAACTCACCCAAACATTAAATGGAACTCTGGGTATCTTATGAAAGATTTGGGAGAAAGATTTAGGAAATTGAAGAGAACAGGGACTCCACAGGAAGACAAACAAAGTCAACTAACCTGGATTCTTATGGTCTCCCAGAGAATGAATCACAAACCAAAAAACTACCACAGGCTCTACTTAGGCAAATAGAGTCAACTAACTTGGACTTTTAGGGTCTCTCAGAGACTGAATCACCAAGCAAAGAATCACCACAGGCTGTACTTAAGCTTCCTTCAGATATGTAGCAGATGAGCATGGTAGACATGTGGGTTCTACAACAGCTGGTATAGGTGTTGTGTCTGTTGCCTGTCTGCCTGTGGATCTTGTTCTTGTTCTGCTAAATGCACATCCTTGTCTGGCCTCAGTGGGAAAGGATTGCCTAGTCCTGCTTCGACTTAAAGTGTGGTGCGGTAGTGTTATTAAGGCGGTAAGAGGAGTGGCACCCAGAAGGGGGTTTTCCCTTATTAAAAGAGAAATGGAAGGTGGAATTGGAGAAAGACTTACATTAGGAGAACTGGGAGGAGAGGAGGGGCTGATTGTGAGTTATGAAGTGAATGGATAATTAAATTTTAAAAATCACAGCAAAAAAAGTAAGAAAGTAGGAAAATCTATGGCAACTTCCTGATGCTTCTCTCTTGAACATGGCACAACACAATGTGCATGAAATAATCAGTCAACTTGTCTTTGGAGGAAGAGATTAGGTTTACTACCTCTTCTGGACTTTCCTGTGTGGTATTGTAAGCGTCTCTCCTACTCCACTAGACAAAAAGGTATACCTACCACTTCTGCTCATGTAGACACGCCCTCCTCCCCCCACCCCCCCCCCCCGCCCACCAGATCCCAGAGATTATTTCAAACAGAAAGAGCTGGAAAACTGCTGACATGGCAAAGGACAGGCCACAGAAAGAAAAACAAATATCAGCTTTTCTATACATTTCATAGAATGCAGTTTAAGAGTATCCAGGGACCATACTCAGACAGAGCTGCATAACGTAATTTTTGACTAAGGATTTGCTGATTGGAACATCAAGAAGGAATAACTAAATACCCAATAGAATTTTTGAAATGTCAAACTTCCTACATAGATGCATTAACACAGAGTCAGAAACTCTTAATCACAGCAAATAGAGCTGCACCTGTTATCACCATAGTGGAAGACAGTGCTGTAATTTATTGAAGATGACATCTGTACAGCACAGGGTCCAGTAGCTACACTGGAAAGTGTATACATATAGTCAATGGAGTAGTATTCAATGGTTACCATGTATGAGTTATTGATTGATGCAATCTTAATTACCTGAGAGTGCAACTTGGTAAGTGAAGGTCACAAACACTACAGAGAACATGAAAGTGGAATACCAAATGGTGGTGGCTACTATAAGTCTTTAGAATAATAGACCTTGACTAAATGAATAACAGCATATTTTTAATTACTAGCATTAATCTTATATTATCTTAGTGGTAGATAAATAATGTTCTTCATTTGTCAAAAGCCACTATATACATAAAAATTAATGAATCACTGTGTATGTCAATTTAAAAAACATGCAACATAAAACTAAAATATGTCATAATGGAAGCAAGAAAAAATTTTCCCATAAATGGCCATAGTACAATAAATAGACTGAGTTAAGCTAAGCTACTGTGAATAACATTGGAAAAAATATAATTGAGAACTCTAAAACTGAAGACAACAATAATCAAACATGTGCATAGTAACGTACTCTATGTTATAAAATAATATATTTTATAAGGGCGTAGTCTGGCATGCTGCAATTTCATGGAAATAAACATCAGTGTGATAGTATAAATGTATATGTATGTGTGTGTGCCTGTGTTGTGTATGTATATGTATTACAGCAAAACACCCATATATTACATAAAAAATAATGACATGCTATACATGTGTTTGTTATGTATTTTGTACTTCCCAATAAAGTATGAATGCCACATCACAAAACCAATACAAACGTACCAACTACATTTTTTCTTTATCTCTCCTTTCCTCCTATCTTTCCTCCTTTCTTTTTCTTTCTTTCTTTCTTTCTTTCTTTCTTTTTTTCTTTCTTTCTTTCTTTCTCTCTTTCTTTCTCTCTCTCTTTCTTTCTTTCTTTCTTTCTTTCTTTCTTTCTTT